>NC_048893.1:43491277-43510819 GCF_011077185.1 Oxyura jamaicensis | reverse complement strand
GTTCGGCCTCTTTCTGCCCCGGCGCCGCCCGCCCCGTGCCTCGCCCTTAGCCGCGGCCTCGCCCGCTCGGGGGCTCCCGCCCGGCGCTCCCCGCGCTCGGGGCTCCCTGCTCGGCTCCCGCCGGCCTCGGTCCCTCCCGGTCCCGGCCGTGCCCCTGCGCGGGGCCGGGTCCGCAGCAGCCCCGGGGCTCCCCGGCGCAGCCCGGCCCTGCCCGAGGGTCTGCGGCAAAATCCGGCCAATCCCGGGCCCTGCGCGACGACTCCGCCCCCCCCCCTCCGCCCGTTCTCTCTTCCGCTTGGCGAGGGGGCAGCGGGGGCCATTTCCTCGGCCGCGCTCGCACCGAACAAAGGGAGCGCGGCCGTTCCACGCGTTCTTCGCCTTCTCGGGGGCTTCGCTCCTGGCAGCCGCTCTCTTCATCTGCCCAGTCCGGGAGTTCGGGCCGCGAGCGTTCGGTGCTTTCGTGCCCGCATCCGCAGCTCGGTGCGAGGGGGATCGGGGAGCGAAGCGCTACGCGACTCGGCGGCCGCTCACTGAGCGGCTCGGGTGGGAAATGCGCGGTCCTGAGCCTCCTACGGCACAAATCAGCAACTCGGGCGCGCAGGAGGGTCCTCGGCCCTTCCTCCCATCTCCTTCCTCCCCCCCCCCCCCCCCCCCAAGCTGCCCCCGAAATGGGGAATTGCTCGCTAATGCGTGGATGGAGATGGTAAATGAAAGGAAACTTTTAACGTTTTGAACATTACCAGAGCGTGTCTGAATAAGCACTGAAAAAAAGAACGACAAGCAAATATATTTCCTTCAACTTACATGGCCAAAAAGTTCGTTGCTTCACATCTCTGCTAATGAACTTGGCACATATGCTTCTGAGAATATGTCAGGCTGTGTTGAAAAGTAGGTGAACTAGCCAAGACTTAAGAGCCTACATATTAAAATGTATTTTCAAATCTTATTTTACACTCAGAATAAAACCTATGATAGTGACACTTGCCATTTGCTTATACTATTAGCATTTTGTGCATGTCCAAACTCTCTACCCCTTAAAATAATTTAATTCCTTTTAAATTTGTACAGATGTTTATATAATTTAATTTCTGAACACAACTTACATCACTTGGGTCACATCTCCATCATATGTCTTGGCAGAAAATATTAAATTAGAGGGACAATGTGACAGAGATTTTCATGTTTTAACTTACAGGTATCCAAGAAATTACAAGCCTTTTCTATGATTATAACTATTACTACAATTTGAAATTATTGTAAATAAGTTTGTACTGAAATGAAAGTAAAAAAAAATACCTATCAAATGTATACAACTTGATTTGGTAAAAGCAGCTTTCATTTTGTTGCCTCGTGACTGAACAGGAAGAACTCAGGTTACTCACAGAGCACCTGGAAGGCATGCCCGTGGTGGACCTGCCAAGCTGTTACCAGCAATTACCATTTGGCTGCACATTGTCTGCTTTGTTCTTTATACCTGAAGTTCTGTGTCTAGACAAGTTTCCTGAAGCAGTGGAGTGTCAAAACATTTTAAACCAGCATCTGAATACTTAACAAATCCTAAAGGAATTACAGGAAATATTTTCTTCTTTTAGAGTTATAATTTCTTCATGACTCCTAGTGCAGGGTGAATATCCTTGTGCCACTTTCTCCTCTAGCAGTATAAGCACTGAAACACCAGAAAAATCACCTTCCAGTATTCTGTCAGAACCGTGGTGCAGAGGCTGAGACCAGTAGCTTACAGATTGATTACTGCAACCCCCTTTCCCCAAGGTGTGCAACATATTTGCAATACTTCGATATCATACTTCCTGGGTAGCTGCCTTGCCGGTAGTGGCCACAGACAGGTGGTTCCCAAGTGTTTCTGCTAGTGATATTGCCAGCTCTGTCATGGACCAGCAGCTTTTCTTATACAAAAACCACTTCAGACAGAAAGAAAAAAAGGTGTTGCTCAGTAAAGTTCCTAATGAAGTTGCTTTCACTGTGGCTTGGAGACAATAAGTGTTACATGGATCAAACATTATCATAAATAAAAAAAATCATCACATGAGTGAATTATATATGACTTCAGAGTTACTCTTGATTTTCTTGAAAGCTTAAGTGGCAATTTATATCTGTGTCTATATCTACTACACCTGGAATAATGCAAATTAGGGAGTTGTTTTTTTTTTTTGTTTTTTTTTTTTAAAGTGTGCCTTTATACTTAACATTGAAAATAAAGGTGAAAAATTATGCACAAATCTTTAATGTTGCTTTTAAACTATGCAACTCTAAGGCTTGGTATATAGACTGACATTACTGAGTTACTGCTGAATCTAATTAACCTACATTATTTGGGGGAGGGTTTTGGCTTTTTTTTTTTGTTGTTCTTTGTTTTTTTCATCCAGCTTAATTTGCTTGAAAATCACCGGTCTTTAATTGCTGAAGGTTGGCCAGCACTCTTATCATGTAACTCATTTTACCTTAGAACTGTTTGACTTACAGGACACACAAGTTTGGAGCCTCGGTGTGGTGGCAGCACCGGAATCACAACTCGTACAACCACTAGTAGCTAAGAACAAAAATAGGGAATGCTTAGAAGTGGATGTAAATATTACAGAGGGTAAAACTACAGATTTGAGAAGAGCATTGAGAGAAATAGGCAGTGCTTAGAATGAGATTGTAGAGAAAAATGGTGAATTGCTGGTCAGACAAAAAGAAGAGTTTTACAAGCCGTGCTGGACTTACCCCTGCATGCAGCAAAGGGCAGGGGCCCTCTCCCATGTTTCCAACTGATTGCCATGTCCAGGATCTGATTGCCTCGTTCACAATCTGATCCCACACCTGGGTACAGATGCCTCCAGCCCCCAGGCTTTTTATGGCATTGCATTGCTTTAATCCAGCTATTGCAATCCTCAAAACACACAGACACACAAAGAACTCCATTCTGGAGACTCAATATAAACAAAATATGCATGTTAGAACATATTTTTTATATCACTGTAGAACAGAACCATTAAACACAGATACTGCTACCATGTCAGACCACTTTTCTGCCCCAGGTATCTCTCCTCCATTATGTCTCTGCGCAAATTATCCCCAATATCTCACTTCAGATATGAGAGCTCTCCCTAAAGAGCATCTCTGCTACAGCTGGGGTGTGCATGTGTGTAGCTGGGGGGGAGGTGTTTGCCTTGCTATAGGTGGTATTTTTCTTCCTCTAGAGCTCTGCTCCTCCTCCTCTGGGGATGGAGGGGACAGACACGCTGCACAGGTGAGAGCTATGGCCTCGTGGCAGTCATGGGCAGTTTCTGGGAACAAACACCCTCACAAGAGGAATCCAGCAACCTTTCTAATAATCCACACCAGACAATCCAAAGTGCTTTAGCATCGTGTTCTTGGGTGACATTTGTGCCAGAAAAGTATAGGATTTATTCATGTAACACTACCCACTGTTAACAGAGGAATAGCAATGCACCATGAGGTAATTTTAAAAGACTTTCACATCTGAAAATCCTGCTTTAAACAGGAACTTATCAGTGCTGGTTTCTTCTGAATGAAAAGATTCTACAGTTGGTGATTTACTGCTTAAGACCAACTAGTTAAGGGTCCAGATTAAAATAAACTATTCCCTAAGACATTCCCAATTCAATATCTAAATAACAAAGTACAGCCACAGGAAAACTTTATTTATTTTTAAAAGACCAAGGGCCTGCTAAGGAAACCGTTCCTCATTGTTAGATAGTCACCTGGAGTCAGTTCATTCACTTATTTTCTTATCATGTACCATGGTGTTTTTCTCACCTTTTAGCTACCTCTCATCCCCCTTAATTTCACAGCATAAGACCATGACATGCAATATAAAGCGTCAATAAAAATGAACAGATTGAATAAAACGAATACTTATAAGAAAAAAAAGCATCTAGTACAAAACTGCGAATATATCTAGCTTTTCTTTGTTGGAAATAATGAGTTATAATTGAAATATCTGACATCTTATGTAGGAACCTAAAATTGAGATACTGTTACAGAGCATAGATTTAACCATGAAAACAAAGACAGCATAAAAGAGACACTTGATACTAAAAGCACTATCACAAAGAAGCAACCCAACTCTTTTCTGATTGTGTGGGTGGCTCTGAAAAGAGCCTTTGGGTTATATTATGCCTTAAAAAAATCTAAGCAGCTTCATTGATTGAGCTTATTTGCTCTTAGCCTTATGGCTTTCAGTCTTCTTGGGCAGCAGCACGGCCTGGATGTTGGGCAGCACCCCGCCCTGCGCGATGGTGACCTTGCCCAGCAGCTTGTTGAGCTCCTCGTCGTTGCGGATGGCCAGCTGCAGGTGGCGGGGGATGATGCGCGTCTTCTTGTTGTCGCGGGCCGCGTTGCCCGCCAGCTCCAGGATCTCGGCCGTCAGGTACTCCAGCACGGCCGCCATGTAGACGGGCGCTCCAGCCCCGACCCGCTCAGCATAGTTACCTTTCCGCAGCAGCCGGTGCACGCGGCCCACGGGGAACTGCAGCCCGGCCCGAGAAGAGCGCGACTTGGCCTTGGCCCTCACTTTGCCGCCCTGCTTCCCACGACCAGACATCGCTTTGCTGTTTAGCGAACAGAACCAACCGCAAACCCCGCTAACAAGAAAACGCCGGATAAAGCTTTCCCAGCCCCTGGGCCCTTGCCTTTTATCCCTTCCCTGGGCGGGAATAGCCCCGGTGATTGGCTGGCGCCAGGCACGGTGCGAGGAGCCAATGCGAGACCGGATCGCGCCGCCGCCAATAGACACAAAGGAACAGCCGCGAGCCGGGGTCCAATTGCGTGGCACGAGTCAGAGCCGCTTTATTTGCATAGCAGCCCTATAAATACGGTGCGCCGCAGCCATCTTAGCTGCTGTTCCTGTTCGGTACGAGGGGAAGGCGCTGTCAAAATGCCCGAGCCGGCCAAGTCTGCTCCCGCGCCCAAGAAGGGCTCCAAGAAAGCCGTCACCAAGACGCAGAAGAAGGGCGACAAGAAGCGCAAGAAGAGCCGCAAGGAGAGCTACTCGATCTACGTGTACAAGGTGCTGAAGCAGGTGCACCCCGACACGGGCATCTCGTCCAAGGCCATGGGCATCATGAACTCCTTCGTCAACGACATCTTCGAGCGCATCGCCGGCGAGGCGTCGCGCCTGGCGCACTACAACAAGCGCTCGACCATCACCTCGCGGGAGATCCAGACGGCCGTGCGGCTGCTGCTGCCCGGCGAGCTGGCCAAGCACGCCGTCTCCGAGGGCACCAAGGCGGTCACCAAGTACACCAGCTCCAAGTAGGGCGCCGCGGATCCTGTTTTTAACCCAAAGGCTCTTTTCAGAGCCACCCACGTTTTCCCTGAAAGAGCTTTAACACAGTTGCATGTCTCGGTGTTTAACAGGCTTGAAAATTAACTTCAGACATAAACAAAATGTAAATAGAAACCTTTTTAAGAATACAGTTATAAGAGTTTGCACTAAATAAAAAGGTTAATCTCTGGAATATATCTTACACCTCTAAACAGTTTAAGATGTGTTGACAAGCACTTCGGAATAAATCCTTTTCCAATAAATGTAAGCATTACCGTTAAATGATTTTCATTTCATGAAGCACACCAGTCGATCACAAATAGAAATTAATAGATGTCCTAATAGTTTCATTAACACATACTCTTGGAAAAAAATATATAAAGATAAAAAAGCCTTTTTTATTATTTTTTGCGTAGTAGTCTTATGATTGCTCCAGGGTTATCTTTTTCTTTATGGGAGACAGCAATTAGCCCTGCAGACCAGGAAAAAAGTACAGACCTAAGGCTTTCGGAGGATGAGCTTCCCCGGGACGCGTGGACCGGGGACAAACTCCCGGAGCTGGCGCCGGCCGCGCTCCGTACGGTGGCAGCAGCGCGGGCTTTTCGAATTCTCCCAGGCGACCAATTAGCGGCCGCGGCTCCCCCCATCATCCAATCAGAAGAGGCCCGAGGCTGAGCGCTGACAGCCGCGGGGAGCCCCTCGCCGCTCCGCTCGGGCTGCGGCTCCCAGTCCCCGGGCGCGGCTCGGGACAGCTGCCGGCAGAGCCGCCGCGCTGCGCCCGGGCTGCGGGGAGAAGAGTCGGCAGAGCTGCCCGCCTCCCACACCGGCAGCTCCCGCTCTAGAAGCGGTGCCGTGAGGTCAGGCAGAAATTAGGAGGCACCCCGCCGACCCTTGACGGCGCTGCCGAGAGGAAAGAGGTCATTGCTAAGGACGCGGGGCGTCATTGCCAAGGACCGTGCCGACGGCTACGGTCCCTAAGAGGCAGGAGCTGCTGTTAGGAACAGCGCTGTGCTGGTTAAAGCACCGAGAAACCTGTGCGCCCCAGAGATGCCCGCCCTAACCGGTCCCTTTAACAAAGGCACCCCCTTGCGGTGCTCAAAAAAGCCAGCCTGCAGAAAGCTTTTTCCAAGGGATCGCAAACTTTATTTTTCCCATGTCTTCACGGCCGGAAGCTCGACTTCCCGTCATTAACACAGCCGAACGCCCCGTCCCGCACGGATAACGGCGTGTGGTCAGCACCGCTGCGGGCGCAGAGCACAATGACCGAGTGTATCAGCCCTTTTTCGGACAGTAGTGGGTGGCTCTTAAAAGAGCCGTTGGTTTTAAGTATTTCCACTTCAATACTTCACTTTTTGGGCGCCGCCTTCTTCGCCTTGGCTGCTTTCGGCTTGGCCGCCTTGGGCTTGGCAGCTTTGGGCTTCACCGCCTTTGCCTTGGCCGGGCTCTTTGCTGCCACTGCCTTTTTGGGCTTGGCAGCCTTGGTCGCCTTCTTGGGGCTCTTGGTTGCTTTCTTGGTAGCGGTGGCCGCCGGCTTCTTGGCTTTCTTGGGGCTCTTCTTCACCGCCGCCTTCTTGGGCTTCTTGGCGGCGCTGGCGGGCTTCTTGGCCGCCGGCTTCTTGGGCTTGGCCGTGGCCGCCCGCTTCTTGGGCGCCTTCTCCTTCACTTCGCCGGGCTTCTTGCTGAGGCGGAAGGAGCCGGAGGCACCGGTGCCCTTGGTCTGCACCAGCGTGCCCTTGCCGACGAGGCTCTTGAGCCCCAGCTTGATGCGGCTGTTGTTCTTCTCCACGTCGTAGCCGCCGGCGGCCAGCGCCTTCTTGAGCGCGGCGAGGGAGAGCCCCTTGCGCTCCTTGGAGGCGGCCACGGCCTTGGTGATCAGCTCGGTGACGCTGGGGCCCGCGGGCTTGCGCGCCTTGGAGCCGCCCGCCGCCTTCTTCGGCTTCTTGCCGGCGGCCTTGGCGGCGGGGGCCGCGACAGCGGGCGCGGCGGCGGGAGCGGTCTCCGACATCGCTGCCGAGACTTCTTCCTAATCAAAAGAAAGTAATTGGGCTACAGTAACCCCGATGCCTGAATTTATAGCGAAGCGGTGATCTGTGATTGGTGCTTTGCAGAGCCCGCCTAACTGTTAGCCAGGAAGAGCTTTTCGTCCTCCGAGTCTGTGTTTCTTCAGAGTTATAAATTCATATTTTTTGGAAAATGCCTGCCGCGAAACCACCCCAGTTTCTTCGGGGAATAAAGAGAAGAGTGTGAAGTTTCATTCGGGGGAGTTTCTCGCTGTAGACACCCAAGATGAGAGAAAAAAGACGCGTTTAACCTCCCGTCCTGCAGCTAGGGAGACCCCGAGGAAGGCGAACTTTTGTTTTTCCTTCTAAATTAAAATAAAATCCGTAGTTAAAAAACCTCCCCCGTAAGGCTGGGGTGTTCTTTAGAGGCTTTTCTCCAGATTAGGACAGGTACTGAGGGGGCAGCTTCAATACTTTTGTCATAAATTGATTTCAAAGAGAAGGAAGTAACACAATTTCATGGCTGAGCTTTGAATATGGATAAAGAATCGGCTCCCTTAACCGCATCTTAAACTATTAAGGATACTGTTTTTCCACCTAACTTCTTGTTTGAGGAAGATAAGAGACCTTCAGACGAATATATATACTACTTGAAATTGTCAGGAACTTGTCATGGCTCGATGTCTTTTGTGGTGTGCTGTAAATGAATGGCAGGATTTATTTTTTTTTAATTTTTTATTTTAAATTTGTAATTGGGGCAGAATACAGTTTGTGTTTATAAAAACGAAGCTGTTCATGTCTTGTTAATACACATAAATTCGGAATAAACTGATAGCTTAACGTCTCATTTACAATGCTGCATACTACTATTCTTTAAAACTTGCAGAAGTAAACAGATTTTCAGGGTAAAAAAGTCAAACAGGTATAGATACACAAATAAGCATCACACACTTCTTAAACGTTAATGGAACAAGATGAAGCCTCACTTATCCCCAAATAAATACAATAAAATGGAAATCTGGCACCTGTGAGCACAATGAATCAGACCACATTTTACTTACAAATGTTTGCATATAGACTTTTTTTTTTTTTTTTTTTTTTTTTCATAAAACCTGACACACTCTTCTTTAAAGGCAAATGAAAAGCAATCGTCAGGTTAAGTTTTCTTACAAATCCTTATAATATTTAAATAATTTCCTGATAATCCTCATAAATAAGAATCAGCTTTGATTTTCATTTAATTATTAAATCTTACAAAGTGACAGCAGAAAATCTTTTTTTTTTTTTAATCTTTTTATTATTTTAAGGAGTACTATGGATTGTTATCAGTATTATTGGATCTAATCAGAAGACAAAAGCCTTGATTGGCTTCAAATTAGAAAGCAAACCAACATTTACTCCTTCACTGAAAAGATCAAATTAAGACCAACCTAATGTTTTGCCCCATTGTACTTTGTAAATACGTGCCATGCAAAATGTCAGTGTCCTATTTCAGCAGAGAAGCATTTCTTCTACGAGTTATGAATTTGAGACTCTAGAAGACAAGTAAAATGCTAGAAAAGGCCCTGATATTTAGTTTTATTGATCAAATATTGAAGATACCATTAAGTTTTTCTTAATAGTATGTAGTTTTGGTTGAAATTAGGTATAGTACAACATCAGGGAGAAACGTGATACATTAGAGTAGCTAGAGTGAAAACAATGAACTGTCACCTTCACTTTTCATATTCTGATTTAGTTCTATATTTAACTGCTGTGTCTGCATGTATGCTAGTTAATAAATACATTGAAAGTCAGAAGGAGAGGGAGGTAAACGCAGAAGAAGGGAAAAATTGGCTTTTCAGTATCTTACTGTAAAAGCCAGACTGAATGGCACCCTGAATTGGGCTGTGAAATCTGCCACTATTTTCTTGTCAACGTGATGTCGTTCCCAGAGAAGCAACCAGAGCAAATCCACAGAAACCACAGCTTTTGGGATCTCAGGCTGGTAATCTAAATGAATAGGAATTAGATTCATGGAGAGGAAAAAGGTCGTTGCTAGTAGTATGATGAAGGCATTGTGCTAATTTTCCAGATTGGTGGGAGGGAGATGTCCATGCAGCAGAATCAGGCTGTAAGTGACACGAAAGGCAGAGCCAGGGTTGTCAGGTATTCGGATCTGCGTAATGTAACGCTGGGAACAAGGCTGTTCTGGGAGCAAGGCTGGAGGATGCTTAATGCTTAATGCTTAATCTGTAGCTCGGACGATTTAGGGCTAGAACTCCACAGGTCAGGCTTGGTACACACAAACTGGCCAGGACGCTGGGAGCAGCAGGGTCTCGCTCCAGCTCCATCCCTCATCTCCTCACCTTGGAGCACACTTCCCTCCAAGCTCGCTCTTTGCAAATGTGTCCTCAGAGCACCAGAAGACCATTTCCTCCCTCTCTCCTTAAATAGTTTGTAGGTTAGGAACGGAGACAGGAGGTGGAGAGAGGCGGTAGGGCAGCTCTGGGGTTTGCTCCCTAATGAGCGGCTATAGCCGGGCTCCCCCCACGCAGGATGCTGGCGGGTCGGGATGGCCGCGCCTTCCCCGAGCCAAGACCTCAGGGAACAACATCGCCGTTATTGTATTGTATTGTATTGTATTTTTAAATAGATCTCTCCTCCTGGTGCTGACTCTTTGGAGTTGTAGTTCTCGAGTTCTTTGCTGTTCTCTGGTTGTCTGAGACACGTGAACTTTTTGCAGTTGGCCTCCAGCATTAAGTGTCATCATCCTTTATATTTTATCATGTTCCCCAACCATCAAATCTGCCCTGTTCTGCCCAAAGCCTTATCCCTGGCCTAATTCTGAGAGATTAGTATTTTCTTGGTCTTATCAATTATTTCTGCAGAAGTTTTAAAGGGTGGGCCTCTAGAGGTGAGGTGGTGTGAAAAAGTGAGTTGTTTTTTACAATTTTCTTTCCCTCCCTTGCATGTAGATGTGAAAATTTCCAGTTAATCAGATAAAACCAATTTGTCGGTAGCTCTGTCAAGTTTACTGGAGCTGACAAGCTTTTCTCGATATAGTTGTTAAATGCAACACTGAACCAAAATAACAATTCTCCGTTTTTAGAGACTAATAAAATTTACTTCACAAATAGCGTGGTTATTGCCTCAGATGTTTTACAGATGAGAGAAAAAGATAAAGAAAATAATCATTTCAGCACTTAATGTAGCAAATCAATGAGTTTGGAACAGAAAACAGTTTTTCAACCTCATAGAGAAATTTCTTACTGCCAAACAATAGTACTTGAAACGGAAGTTTTTGAGTGAGATAATGATGATAATGATTGATGGTAATGATTGATGATGATGATTGATGATGATGATTTTTTACAGTTTCTATGTGAAGATGCAGGTATTTAAATGTTACTCATGTTTTTTATTTTATTTTATTTTATTTTATTTTTATTCAGGAAGTAGACTCCACTTGGAGGAAAAGCAAATTAGTTAGACATTAGACAGAGACAGGTTGGATTTACAGACTACAGGGGAACAATCTGGATAAGGCAATTAGCCAAATATAGCTGAAAGGTTACACTAAGGATATGTACTGTTCTTAGCATGGTGAAGACAAAGAGAAATAATGATCTTCTAATTTAAGCATCCCATTCTGTTGACAAAGGATGTTTTTGCACACATTTAGGTGAGCACTCAAAATTAATAATAAATAAAAAACATAAGATCAAGAGACATCTGTCAAGTTTCTGCACATTTCTTGACATGCTGTTTCAGTAATTGCAAAATTTACATACTATGGAAGAATTAAGATGTTAAAGAACTATCAGTGATAAAGTGACCTGACCTTTATATATAGCTAAAAAAAATAAAAATAATAATTAAAAAAAATACATCACTGGATGTTGGGACATAATGAGTCCTAATAAAAGTGTCTTGCCTTCTAGTTTACTACCTGAAGTGATATAACAGCTTAGAAGGTTACGAAAAAAGAATTTCCATTTGGTATAAGCCAAGAAACATAGTTATAAAGATATTCAAGGAAAATTTTACCCATGGTCAATGGTCCAATCCAGACACTTGGAAAAAAAATGTGAGTCATCTCTAGGAAAGTGAATTTAAGAACTTTTTTTTTTTTTTTTTTTTTTTTTTTTTCCAGCTGTGCGGTGGTAGGATAGCCACTGCTGCTTTCTCTCTTCAACACATACATGTACATTGCCACAATGTTTTTTAATCCTTGAGTTCAGGAACTATTCTGGCCACTGATACACTCAAAGGAGGACAAAGAAAGTCTAAGAAAGTGATCTCATCAATGTACATAGAAAGGAAAGTAACTTTGAGGACCATCATCTTGCTGAGTTCTTAAAAGCTGAGATATGAAGGTAATGTTCCCACCACAATCATCATAGGACAATTATCATAGGACAATCTATTTCCATAGTAGAAGTTTTCATATTTGCTTACGTTCAGCAAAGCAGTATTGCTGTCAGTGATGCACTTGAAGACAACAACAATGATTTGTAAGACCACAGTGACTGTAGAATGACAGTTCAGATGAAGTTTGGGAAGTGTCTCTGGAGATCATCTAGACCGAACCCCAAGGTCAAAGCATAGTCAGCTGGAGCAGGGAAACACCATAACTTCTCTCCCTGAGACATCTCTCCTCTATGCTGAGCAGTCTTAGCTCCTTCAGCCTCTCCTTATATGAGAGATGGTCCTTCTGTCTCTTAATCATATTTGTGACCATTTGCTGTTCTCACTCCAGTTATGTTCATGTCTCTGTTGCACCAGGGAGCCCAGAAACAGATGCAGCTGTCCAGAGAGGTCTCACTAGTGCTGAGTGGAGGGAAGTGATCACCTCCTCCAGTACTAGTTTGCAAACAGCACCTACCTGGGTTAAGCTGTGAAATTTATATGCAGATTAATGCTGAATTGTACTCCTGCCACATTTAACTTCTGGCTGTGAAATAAAAGTAGTTACTACTCTGTTTTGGCTGTGTGGTCATGTTGTCCATGGCTGTAGGATTTGTTAAGCTTAGTTGGAGTCTCAGCAAACTGCCACATTAGATAACAGTACAAATCAAATCAAAACAAAAAAAGCCCCGCATCCACAGTTGATCAAAAGGTTGATACAAGAAAGGCAATAACACAGAAAAAAAATAAGGTGATTGGAATATCTAAGAGGGATCTAGTGCAGGTTCTGTTTTTCTCCTACTCAGTACCTCTATCTTTCATGTGAGTAGACGAAAGAAAATCAACAAAGCCGTCTAGGGAGAGGTTCCCTATCTGCCATCATTGCTGAATATTTGCTAACCAGAAAATAAAACAGGGTTGTGTATTTTCATGAACAAAGCCCCAAATCTTGTCTGCCTGGAAAACAAGAATCTAAATCATCAAAGTGTCTTTTCTGGCTTTTGAAAGCCTGTAAAACAGAAATCCTCACATAACCACGTTTTATTTCTATCCTCCCTTCACTGATACTGAAAATTATTATTAATGTCTTTGTGTTGTTTTCAGCAGAAGAAAAAGATGAAGCAGGTAAATAAAGGCAAGAAAAAATACTAGGGGCCTGGAGAGGAAAAACAAACAAACGAATGAACAAAAACCACCACCAACAAAAAAAGGTAGCTAAGCCTACGCCTGATGCTATTTTCCCAGATGCACAAAACCGTGCCTTTAGTGTGTGAGTCACATTGCAATTGCTAATTCGGTGTCAGAGATGTAAATTGAAACTAGGTCACCAATACAGAAAATCTAAATCTTCTTACCCCTTCAGTGGCAGTGAGGATGTACACGTTCTTAGGTGCCATTTCCTAAGATATCAAATGTAGTTCTAAACTTTCATGCTGAGTGAAGGGAAATAGGAAGCTCACCTGTGATAATACTCAGTTCTATTCCTTACATAGGTGACCACTCTTAAGATCCCTAAGGAGCATGGGCAAGAACTAAGCTACAGGGCTACAGACTCAGCATACCTTGGGAGAGGAATACCTCATTGACTTTGAGTTGTACTAGTTACCAAGTCAGCCAAATTCTAAGAAGATATGTAACTGCTCTGCTCCAAAATTAATTTTAGAAAGATTCTCAGTAGAGAATGGAATATTTATCAATTGCTGCCTGAAATATTACAGATTTTCCCTCCATTTCAATTTTACTCAGTTTTGGAAGTTTTCATAAGCACAAAAAATATTATAAGTGAAACTACTAATCAGGACAACTTCTTCTAACACAAAACAAACATGTACATGCAGTGAGTACAAATTTATATTTGAATGCTTATGATTGCCATTTATGAAATTAAAATGCTGTGTCCAAAAGAATCCTGCAAGGGTCTATCCTAGGCCTGGTATAATTTTATTATTGATTTGAATTATTGATTTGAGTTATAGTCTACAGTGCACAACTAGAGGTGTTATGGGTGTCAAAAAGCTAAAAAATGCTAGAATTATGTGGTACAGGTTATGAAGTGAAAAATTACTTATAAATTGGAGACACTGTCTTCCCAAATGTGAAATTCACTTGGAAAAATATGTAAGTTTTTTAAATATTGTTCAATAGTAGTTGACTAGTACCTGAGTAGATTTGTATCTTCAGGTTATACCTTTAAGATATCAAGGGTTATACCTATAACCTGAAGTTATATATTAATAGCTTGACAATGAACCAACTATTTTACTAGGTGTTAATGAAAAAACACATGATAATATGTGTGATGAGTATACAGTGATTGTATCTGCATCACAGATGAAGAAGATCTTCCACTGTAGTCAGGACTGGTATAGTCTCATTGTAGGTTTTATGCCTAGCTTTTAGTGCAGAACATCAGGTAATAAGAAGTGGAAAATAAGGGGGAAAAAAAAGGAACAGTAACTGTCAGAAGTCTAAGAAGTATTCTCTTATAGAAAGGTGCATACAATTGCCTGTCTCAAAGAGAAGGCTGAAAACCTGAAGTTCCTTCTTGCACACCTAACATATTAAGAGGAGGGGCATTATCTTTGCTGAGTGTACATTGTGGGAAACACAAGACAACGTTATTTGCTGTAGCAAATTAGATGAAAGGAAATAATTTCTAATACAGACTAGAGTGACACACTGGAAAAATGTAGCTTGGGAAGACTGTGAAGTGTCCAGGAATCAGTGATATTGAGCAACTGTCAGAAATGAAAGGGGTACAATTAACTGTTGATAGCAGGTGGAGGGCAATGAATAAATGCTGATGTCTAGATACTGGTAATTATCACAGAACTATAAATCAGAGAAAATGTGTGTGTGCAAAGGAAGAGTGCACTACACTTTGCAATTAATAACATTTTTGGAAAAATCTCCCAGAGCATTTTCATTTGGGATCTGAGTGAGCATGGGCAGGATTAGCAGACCATTAGATGTTTGAAAATTGGCTGTAGCATGGCGTCAAAGAACTGCAGTTAATAACTCAATGTGGATGCCTATAAAAGAGAAGAAATTCCCAGGGCTTAATACTTGGTATCATTTGGTGTTTTCAGTTGTAACCTGGATGACAAGACAGAGCGTTCCCATAGCTTGTGTGGTAGACACTAAGGTAGAGGGTAGAGAGAGACAAAAGTAAGATATTTGATTCCAAGGGACTTTAATAAACTTGAAGATTGGGCCAAGATAAATTTCATGCAGTTTGTCAAAAAAAAAAAAAAAAAATACAAAGCAGAACACATACTTGCATCAGCATGGTCTGGGAAATGACTGGGTTGAGCCCTCCTACAAACGACCTGGGGCTTAGGGTCATCTTTCCCAAGTAATGGTTGACTGGGTGCTTAAAGGGAAGCCTGTTGCTGTGTCCAGAGCCTAAGAATAAATAACATTCTGTAAGCAGCTGGGGTTTAAAACGAACAAAACAAAACAAAAACAAAAAAAGCACCCATCACCCACATCTGGGTTTCCAACCAAAATAGTAATGAAACAAACACAAAAGCACAGCAGTAGTGTCTGGAGACACTGACATGATGCATACCACCATTTTACAGACTTGGCTTCCTTCAAAAACAGGCAGCCCAAGACAAAATTCAAGACATTTATATAGGCATGCCCACAGTAGATTCATTTCATGGAAAAATATGTCCCAGAATAACTCCTAGGATTGAACAGTACTTCAGCTGCTGTGTATTACTTACAACTCCATCGGAACTGGTAGAGTTTAGTAAGAAAACTTATTGCCCATTGCAGCTCTGCAGGATCCCAGGCAAGGGAAAAAAACTTAACGGTCTCTACTGTGTAGGAAACTTCATTCTTACAATGCTATCATGAAAGGTTTGTCTAGCTTAATCAATGGTCAGTATATCAGGAGACCCAACATATTGAAGCAGCAGCTTCAAATGCCAGTTTAATAAAGAAAACAAAGTAAGAATTTAAGAGAAGCAGTTAAGTATCAGTGGAGTTGTTGAGCAGGTGGTTTGCCGCCCCTCACCTGAATGTAGGAACAGATATGCATGGTGTGCTACAGAGCTTTGACCTCCATGGACCACCCCACTCCCGGAAAACCACTTGAAGCAACTGTTGGTGAGATCTGACTGGGCTCAATCCTTTGTTATCTTCCTGGAAGAAGCCCAGAGCCCAGAGAGGACAACATGGATGAGTAAGGGTGTACCTGTCCCCAGTCTCAACTTATTGCCCCGTCCCTTCTCTGCTGT
Source organism: Oxyura jamaicensis (assembly GCF_011077185.1). Classification (NCBI taxonomy): domain Eukaryota; kingdom Metazoa; phylum Chordata; class Aves; order Anseriformes; family Anatidae; genus Oxyura; species Oxyura jamaicensis. Next base: position 43,494,893 of record NC_048893.1, on the reverse strand, counting down.
TTCCTAAAGCAGCTTCATGTGAGGAACTAGGTACACTACTATCTCCCCAACTCCCCAGGACTGGTTGAGGAGCTCCTCCAACCTTTCTTCATAGAGGTATTGAGCCACACCGAAGGCTCTTACCTGGGCCTCCAAAGGCTCCTAACCTGTTGAAAGACTACACAAGCACAGGTTTCCCTATTTTATTTTATTTTTATTTTTTCACCCCAGACTTCATTCTTTTTCTTGTCTCCCCTGATGGTGGTTTTGGCTGAATCTTGGGATTGCTAGCACAACATACAGGACATTTTTTGGTTTGCTATAGTTCATATTTTTGGTCCACTTTAAAAGCATTTCAGATTAAGTACCATGGCATCAGCACCAATTAAAACAAGACAGTTTTATTTTTAAGGTCAGGATTAAATTAAAAACTGTGTATTCTAATTACTTACTCTGAAGTTATCAATGCATACATAAAACCCTCCAGTCCTATCAAATAGTGCTAGAGTTTAAACACATATGTAAAACTACATTAGTTAAACAGTCATTTGCTTCTGTCTCACATAATTAAATCTGTCTTGATTCCATCTTTCTGTGAATCTTTCTTTAGTATGCATTACTACTAAACATTCAAAAAATGTAAAATGCTCTTGCAAGAACACTGTCACTACGAAGTATTGGCTGGTGTTGGGGAGCAGAAGGGAAAGACTTCTGAAATGTTGTGTTCTGTTGCTAGCTAGGCAACACTAAGTGAGGTAAAGACAGTATAACCCACCAAACAAAAAAACCTTACATGGTACTGGAATCTTCCTTTAGGTTAGTAACAGCAGAAAACACCCAAGCTTGTTTACTGTTTTGTGACTTGGCAGGAACTGAAGCAAGCATAATTTTTATTTATTTATTTTTTAAAGCACCAGTATTTTACTCACATTGTCTGTTAACTCCTTCCATATAGAGAAAGGAGATATTAATGAGACTACAGGTAATCTACATGAATTTAGATTATACATAATTATATTACAGTTTAGATTATACCTCTATATCTAGCATTACTTTGTACCTCTAGAACAGCAAGCACAGTTCGGACCGCTTAGATAAAAATTGTGAATGCTTCTACTAGGTGTAGTATAGCCGTTGATTAGAGGGTTTCAGTGAGGGGTGGTTCACACAGACAAGAAAAACAAAGATAATTCTCATGGTTTTTAGTATACTACTTTTCTGTGTTAATGCATATTAGATAGGAAAAACAAACAAACAAACAAACAAACAAAAATCAAATCAGTAGTAATAATGGAAATATGATAAAAGATAATGAAAAAAGTTCTCAAATTATTAAGTGCAAATGAGCAAAATAAATAAAGGTGATCACCTAACATAAGCATAAATAAATAAATAAAAAGATTCAATTCTGTCTTCTGTTTAATGTGTTTATAGACTCACACTTACTTATGTAAAAAGGAGGAAAGAGTATCACAGTCCCCTTTTTAGAAACTAGAGCTGGAAACCAATGGCAAAAACAATATTTTAGAAAATCTGACAGGACAAATATTGTGGAAAATCCACAAAAGTACAAAGGCAATCTGGCAAGATAACAAAACGTTAAAAATTTGAAGAAAAGTTCATCTGTAGGTATAAACAAAGAAAGCAGTAAATGAACAACAACAATAAATTAATAGGAGTTCAAAATAACTTAAATAAACCTCAGTCACAGAGAATAGAAAGCAAAAAACGCGGGAACTCCGCCCCTCGCCTGCGCAGTCTCCAACCAGGTCGGCTCCCGCCCTATAAACGACGCGGCGCGGCACCCAGCCCCTCACAGCTCGGCTCCCGCAGCAGCAGCAGCAGCGGCGGCACTATGTCTGGCAGAGGCAAGGGCGGGAAGGGGCTCGGCAAGGGGGGCGCCAAGCGGCACCGCAAGGTGCTGCGCGACAACATCCAGGGCATCACCAAGCCGGCCATCCGGCGCCTGGCGCGGCGCGGCGGCGTCAAGCGCATCTCGGGGCTCATCTACGAGGAGACGCGCGGCGTGCTCAAGGTGTTCCTGGAGAACGTGATCCGCGACGCCGTCACCTACACCGAGCACGCCAAGCGCAAGACGGTCACGGCCATGGACGTGGTCTACGCCCTCAAGCGCCAGGGACGCACCCTCTACGGCTTCGGCGGTTAAAGTAAAAGACACAGGCAGCTCTCAGACCCTCTCGAAATACCCCAAAGGCTCTTTTAAGAGCCGCCCACCTTTTCTTCAGAAAGAGCTGTGTTGCTTTAAATGTAGGAAAAGGAAGTCTCATATCCAGACTTAGTTTAAAACAAATTATTAAAGTATTTTAGACAGCCTTAAGAGAGACATACTTAGGCACTCAATTGTTGCCTGTTTTCATACTCAATTCTGAATTGAACAAGGCAATATGCAGTGTAACTGATTTCCATCTCAGCAGTGTAATGGGAATCTTAAGGCTAGGATTGGCTTATTTCCTAAAAAATAGTATCGAATATCAGAGAATCCCCCTGAACTTGCTGTTCCATCGTGGAGCTGTTGAACCAGCCCGGGGCAGGTCTGCGTTGCCTAGCATAGGCCTTCTGTGCAAGGCTCTTAATAAATGCTGAGTAAACAGAGAGCAGATTTAAGCAGCTATTTATACTTGAATCATTTTGTTCCTGCACTGCCTTAGAGCAAATGGAAGTGTGCTGGGGGGAGAGGGGTGCTGGAGGAGGGAGAGGGGACATGGCCACAGCTGCTCCTCCCCTGAACACCTCCTAAACTTGTAAATATCAGAATGATGCCAAGTCTCCAAACACGTTTTTTAGAAATCATCCCAAATGCTCTGTATGTCCAGTGTCTTAAAATTTCTTAAGTCTCTTCTTTCATTGTGAAGCCTGAGCAGTTCCGTGCATTCTGTTTTCATTACTGTTCCTCCTTTCACCTGAAAACCCATCCCTGTTTTAGGATCTCTCCCAGGTGGGGAACGTAGCACAGGAGTAAACGTGCATATTATAGCATGCTTTATAGTACCCTCTATGCTAAAAGAAATTCTGTGTGTTCAAGACCTTGTTCCTTGGATTAGAGCATCTTCACTTACAGTTTGTATCACTTGGAAAGCATCTAGCTCACACAATGCGGTTTTAATTTATACTAGCTCAGGACTATTCAGGACAGTTCTCTTAAGGAAAGTACCTGTTACAAGGATTCCTGTTCAGGAAAATCTGTAGCACGCTTAATGTTCAGAGCTTGGTTCCAAGTGAATTAAAGAAAAGGAAGGTGAATCCCCCAGGTGGTTGAGAAAGTGTAACCACGTCTTTCCCGCAGACCGCTACAGGCCTCCTCTTTGTAGATACAACGTGGAGATCTCCATCCGTAAGGAACAGACGCAGCTGAAAGTAACAGCGGCGGGTCCGAGGAGGAGGAGGGCAGGCGCCGCTGGCCCGTTAGCGAAGAGGCGCGCTTTCGAGGCGGGCTTTTTGAATTTGAAAGCGCCCAACGAGAGTGAAGCATTTCTACCAGCCAATCGAGGAGGGGAGCACGCTATAAGAGCGGCCGCGGAGCCGCTGCGCTCGCATCACACGGCTCTCCTTGGAAGCAGCGGCTCGGCGATCGGTAGGCGATGGCGCGCACGAAGCAGACGGCGCGTAAGTCGACGGG
>NC_048893.1:43486042-43486277 GCF_011077185.1 Oxyura jamaicensis | reverse complement strand
GCCCGTCGACTTACGCGCCGTCTGCTTCGTGCGCGCCATCGCCTACCAGTCACCAGGCAGCCTCTGCAAACAGGAGACTGCGGCCGGCTGCGGAGCGCCGTTATTTATAGAGCCGGCCCACCGCTGATTGGACGAGAGGAGCCCGGACGCCATTGGGTACCTTGAGAATCCCGGCCCGGGCCCGAGGAAGGCGGATGAGCCGATGCCTCCCCCTCCCCCTCGCCCTCCCCCCCCC
>NC_048893.1:43373394-43486032 GCF_011077185.1 Oxyura jamaicensis | reverse complement strand
CCCCCCCAGCAGAGGAATGCCGCAGCCCCGCGGTGCCGGGGAGCCCCCGGGTCCATGCCCCCCTCTCCCACCGCTGCCTGGGCTGATGCTGCTGGTGGGGAGGTGCTGGTGCAGGCTTGGCCAGACCCAGCCTGCCCTAAAGGGGTCCCCCGGAGGGCAGGGTCCAAGGGGCCGTGCTGGCATCGCCCGTGAGCGCCGCAGGACTCACTCGCAGAGGATGACTCCATCCTTCAGCCCCTTCTGGAAATCAGGCTCAATCTGCTGCCTGGTGATACTCTCAGTCCACGCGTGTAGCTCTGCCTCCTGTGGGTCGTACTTCTGGGTGAGCTGGCGGGGCAGCAGGGGCTGGTCAGGCACATCCCCGCATGCACCCCAGACCCCACCAGGAACAGCTCCCCAGCACCACCTCCCGAGCCCAGCCCCGGCCGCGTCCCTGGGAAGTGGCTGTGACACCGGCAGCACGAGGCCAGTCCCCAGCTGCCTCTCAGCCACCACAGTGCCGAGGTGAGGTTTGTACAGCCCCGGGATATTTGATCAGCTGCAATTTCCTGGTGTGCAGGAAACCCAGGTTCAGCAGCACAGAAACCGCTGAGGAGGGGAGGGAGCAGAGCAAGAGCAGCACCCGGCTCTGGGCCCTGCAGGGTGGGCATGGTGTGCCTGGGGACCAAGAGCCAGCTGGGGGGCAAAGCCATCGCAGGGGAGAGCATCTCCCCTCCAGCAGCAGCTGCCCAAATTCCCATCCAGCAGCTGCGCTCAGTCTGCATGCACAATCTGGGGGGGAGATCATGGCCAGGCCGCCCCCAGCCCCATCCCTGGCACAGGAGAAGGGACAGAGGTGGCACAACATGGTGCTGCCATCAGGCATGGCCGCTTCCAGCATGAGCCTGCAGAGCCTCGCAGGCAGGAAGGGCAGGAAGGAGAAGGCAACATGGAGAGAGGCTGAAAGCCCCAAGCACCTTCACTGCCTGAGAGGAGCCAGCACAGCCCTCCTGTGCCAAACCAGTGCCCAGGGTCTGCCACGAGGCTCGCCTGTCCCCTTTGTGTGGGGCTCGACAGTGGCAGGGATGCTCAGCATGTGTACCCACAGGACCCATGCCTGCTCCATCGTCACCCCTGGCGTGGCAGAAGACCCCAAGCCGCTCACAAGACTCCACCAGACACCTCGCCACGTATAGGCAGGACTGAGGGGGACCCCGAACTCTGCAGACTCTGGTCAAACTTCACCCATGCCTCAATTTCCCTTCTTGCAGCCCTGGGGATGCCCTCCCCCTACACAGGGAGCAGCTGGGGGGGATGACACAATCCTCCCCTGGCAGCCTCCAGCTCTCACCTCCGCACTGGGGCTGGGTCCCAGGGGTCCCAGGCATGGACGCGGTGCTGCCCTGTGGGGAGACACCGGCCGTGCCTGAGGGCTGCAGCCCCAAAGGGAAAGCTGGACGCGGCCGAGGTGCAGGAATGGTCCGGACACCATGGCTATGCCCACGGCATCATGCGAGCACCGGCTGGCGGAACCCCTCTTCCCAGGCAGCCGAGCTCCCGGCACGGCGGCGCCGATTCCCTTCCACCTCCCTGCGCGCGGGGCTCTCAGCGGAGGCGGCAGGGGAGCCTCGCAGCAGTCTCGCAGCGGGACCAGCCCAAGAGCAGACCCCACCGTGGCCCAGGCTGCGAGGGCTCGCGTGGCCGGGAGGGTGCCGCTGGTTCGGCTGCTTCGCGGGGTGCTGTCAGCCTCCAGCAGGCGCACCGGGGCACTTCGGCTGGCTCCAGGTTTGCTGAATCAAGCTGAAGCGCCCGGGAGCAGGCACCGGCGAGGCTCCGGCACGTGTCCACCAGCCCCGTGCGGAGCACAGCCCGCCCCCCCCGTCCCCCGCGGCTCACCCGGCTCTTGACCTCGGCGGAGCGCCCGTAGGACGGGCCCTTGTTGACCTGGGAGCTGCTCATGGCGCGGCGGAGCGGGCACCGGAGCGGGGCAGGGGGCTCGGGCCCGCCCCCCGCTAATCAGCCAAAATCACTAATTTTCGGCCGGGGCCGAAATGCCCAAAGAAGGACAGGAGCGGCCGGGCCGCGGGGGGGGGGGGGTCCCGCGCAGCCCGACACCGAGCCCCGGGGGTCCCGGAGGTCCCCAGAGCTGCGGGGGCCGCCGAGACACGGGCGCGTCCCCGCCCCGCCCCGCGGCACAAGTCCCACAGCCGCCCTGGGCGGACTACAGCTCCCAGCGTGCTGCGGGCCGCGCGAGGGGGGGCGGCCCACAATGGCGGCGGGAGAGGCGCGGGGGAGCCCGGCCGAGCAGGAGGAGGCGGCGGAGGCACCGGAGGCGGCGGCGCGGAGCTTCAAGGAGCTGGTGAGGGGCGGCCGGAGCCGCTGCCGCTCCCTGCCCCGGCCCGAGGAGCGCCCCGGGCCCGGCGGAGCCGCCGGTGCTGGGGGAGGACACGTGCGTGGCGGCCCGGCCCGGCCCGGCCCGGCCCTGCCCGCTGTGGGGCTGTTGCTGTCCCGGGCTCTGCCTCCCGGCCGCTTGCCCCTCTTCCAGTTGCAGCAACTTGCCTCGGAGTTTTCCTTTTTTCTGTCCTAATACCATCCCCCCGCGGAGGAAGGAAGGCAGCTGTCTGTGTGTGGAAAGCTGCTTGCATAAACTAGGGGGGAATGACTAGTCTCTTACTGATGGCAGTCGCTTTTAGTGGGTTTGGGAAGATCTGGGGTGGTACTGGTGGAAGCGAGCATCTCCGTGAGCAACCCTCCCTTCTGTGTAGGTGACTTAAGGGCCTGATGGGATTTGGCCGTGTTAGAGAGAAGCTTGGCTCTGTTGCAGTATGTATGCAAGTCAGTGACTTAGTTTAGAACTCCCTAATGGTGGTTGTTTCCTGTTCTTCTTTTCACTAATGTTCAGGGAGTGACAGATGTCCTGTGTGAAGCTTGTGACCAGTTAGGATGGAAGGTACCAACAAAGATTCAAGTTGAGGCTATTCCTGTGGCTCTGCAAGGTGAGTAGCATGCTTCTCTGATCCCAGTTGTGGGTATGGATGCCTCAGGAGCTCTGAGGGAGTTAACTTTGCTGAGTGAGTATTGGCAGGGCTGAAAGCATTCTAATTTCATCATGGAAGACTTCTGTATAAAAGTAATCTCAGTGGTCATTCTTATGACCTTTCCTGGTGGAGCTTGAAATGTTAATTTCCCCTGTGGCACTGCCTGTTATTTCGAACTTTCAGATTAGTGTGTGGGTTCTTATGTGTTCGCTACTGTTGGATAGTTCTGGCACTCCATGTTAAATATAATGGTTTTCAGTTATGAGCTGCTAGTCACCCTTGCCCATGGTCTTTCTGAAGTACTCAGAGATACTCTGGATGCTTCTGATAGACTTAGGACTGTGCATCTTCTGTTAGAGATCTACACTGTGCGTCTGAAATTGGAGATACCTTGACTGATTGCATTGTGTAACCTGCTTTGTAGTGAGCAGACAATTCCTTGAATTAGAGTTCTGGAGTGAGAAGTAATGAAGCCACCATGACTTTCTATAATCATCCTGGAATGCTGGAAAATACATTATTAAATTCGGGAAATATTCTTGCCTCTGGAATATTTCTTATTAGAAAAGACTCTGTCATGAATTCACAACAGCAGTTTAATGTAGTGACACTGGTTTAAAAATGGAAATAAACTTAGTGTCTGCTCTGTCCTGGTACTTAACTATTGTCATACTCTTTTAATGCACATACAATATTTTCTTCAAAAAACAAAAATAAGATTGCATTCCTGAGTTTTCTCTTTAAAGTCTGTTGGCAACATGTTCTTCTCAGCTGTTGGAATTTAGGAAGTTAGAATGGATCCTGCTGAAGAATTCTACTCTGTTGCATATATTGTTTTTTTTTTTTTTTTTTTTTTTTTTTTTGTGTAGAGGACTTGCTGTTTTAATCCTTGCTGTCTGCAAGCAGGTTTAGATTACTGTTTTAATCTATGGAACAAAATACATTGTGGTTTGTGAGATGTATGAAAACTTACATATTGGCCGAAATTTAACTGAAGAACGAAAGGAATCAGGACTGTAATTATTGCTGTTGTACATATGAAGTTAAAGTCTTAAAATTCTGTAGACATGTTCTGAAGTTCTTTATTTTCCTTCACCCTTTGTGTATCTTTTCTTTTTTTTTTCTTTGTGGAGTTATTGCGGAGGCTGTTCTTTTTATCCTTAGGGAATTCTTGTGCTTTTTGCACAGTTCCTTGAGGGCCTCTTTCTTCAGTATAGATTTTTGCTTCTTGCTTGTAGGCAGAGATATAATTGGACTGGCAGAAACTGGCTCAGGTAAAACAGGAGCTTTTGCTCTGCCAATTCTTCAAGCACTGCTGGAGGCACCTCAACGATTATTTGCTCTTGTCCTCACACCAACAAGGGAGCTGGCCTTCCAAATCTCAGAGCAGTTTGAAGCTCTTGGATCTTCCATTGGTGTACACAGTGGTAAGTAGCCTTGCCTAGAAGACAGACATACCAGTTGTGGGAAAGAAACTGCTTGTGACGGTGCGGTCTTCCATTATGGAACACTCTGCAGTTCTTCTGCAGATAATATTCCCAATAATAAGTTTGTGTTCAGTTAAATTGCATAGAGATCTGCTCTGTAGCACGTTGTAATTTAATCTTTTCTTCAAACTGTTATTTTTTTGTGAATGTTTTTGGAATTCCAAGACTCTGCATCTGAGTTAGGCTGCAAGAAATAGATTCTGTCTGTAGGTCTTGAACTGTGAAAAAATGTTTGAGGCTGGTAAGGGCTTCAGTATATAGCTTAAGAGGCCTGGGAAGGTCAGGTGTGCAGAAATAGAGTGAATTCTCATAAAGAAAACAAACTTTTCATTTGTCTAGTGCTGTTGTGGGTGGCACGGAGTGGTAGGAAACACATTAAGGTTCGAAAGGTTGGCTGTTGCTAAACTGAAAGACTGACACTATTCTGTTTGTCCTGCAGCGGTTATTGTGGGTGGAATTGACACGATGTCTCAATCTCTGGCTTTAGCCAAGAAGCCACATATTATAATTGGTAAGTCAATGGGCAGGAGGTACTGGGTATGAATATGATCAAATTGCAGTCATCCAAAGAAAGAGTTGACACGAGCTTTTGTGTATTTGAAGAAGTGAAAGTACATCCTTCATTTGATTTAATCCTGAGAACTGAGTTCCAGCTTATGTTTGTAGAGTAGGCATCAGTAACCTTGCTGCTATGAACTCATTCCAAAGCATGCCTCTTAGATTGCCTTTGCCTTGGCTCTTTGTTCTCCTGACATATTCAAAACCCTGGTCTTGTTCTTCTCAGTACATCTGATACGCAGTCAGTTTTGTTTTGCTTTTTGAGGGGCTGGGTGCGGTGCTCTTCAGAGAGTCTGACTCCATTAGTCTTATTTCAAAACACTTCAAGGATAACCTCTGAAAGAGTGCTTCCCACAAAGCAATCTGCCTTCTCTTCAGTGAAGAATTCCGTTTCTGTAACAGATGATGTACCTCTTTTGATCTTTTCCTTTGCTTTCATTCTTAACTTGTTCTCTCTGATTCTCTGGGTAGCAACCCCTGGGCGTCTAGTTGATCACCTGGAGAACACAAAGGGCTTCAACTTACGAGCTCTGAAATTCTTAGTGATGGATGAAGCTGACCGGATCCTTAACATGGATTTTGAGACAGAGGTAGGAATGTGCTAAAGGAAGATTTTTTGGAACGCCACAGGAGAGTCCCTTTAAATTGCTTCATGCAGTCATGTAGTAAATGTTTCAGTGAGTCGTTCTGTAGAAGTTAATAGCAAATAGTAGTGAAGATCTGATAATTGTATGGAAGCCTGTGGTAAGAGCTGAACTTTGCAGCAGAGTTCTGCAGAGTACTAGGAGGCATTTTGTCTATGAAGTCTACTGATTTCTCTGGAATGCCTGACGTGTTCTACAGTAACACATGGGGCAATCACATACACCTTCCTGCAGGAATATTGCTTGCTATTTGCACTGCTGTTTGACTTCTAGAGCGCACACTGCATGACTATCAAAGTTTCAGCCCAAAACTTCCCCTGAGAAGAAGGGAAATATATTCCTAGTGTGAGCTGAAGTTGCATGCAGGGCAGAACTCCTCACTTGATGGTTATATTTGGAGGGGGTTTATAGCTTGATTGCTGTTGCATACAGCATTTCTTTCTTTCATCTTTCTACAGGTAGATAAGATACTGAAAGTGATTCCCCGAGACAGGAAGACGTTCCTGTTTTCTGCCACTATGACCAAGCAGGTGAGAGCAGAGTACTCTGCTTTAATTATCCTTCCATCAGGCTACACTGTCTAGGCTGCCTGGTACATGTCCAGGCTTCTGGCAAAGTCTCTGTCCATGTGGTATTAACTTACTTTAATCTTCCAAGGTTCAAAAACTCCAGCGTGCTGCTCTGAAGAATCCTGTTAAATGCGCTGTTTCTTCCAAATATCAGACTGTTGAAAAGCTACAGCAGTACTACATTTTCATCCCATCCAAATTCAAGGTAATACACCTTATCTTCTTTTTTCTGTATCTTGTCTTGTTGTTCCCACATCTGCAAAATATTTTGTCATTTTCTCTGGCTTATACTGAACTTACTCTTTAATGTAGCATATGTGACTATCTTTTTTTCCCCCCTCCATTTTTCCTTACAGGACAGCTACTTGGTTCATATCTTGAATGAACTAGCTGGAAATTCTTTCATGATATTCTGTAGTACATGTAACAATACTCAGAGGACTGCTCTGCTGCTCCGCAACCTGGGGTTCACTGCCATTCCTCTCCATGGGCAGATGAGTCAGGTATGGGCATATCTCACAGAACGGAATAGACAGGAGACATGTCACTTGGGAAATGGGCTGTACCATGATGAGTCACAGCTACCTCGCAGAAGGAGTATTTCACAACTAGTGGACTGGACTGAGCCCTAGAAGCTAGTCTAATGTGAATGCTGCCCCTGATTTCTGTAATAGATCAAAAAGCAATTAGAGAAGTGAGGTTTCTATTTTTTGGGGTGGTTTCTCCTCCAGTTCTTCTCTAACAGTATTTCAACAAGAGCATATTAACTAGAGTGAACATTATTCTCTCATTACCGTTTTGTTTTCCTTTCTTCCAGAACAAACGATTGGGCTCCCTAAACAAGTTCAAGGCAAAGGCACGTTCTATTCTGCTGGCTACTGATGTTGCAAGCAGAGGTCTGGATATCCCACATGTAGATGTGGTGATAAACTTTGATATTCCTACACACTCTAAGGTAAGTTAGTCTGTGTGCCAACTGAGCATTTTCTGACACTGCGAGGCATAGTGTTGCGTGTTGAAGCTAGACAAAGAGACAACCTGTGTTCTGCTGACTGGATGCGTAGTTCACACTTGTGTTAACGAAAAGTTGTTCAGCCTCTGTGATTGAGTTGATATCTATTATTTGGTTGGGTGTTCCAATCTCGGTTATAGAACTGATCCTATAAGTTAAGAAAAGTGAGGAATGTTCTGTCTTCACATTTCTGCTTAGAGTATGTGTTTTGTTGTATTGCATCAAACAGATTACAGACTTTGGAAATACTTTTACCATATTACAAGTTTCAGGAAGGCATCTCTGTTCCTGTGATACAGGTTTTGCCTTTGCATTTTAAACTGTTGAAAAGGGAAAAAAAATCTCCCACTCCAGTGTTCTTTGAGGATTTACTTGATCAAGAAAGATGTCTTTATGTTCTACTTTCATATCACAAAATTATAGCAAACTGGAAAAAAAAAAGTGAGTTACTAAGTTTGTTCCTTATAGAAAGCATAGTATTATCTTAGGGATGTGATTGTTCACTAGCCCAGTTTCAGAAAGCACGCTAACATGCAGTTTTTCTGTCATTTCCTGTAATGATCAAAAGTACTATACACTGCAAACAGAAGAAAGTATGGTTCATTTTTGAAGACATTGCTTTTGCCATTGTAAAAGGACAAAAGTTAAAGTTGAGGGTCCAGGCACACAAACGACATTGTTAACTTCTTGTGCACCTCCTTCTCAGCTCACCATGTCACAGAACACGTCCTTTGATTTCTCATGTTACAGCAACATCCACAGATACTGCTTGGAGGATAGTGTTTTAACTTCAGTAATGCAGTATAAAACCTGGAAAATGGCCCAGAGCTGTATAAACTGAAGGTGCTAGATAGAAGCTTCCAAATTTTTCTCATCCATCCTCCCGTTCACTGTGTTTGCCAAATGTAAATCTACTTGCTAGAGAGTTTGTATGGAAGACAGATGATGTAGAGCACTAGATGCTGAGAATGAAAATGGAGGCATTGGCTCGCTTTTATTTTAAATATTAGCTTTCCAAGGAAGTGATAGTTCCATTAACATGTCATGTGGCACAACTTCTGTTCTGTAGTCTTGAATAATCAGAAGTTATCTTTTCTTTTAAAAAGAAAAAAGAAATATTAAAAATGCTTCCACAAGCCACGCCTTATCAAACCCTAATGCTGCACACAGTTTGAATATATAATCCTGGCCCTATTTTCTCCTCTGTCCTAAAGAAACAATCATACAGTCTGATTTTTCCCCAGTTTCGTTTCTGTGCTCAGCATGTATTTTTTTTGGTGTGATAATTGCTTATCAAGAAAACTTCTTCTTTCAGGATTACATTCATCGTGTTGGGAGAACAGCTCGAGCTGGGAGGTCTGGAAAATCTATCACCTTTGTCACACAGTAAGTGTTAAAACATAGCAGACTTATTCTTCCTAGTTGTCTTTTAGAGTAGAATACATCTGACCTGATTGTGGTTGAGAAGAAAATACTGTATTTCATTCTGAGGCACCAGCTGGATTTATTTAGCTAAAGGAGAGAGCGTTCAAAGCCCAGGGGGGTGGGGAAGAGAAAGCTGCTTCTAGAATTTATCCTGTATCTATGTAAATACCAGAACTAATTGTTAATAACTTCACTGTGTAATATATGTACATTTTTATAATATAAGCAGGTTTAAGTGTGTTGTTGTTGTGTTTTCTTTTTTTCTTTTAAATGCTGAAGTATTCCTCTAAGCAAAGTCTTTGCCAAATACTTCTGAGGTAAATCAGTGAAGGATAGCATCGTTTGGATGCGTTTAAGAGTTGCTTGTGAGAGTTGTGAGTTGCAGCACGAGCCAACTGTATGTATTGGGAGGAATTAAGGGGCAGTGTCTGTGGGTAGAGACAGCTGAAGGAGTCCCAGCTGGGCTGATTCAGGGTAATATCTTTTCTCAGGTATGATGTAGAGCTGTTTCAACGCATTGAACACCTGATTGGCAAGAAGCTGCCAGCATTTCCCATGCAAGAGGAGGAAGTTATGATGCTGACAGAACGTGTAGCTGAGGCCCAGAGATTTGCTCGAATGGTAGGTGGCAACGTTTTGTTGTACTTGTTGTAGTCTGAATTTCCTTGTCCAACATAACTTCTGATCGATTTCTTGATCACCTTGCAGGAGCTGCGGGAGCAGGGAGAGAAGAAGCGATCTCGGAATGGTGATGATGATGACACAGAAGAAGCTCTTGGTGTCAGGAAAAAGGTGGCAGGTGGGAAAAAGAAGAAACGGAAAGCTTTCTAGCTCAGTGTGTGGACAAACTTTTACTTTCTTCTTTATGGCTACATGAGCTTGGCAAAAACGACCTTCAGCATCCATCTCCAGTGGATTTTTTTTCAGGACTGCTTAACATTTAATTGGGTAGTCCAGATGTAAAATACCTTCCTCTTTTCTGCTTTCAAGTTACAGACTGAGCTTGGTCCGTTGTGGTACCGTGGGGTCAATCTTCCTTCCAGAGACACCAGATTATCTCCTCATGGTGTGGAAGCAGATGTGGTTTGGCCCCAAAGAGGTCCAGGGTGGTGCAACTTTCCTTTTGTTGCAGCCTATGTCTCACAACCCAAACTCACTGAGTACATCTGGAGTCAAATAGGTCTGTCGGAAGAAGAAAGAGTTGAAAAAGTTAAAGTAACTGAGTTTCCACAGCACAGTTGTGATGATTTTACCTTGGAGAAGGGACATGTGACATGGACAAATCTAAATATAGCTTAATTTTAAAGCTAACTGGTTTTCCGTGTTTTGTCACTGACCTGTTATGCTCGTTTTGAGTATCAGCTGTGCCAGAAGGTTTTCCTCTTAGGTCATTCTTATTAACGATTCATATGTGACACAAATACTTTAAATGTGTCAGCTGAAGAGTGGACCAACAGAAACAGAGCCAGTTTTGGCTGGGTTGGGCTATTTACTGCCTGGAATTCAATCCAGAATATGTGAAGATTGGCAAGATCAAGGATTGTTTTGTTTTGTTCTGTGGCTGATTCCTGTAGTACTTACAAACTAACACAAGAGGGTGGTATGTACATAGAAAAGCAACCAACTTGCTGGATGGTGGAGATAATTTTTTTGCCCTATTTATTTCTGTGGCAGTTTTCTTTGTCTTGTATGGAGAACAGCATTATATAAATAGACTCTTGTGAAAATGGAAAAAATGTACTTTTCATATCAGACTTTAAGGTTAGTGCTAGCTCCAACTGGCAATAAACATATTTGTACTGGCGACTCTTTGGTGGTCAGAGAAGGGTGAGAAGCTCATTTGTGATCATTCAATACAAAAACGTAGTGTCCATTAGAACCACCCAAAAACTGGGCATTCTGCTCCATGAAAAGCAAAAAAATTCTTCTCTAAGAGGTAAATAGAAAGCAGAAACTACGGCAGTAATTAAAACCAGAAGGATGGTTACTTTCATAGTGGCAACATAAATCTAATATACACATGTATGCTAGTCAGAATGCCCCAAACAAAAGTATAAAAGCAACACATTTTACAAAACATGAATGCTAATCAAGCTGTGTTTTGTAATAAGGGCAATGCGTCTTCTTTAAGTTAATTCTCTTTATCTTCATGAGGAACATACTTTTTGTTATTGAGAAGAGTGTCTGAGTCCCAACTTTGTCCTTTTTTATAATAATTAACTCAAATCTTCCAAATATTTGTCTTCAAGTATGATTCTAAAGCAATCTAGGATTAGTGCAGAACTCAGATATGTTGACTGCTGAAAGCATTCTTCTAAAGCAGGAAGAGAATGTGCATATTCTGTGGACTTCGCAGCAGGGAGGCATAAACAGAAGCACAGTAACAACGTTAATTCTACAGGGTCCTTTGGTAGGCACCCCCTTGGGTAAGAGGAAACAGCCCCAGAATGCACCAGAGATGGAAGAATAAAAATGCGTGAGCATATGGGTGGAGATGCAAATGCTTGTTCCCTACGGATCAATGGAGCTCTTCTGACTGCTCTTCTGGTCTGTCGGGTGCTTGAATTTATGATTCATAAAATGGATGGGGTTCAACCTGTTATCAGCAAATTAAGATTATGTGAAGATTGTATTATGCTAAATGAAGATTCCCTAAGTCTCTGGTCTCTTGAAAACCCAGGAGTGCTATCTCAGTTATGTAACTTGGGTGGCACACAGAGCCAGTCCTGAACCAAGCTCACAAAGTGATGCGAAGGGCAGTTTTATCCCCAGAGGATATGGGGCAGGATCATTTCCTTCCAGAAGCTTCACGAGGCTTTCCTAACAAGTTTTAGAGACTCCAGCAATCTCTGCTCTTCCTTGTGTGGAAGGCTGTATTAGTGGTGGGGAGATCTGTCTTGCCCCTAGCGGCAAGAATAGTGCAGAAGAGTAGTAGGATAATGTTTGTAAAAGGGTGCTGAGCCTCCTTGAGAGGAGTGACGCCTAGACAGCTGGACACCTCCCTTTGGTTGGAATGATAAGCTGTAGAAACACTGGGCACTAGAAAAGCAAAGGTCTGCCCACATCCATGTTCTCACTGGTGCCTCACCTGCCACAGGTATGTGCATTCAATTTCAACTAAAAATACTTCAGCTGGTCGGAGTGGCAGGAAATAGTTTCTTACTGTGACTGTGCCACGAGGGATAGGTTGGAGGGTGTTTATACAACCCAAGTGGAATAGGGAGTGTCTGAAGATGAATTTGGTCAGAACAATATACAGCCAGACTAAAGCAACATCTGTGGCTGATCTAATGAAATGTGAGGGGAAAAGAATGGAGCGAGACCTGTCTCTCCCTGGATAAAAGAAAATACCAGCATTGATTTGTGTACTAACCAATGCGGGTGTGTTTGTTCAGTTACGAGGACCCTTGAGGGGCAATTCCGAAGCATACTTCTACAAAAGCCTCTCAAGTCCCGGCTCATCAGGGAGTTGAGGTGTAGGATTAACCGTAGAGAAATCAAGCAGGATCAGGCTAGCACAACCTGCCAATTTTTGTAGTTGAAACTCAAATGAAGTTTCAACAAAAGCTGTTCTCAAAAGCTGTTTTCTGCACTCCCCAAAGGTGAAATAATGAGAGTTATGCACTTGTAATAAATATTTTCATGCCTTATAGTTTTGATTCCTAATGCTGCACAGATGTTTACCTCAAGCAGTAAAGAATGGGAATATACTGTCTCTCATTTTAATATTACAGCACTAGCAGAGGCAGGACAGTCTTTCGGAGGGGAGGAGTAAAACACTGTTGTCAGGGTTGAAAGCAGGGTTGTGTGCAGGCCTAGTACTAAGAAACCAAAATTTGGGTTTGTTTTATTGTTACGCCACATAAATAATATGAGGATAGCTGCAAAAAGGTAGCATGGTTCCCTGCAACCCTACCATGATCCAGAGCTGTGTTAACTGACCTGTCTGAAATGGATTTGGCTGTATCAGTTCCGCAGGGCAGTGCCCTCTGCCCAGGGGCTGCACGACCAGAGATAGGCAGGAAAGCACAGCTGGGAACCAGTGTAGGAAATCCCAGGGATTTTTATTCCGTGGTGGCAGCCTAAGTCTGCTTAAAGTAGTCATAGGACTGAAGCTGGATATATCAGCTCAGTTTGAAGGTTATGTGAGGAACGCAGCCTGGTCCAAAGACCAGACAACCTTTCAGTCAGGCCCCAAGACCAGAGGTGACAGTGGTGACGTTCCAGTAACACCATTTGTTTGTGCTGTGAAGAGCTTCAGGTTATGTGGGAACTGAGTAAGAAGTGATTGGGAATCTGGAGGGGCTTAGTTATGAAGCAGGTTTGAAATTAGTAAACATTCACAGGTTAGCCAAGCACTGAAGAATGAAAATATCCAACATACTTAAAAGCTCTTGGAAGTACTTGAAAAGGAATGGAATTGATTACATGACCTGTGAAAGACACAGGCATGTACCAAGCATTTTGATCTTGTGTAAATGTGGTTTGCCTGCAGTGGCATGCAAGGACTTTCTGTGAACACTCAAGTGAGCAATTACTTTTTGTAAATGTTGCAGCGCAAACAAATGCTGTAAAAATACAGTTTTGGTGCCAGAAGTCGTAGTCATAGTCATTCTGAATTCTTATGGGTTCTTGCCTAAGTACTTACTAGTTGATCTGGGGGAAAAAAACTCACACTATGTAAACTCAGAGAATCAGAATATGAGTTTGACATAGAAGCCCAAGCTTTGGGTTAGCCCCTGAGCTTTGAGAAGGGGAAAATAAGAAAACTTTCTTAGTCCTTAGATTTACTTTTTTTCTCATGGTCAAGCTATGAAAGCTCCTTCTGAGTAACTATTTGACAGGGAGAGCAGAGGATGTTTTTTTCTCTGGCACCTGGGAAATGAGAATGGTCTCACTGTCTGGCCATGGGATGGATACAGCCATGCTACCAGAGCTGTACCTCTTCCTGAGAACCCTCTAGATGTGGAGATGCGCTGATGACAATAGCGCTTTTTGTTTCTGAAGCCCCCTGGGACATGGGTTTATGCTTTCCTGCCTATTACAGGCAAGTGCACATCATGTTTCATGGGAGGGTATATGTTGGACTGTGTCAAGGTCATGCCTAGTTGTGCAATTGGAGACAGCAGTCTTCAACTGTTGACATTGTTGATCCTTGGGGAGGGGTGGGTGCCCTTGGAGCTCGTTCAGTAGTTTTGGGGGAAGAGTCTGTAAACATGAAGCTGTGCTGATTAGAGGCTGATGCAGGATAATTCTATGTGCCCACAAGGAAGAGAGCGCACAGCAAAGACTTTACCTTTGCCTTCCCTGCTGGAGGATCATCATAATTGCAGAGATGTACATGCTGCTTCATTGCTTTTCTATAATAAATTCTAGGGGTAGGACTTTGTCAGAAGTTTCTGTGTTTCATTATGCATTTGGCTTGGTGTTTCTGTGAAGGTTCCTGAGGATGGAAGATGCAATGCGGGCTTCCTATGTGAAAAGGGGAAAATGCTTTGTCTTCCATTCAAATCCTAGCAAAGGCAGAAAAAGAACCCTGTTGCCATGCCTCTCACAGAATCTATTTCTTCTGGCCAACACTTCTTCCCTTTTATATATTCTTCTTAAGAAAGATAGCTAGTCATCACATTTCCCGTTTGGACTGATCTAAATCCCCTGTATCCTCTTTAAGATTTTTCACCCATAAACATGTCTCTGTGTAAAGAAAAGCAAATAGCAAAACTTGCTCAGCAAGTCTTCCATGTGAGTTAGAGAGAGGGTTGCATGATAACTTTGAATTGCTTCAGTTATGTTGGCTTTCCAGAAGGAAATGATTCTTGTGTGTTTGTTTTTTTTTTTTTGTGTGTGTGTGTGTTCTTCTGATCCATCCCATTAAGGGCTTATGGATGGAATCTGTTGGCTTTAACATTGAAAATGGTATTTTGCATAATGAAAGTTGGCGTCATAAAAATAACTTCTGTGGAGTAGAAAGTAACTTCTGTGGAGTAGCAATGGAAGGAGAGTGCAATATCCATGGAGCAAGCCTTGCAGATGAAGCGTGGAGAGATGTTTGGTTTTATTTAATGCAACAAAAAGTAAGGAATGATAAATTTGCTACTAGTGACTGATTTCCTGTTCCTTCTGTTCATGTGCATACATGCAGGTGTGTTAAACCTTTATCTTGGTGCATGCCAGAGGCTCTATGTGGTTGTTAAGGACTAGTCATCTCCAAACACAATCAACAATATAAAGCAGACACCCTAATAAATCCCTTTGGCAGAGCCTAGACAGAATCAGTTTTCTTTTCTTGCAATTGCAGGTCTCAAAAAGGCTCTTACAGATTCTGCAGAATTTCTATGAGCAATTTTCCACTAGATAGACTTGTCATGTATGCATATCTTAGTCTAAGGCTCTCTGCACCCTTTGACGAGGATTGCTTTAGTATTGACCAGGAATCTTGGAGTTACTTTTCCAATTTTTAAGAAAAGTTTAGGTGAAAATGCAAGCTTTTAAAAATGCAGAGTATTGGCTCTACTGTCCAAAATGGATAGTACACTAACTGTTTATAAATGATCTGTGGAAGAAATGTCAGCAGTAATTTGCTAGCCTATTGGCACTAAGATCACATGTAGAGGGAGCTTCCCTTCTGCCTGCTTGGTGGTCTTGCTCCAGTCAAGCTTCCTATTTTTAGTCAGGTTTGTTAGAGAACCCTTGTGAGGCACTGCACTGCTAGCTGATCAAGGGAAGAGGTTGTCCCACTCTGCACTGCACTGGTGCAGCCTCAACTCGAGTGCAATTTTGCACACCACAGTATAAGAAGGCCATAAAACTATTAGCGTGCCCAAAGGAGGGCTATGAAGACAGTAAAGGGTCTAGAGGGCAAGACGTGTGAGGAATGACTGAGGTCCCTTGGTTTGCTCAGCCCAGAGCAGAGCAGGCTGAGGGGAGGCCTCATGGCGGCCTGCAGCTCCCTCACGAGGGGAGCGGAGGGGCAGGCGCTGAGCTCTGCTCTCTGGGGACAGCGACAGGACCCGAGGGAACGGCATGGAGCTGGGACAGGGGAGGGTCAGGCTGGGGGTGAGGGAAAGGTTCTGCACCCAGAGGGTGGTCGGGCACTGGGGCAGGCTCCCCAGGGAAGTGGTCACGGCACCGAGCCTGACGGAGTTTAAGAAGCATTTGGACAACGCTCTCAGAACACATGGTCTGATTTTGGGGTGGTCCTGTGCGGAGCCAGGAGTTAGATGATGCTTGTGGGTACCTTCCAACTCAGGATATTCTGTAATTCTGTTTCCTCCATACAGCAAAGGAGGTTCTTGTTTTGGGGGTTGTTTAAAGCCCCAAAAGGGGTTTTAAACAACCTTTGACAAAGCAGAGATCTGAAGCCAACCATGGCTAGGTGACGTTGCCTTGAAGCAATCTGTCTCCCAGGATCTGGACACTCGTTTCACTGACCTCCACAATGACATGACAAATGTGTCATCTTCTGCCTGCTTTGCTGAAGCAAGGTAACTCTGCACCAGATGCCATGTTGAGCCTTAAAATTAATCTTTGGATTGAAGGAAACAGCCTGTGAAATTGTGCACGGCCCCAGGTCCACCTTCAGCTCAGAAGTGTTTTCTGTGACTGAAGTGGGCAACGGGCTGGGCCCTGAGCTGGAAGACGGGACTGCCCCCTCTGAGCAGGTTAGCCTGCCTGCTCGGCACCTCAGCAAAATCTCATTGCCCAGATGAGCAGAAAGAGGCAAGCTCTGATTTTCTTTATTGTCTGCAGGATTGCATCACTACCCAGTCCTCTCCCATCATCTGGTAAGATAAAGCTGAACAAGGGACTCCACTGACCTTTGGAAGCATTTGGTGACTGCAATCCTGGGGCAGTGCCAGCTGCAGGGGAACAGAACTGGGAGACACTCTGCCAGCGTGGAGTAATCTCTCTGCGTGGCCTAGGGTAGGGAAGCCCCTCTGCCCCTGAGTCCCTGGTTGCTGCCTCCATTCCTGCCTTCAGGCCTCTTTGCATGGACTGATTATTTCTGAAGAGTCAGCCGAGGTCTCCATTCGTGTAATTAACCAGCACCCAAAGGCAGATGGCTCAAGCCTGCTGAACCCTGCTGCTATCTCCCCTGAGCAGGGTTTCCTTGTGCTCAGCATGCCCCAGAAGCATGCCCTATTAAGTTTCCATTATTTGGTGCATTTTGGGGACCTCCCATCTCCTCGCCCTCTTTACCCATTCTTACACGTCTGAATTCCTGCCTTCACCAAGACAGTCTTCATGCGTGCATACCCCTTTCTAAAGTAGCTCCTGCACTCTTCCCTGCTCACCTTGCCCATCTGAGCAGCCTGCAAGCAGGTCCCTAAGCTGTCCCAGAGGTGGTTCTCTGCTTTGCTGCTCACATCTCACCATGATGTGGTCCTGCAGGCTGTTCTCCATGGCAATGGGCAGGTGCCTGCCTGGCCCTTTTGCCTCCAGCTGTGCCTGCCTTGTGTTTTCCAGGGCAGGGGGAGATGTAAACTGCCTCAGCAATTCCTGTGTGGCTCTCCCTGTATTGATGGCATTTTAGGAAACATTTGCGCTTTGAAGCCTCTTGCTAGAGGAAACTACTACAGCCCTGTGCAGGTGGAGGTCCCTCCATTGCACAACTGCAGGACTGTCTTATCTAGTCAGGGACAGACTGGGGTCTGTGTTCACAGATGCTCTAGAAGATGCAAAGCAATGAGATAAATGAAACAAGGCAATGGAGACCCTGCTGGGCCTGCAGGGCCGGTCTCTCATTGCTTGATAATGTAGGACTGCTTGTTAGGAAGTGGTGGTTAATTTGTATTCAGCAACTTGTATTAGTCTTAAATCTGTTTGGTGAATAAAGAGAAGGATGGTTAGATAGGAGGCAAACCTATCAAATTTTTCTGCTGTCATGGAAGATCAGGATACATCCTAACCAGTAACGCTCAACAGCCCTGTTTCTCTGGTTCAAAATAATAAATGAGGGGTTAGGAAAATCAGACTTCAATTGGCTGGCAGAGGTTTTAACCATGTGTACATCTAGATTAACCACTTTGGAGATTGGGGATTAACTGTTATGTAACAGCAAACATTTTTTTTAATTAGAAACAGGATGGCAACAGATGCCGTGTTTGCTAAAGAAGCCAGACTGTCATGTAATACATACAGAATGCATGTTTTGTTTGGCAGGATCACACATGGATTGTCACTTTCCTTTGCCTTTACCTCTAGTAAAAACACTCTGCTGGTCAGACAGGTGAATCATTGTAGGTTGGACTAAGTTCTTAGTTGGGTTGTCAGGTAAGAGCTGAAGCTGGTTTAGTGCTGTTCCAGTTCAACACAGCTTCAGATTCACTATTTGAGTTCAGTTCTGGTTCAAGAAAACCTAACTGTAAACTGGCTGATCAGGTTGAGGCTGGCTCCTTAGAGCTGGAAAGGCTATTTAGTGCTATGAAAGCCTAGCATGAGAAGTCATAGGGCTGGCGATGAAGATACCCGTTGACCCAATCCAGAATAACATCCAGACTCTTATCCCATGTAATGTAAGATCTCATAGTAACTTCTACCCCTGCATACATCATGGCCTTGTAACTTGGTAAAACCCTTGGGATCAGCAATAATGTTGCTCATATCCATAGCATATGTGGAATTCCTTCATTCCATTACAGCATAGACTTTTTTTCAAGAATATATCTTAGCTTATCCCACATGCGATATGATGTGTCATGTGCCAAACAGAAGGTCAGAGCCAAAATGTGTAGCAATTCATTTAGCCTTCTAAGAATGTAATCACAAAGGCAATGATTTTTCCGTGTGATTACATGAACCTCCCTGCAGGTCCCCAAGATGGGTTATTACTTGCTCCCTGAAATGTGGCAGCACTGTCTGATGCCCAACAGTGGCTAGTGGGGTGAGGTCTTATATGTGGCCAGGGATTCCTGGAAAAGCACTTCACAGCCTTTTCAGGAGAGCTGCTTCTACACCAGTCAGTTTTTTTCCATTGCTACAAACAAATGTCTGTTATAGCAGTTTGTTAATAATGAACAAGGAAGAGATCATCAGGCAATGCAACAACTGTGGAAGAGGAGCCAAACCTGCTGGGGGGAGATTGAAGCTTTCCTTTGCCATGGGAAAGCAAAGACATGCACACACCAAGAGCAGTCTCATCTCTCTGATGCATTGCTGGATTGCTGATATCATTAGCTGAAGCTGTGTTTGCATTTTTAAAGAGGTTAATTGGCAACTAAACCTTCATTAAACACTTCCCTGGGGCATGGCTGTCACTGGGGGTGTGCGTAACTTTGTTTACGAAGCAAAGCATCCCAGGGCTTCTGGGTCTGGAGAGCAGCAGGGAGCCTAGAGGCTCCAGAGGGAGAGTTTGCTGGCCCATCCCTCCTAGAGGAAGGGTGAGAGTGAGCGATGGGAGAGGAGTTTAGCAGGGCCAGCACAAGTTTCTAGTTGAAATTTAACAGCATAACACTCTTCTAACCCAGCATTGTTTGTTGTTCCAATCCATGTACACACAGCAAGTTTGCAATGTCTTTTGTGACCACCAAGCAAGAGAAGAGGAAGGCACCTGGCTTGATTGTAGGCAGCCCCACAATCTTATCTTAAATGAAAGCTTGAGGTGAATCAGAGAATCAATCCCAGCAGCAGAAGAGGAGATGCTTCAAGTCCTGCCAGCTGGTCTGAATCACCAGTGGAAATTTCCATTTGAACTTTCAATGGAAGGATGGCTTTTTGGTTAAAGGGGTGAGAAAGAGCGTGTGTGTTCATTCTCTCTGTGTGTGACTCCATGTGTAAGGCTGCATATGCTGAGTTATTTTTCCTTTGCATTTGTTGGATAGCTTAAAATAGTAAGAGTGGGGAATTTTATGTGTAGACTGCACTTTCCAGTCAGCTCTCCCCTTGAGATCTCCACTCTTTATTATGATAGAATTAAAGGGAAAATAACAAAATGGATTACATTACGGCCTCAGTTTCAGTTCTCAAGAACTTAATCTCTCTGGCTAGGATTCAAATCTATGGCCTTTAAGTGCTCCATCTTACAAAGTGCAGACACTGAACTGAATAGTATTTAAAGAGAGTAGAGTTTCCATATCCAACTTCAGAAAGCAAGGGAAGAGGTCCTGTCACAATGGAGCATGGGAAGAACATCCTGCAGTGAGTTTTTAGGGGAAAACATTTTCAGTGGTGCTAATGGCTTGCAATTGTCCTTTCTCTCTTAGCCTGTCTGGATCCTGCCTTCACCAGCAGTACCCCTGCTCCTTGCAAATCCTACGTTTTAATCTAGTTTTAATACCTATTGCAACAGCAGAGGCAGGGGAGACACAGGTGGTGTGGGACTGGGTGCGGCCAGGCTGCTACGTGTGCATGCCTGCGAGCAGGAATGTGTGTTCGTGTGCGCTTAAATGCCCACCAAGATCAGCTAGAAGCTGCAATGAGAGGCATCATCTTACAGAAGCAAGCGGCTGGGGCTGGAATGCTCTCAGGCTGCTTAGGCACACCCATTTAAATTTCTGCCTCAGTTAAACAGATACAATAGGGCACTGTTTCCTCCTCCTTTTCCCCAAGTGCAGCTATTTGAATGTGTATCATTATGTCATAGATTTCAATGCTGTTTAACCACTAGATGCAGCAGGCATGCATGAAATGAGTATTGCTGTGGCTCTTAGTGAGCTTAATGTCACAGGTGATACTGGGAGGTTGGAGGTCTCAAGAATGTTTCTTGCACAAAAACAGCCCTCTGCAGAGCCTCTTATCCGAGCCACAGCTATCAGATGAGATCAGCCTCAAACTCCAGGGCAGAAAGTGTGTCTTGGAAAATCTATTGCCAACAGCCACCTGTGTAAAGAGATGGGCTGAGCATCTCTCAGTGAGCGTCTCAGCCAGCCACCTCAACCCCCAGCAAGGAGTGAAAAAGGAAAGCTACCCAAACCCCAGTGGGCAAGGAATACCAAAGGGAACCCTGCTGGGGGCCAGGCAAGGGTACCCAGACAACAAGGACTGGCACAAATGCGAGCAAAAGCCAGTTCCTCCTGGTGTGCTTGCAGATAATTTCTCTGCCAGGCTTCAACAGTTAAAGATGCAGCCAGACATCCCCTCCTTCCTAAATCGTTGGTCCAGCCTTGGGATCATCCTTTCTGGAAGAGAGAAAATGTGGGTTCTTCTGATTCAAATTTGGCTTGTCTTGCTTTCCAGGGGTGTCAGGCAACATCCCCACCGGTTGGTATGCTTTTGGATCCCCTGTTTCCTGAAAGTTGCGCGCTCCTCCCCAGATATGTGTCTACATACGTGACCCACCAGTGCAACTTTCTGCTTCAGGAACACACAGCATCAGCACAGAAGTGGATGATGTTAATGCCAAAAAGGACTGGAACCCTATTAGCTCCCCAGGTGGTGGGTACAGGAAATCTCCAGAAAACTACATCTGAAGGAATGACTTGGTTGTCATCAACAAAGCACTTATCAGCATATACTTGAAAGTCCAAAAGGAGTTGCTAAATCTATTTTTCATTGAACTTGCTCACAGCCTTCAAGGGCACCAGTCTCGTTTCATGAGAAGGCTCTTCATAGCCAAAGTGATCCCAGCCACAGATTCTCGTAGTTGCTTTCCACTTCTTTCTTCTTGTTTTTGCTCAGGCTTCTGCACTTACGGTGTATGAAAAATAATGTGACATGGGCAAGGAACAAGTCTCAGGCATAAAGTCAGGACAGTTTTAGTGGGTGCTTCAGGAGCCAGCCCCTGGGTTTCCAGGTACAAGGGTGGCCATACCTGGGTTTGCATAAGGAAGCAATCCTGTTTGCAGCAAAAAACCTACTCATTTAATGAAGGAAGCTTCTGAGAGAAGGAAGTGGCAACCAACGCTTCCAGGAGAAGTAGCACACCAGTGTTACATACTGGAAATGTTTATTTTGTTAGTGAAACTGAAAATAGTAAGCAGCACACGTGCAGTTTGGAAGAGCTGATGGCTGCAGAGACAAGTAACAGCTCTGAAGGACACTACTATGAGTTTCTTTTTCATTTTTTTTTTAGAAAACATTCACTTCCTGGCATCATGTATTTCATTTACAAGCAAAAAGCACTTGACTCTTAGGTAGGGTTTTTGGTAATCTTTAGATACATGCTTTCTGAGCCAGAGCAGAGGGACTTCAGGGATGGGATCCCCAGAACAAAGTCCAGTGTTATGTGCAGGTGGCACCCAGAAATGACAGCCCCTGCCCTTGTCTTCACCCCTGACTAAGGCAGAGTGCTCCGAGCTGGCTGCCTGGGCTAGAGATCTGTCACCTCTGGGCTAGTCCCCTGCCCCATGACTATTTCCAAGGGTGTTGTAATGTTTGTATCTGATCTGATTTAAGACCGCAGGAAATGGAAGGGGCAGGACAGGGTGGAGGCTGCTGCAATGTTAGCTCAGTATGAAGGAGATAAGTGCTGGCAGGGGGAGTTTTCAAGGAGAAAGTCTGCTCTTATGTTGTCAACATACTGCACAGGTAGCTAAGCAGAAGGAATGACACAAACATATTCACAACTCAGCAAACAGCACTGACCAAAAATACACGTAATTTGGACTCATTCCAGAGCACCAGGCACTGTCTCTCCTATGTGTCTAATTGCTTTATTACTTGGTTTTATAGAAGTTACAAACTCACTCCCTGAACCTCCTAGGCATGCTCTCTCCTCCAGACCTGGCTCTGATGAGAGGGGCTGCAGTGCTCTGCCCTTGGCAGATGGCTCCATGGTGAAGCTGGTGGAGCAGGGTTGGCCCCAGGCTCCAGGTCACGGATGGCAGCACCAAGCATTGACACTTCAGGACCAGAGAAGGAGAAAAGAGTAGAGCCAACACAGAGGGATAACCCAGCTGCTGCTCCCTCCCATTCACCAGCAGCCAGCTTGGCTTTCCAGGGCCATGCTATGGCCAAAGCAAACTGATTTGCTACCAACAGTCTCCCAGTCCAAGGGACCTGCCAACAACACAATTTTTTTTGCTACTGTCTTGTGTTGCAATGATTTTGAAGGCTTGGTATGCAATTCAGCTGACAAGTATAAAGATCTATATCTGAATTAATTACCTTACATCTTATCTCACTTTCTCTCTGATGGAGGGAAAAGAGTACTTCTTAGGTGTGATTTGGTTCATCCAAAGCGGGTCAACTGAAACTCCACTGGAAGTGTTTCTTTTTCTTCACCAGCTGCAGTGGCAATCTGGACAACAGGCTCGCATGAAGGTGTCTACTCTGTAGACACCTGGGATTCAATTCAGCTGACTACACACCGCTGCCATCTGAGATCCCCTGGGTTATCCAGTGTCAGCAGATGCTCCAGAAGGGTAGCTTCCCATAGGTCTTGTGTC
Source organism: Oxyura jamaicensis (assembly GCF_011077185.1). Classification (NCBI taxonomy): domain Eukaryota; kingdom Metazoa; phylum Chordata; class Aves; order Anseriformes; family Anatidae; genus Oxyura; species Oxyura jamaicensis. The sequence continues at coordinate 43,462,996 of NC_048893.1, read as the reverse complement.
CCATATGCCAGCCCTGTGCTGGTGACTCAGTTACTCTACAGTACCTTGACATATTTGCCAGGATTGATGCGCCAGAATGAAGCCCATATGGTGAACATCTACACCCAGGTGCCTACATATAAGCTGGACATCTCAGCTCTGAAATAGTTGGTGGAATGTCAGTACTCAGTGGAAAAATGTGCTCTTACTAAGGTGTTTAGAGATGCCTTAGGATATCCAAAACATCTGCACAGAGCTGTCAGATCTGATACAGAAGGTATGGGAAACACATGTGCTCCTGGAGCAGTCACTGGATATATATATACCCTGTGGCATCTCAAATGAGTTCTGGGACACCCAGCTCACTATTAGGTAATAACCCATAAAAATCTAAATTTAGGTGCCTCTATCTGCAAGCTGCATCCCATCCCTAAAGTGAGGTGACAGTCACCTCACCTTTCCGGTGTGACCATCATGCCATTTGCAAGCTCTCATGTGGACCAGTGACACTTCTCCACCCTCCTCAGCACATCATGAGGGCCGTGGGCCACCACTTCTCACTCAGACTCCTTGGTCACTTGGGATGTTTTATAAAAATCCAGCCCTATGTATTAGTTAGTATCTTGAAAGTACAGAGTGTGTTTGATGACTGACTCACAAGGATTTCTCAGGCATTCTGGAAAATGTCAGTGTTAATCTTCTTATCTTTTCTTCATTTTTCCCCACAAACCTGATACAATTTGACATACTGACTTCCATGGGGTTTTGTGTGTCTGTGTAAATGTAGCAAAGTAGCTGACAATCCATAATGCGCTCTGACAAGATGCAAATTGGCTGGCGAGTGACCGGTGACCTTTGAAAGCTTCCAGGGATTTCTTCCTAGACCAGCTGGGTCCCACTGAGCCAGAGCTAACCTCCTCTCCATCACCCCCTTCTTTCCTCCTCTCATTTTTCACAGCTGCCTCCTTCTTGGCTGGCCCACTGCGCCTGGGACCTACTTTCAAGTTAAGATTAATTTTATATAAAGAAACCCAGTATGCTCTTTAAGAAGCCTCAGCTTTTTCCGTTGAAATGAAAGCAGGAAGGCCACGAGGAGCAGCCCACCCCACAGCGGCTGCCCCGAGCAGTGCTGTTCACTCCAGGAGCCAGGCGTCCCTGCAGTCCTCCGTCTGCTTTTAGGGAGCGTGCAAAAGAGGACTCAGAAAAACACATTTGTACATGGCTTGTGACTATCTCCTTGTGCAACATTCAAATGAAATAAACCAGGGGCTCCAGACTAAGAGGCGAGGTAGCCACTGGTAGCCAGACCTCGGCACAGGCATTTGCAGCCACTCCCACAGTGCTGGGAAGGATCACGTCCTTCATGGGGTGGGAGGGATTTTCCAGACTTAGGGGCTTGGTGTGGATAGGCCCAAATGTCATTTCTTTAATCAGAATAATAAAATACTCCCAGTGAGTAACTTTTGAAGCAATAGATGAAGTCACGAACCCATTGAAGATACCCCCCCACGGCTCTGAATGGATTTGTGCTGATAGGTGTGTCAGGCCAGAGGCACAATGTGGAGCAAGGGGGAATTTGTCATTGCCTTCACCATTTGGGCCAGCACCTTGGACAACATGACTCAGTGCCTGCGAGCAGGCAGAGCTGTGCTGCCGGAGAGCAGGGCTGGGCAGAGGAAGGCCCCAGAAAAGGCAAGCTGCCCTTGGGAAGCAGCAAATGGCTCTCTGGCACCTGTGGAAGCAATGAGAGGAGAGACAGCAGGACGTGTCCCCACGCATGGGTGCTGGTCCCAGCATGAGCCCAGGGAAACTGTCTCTGGAGCCAGGCTTGCAGCTGCTCTTCCTCCAGGTGCTATGGGGCCATTTGCATCCTCCATGTCCAGCTCGCAGTTATCTGACAAGAAAGCATGCACCCAGGCAAAGGGCTTGGAGCAGACGGGACAGGCTTCAGTTCATAGCCACAGCCCTCCCCTACAGGTGCCAGGAGTCAGACAGAGGAGCACCTTATCAGACGCTTGGCTGAGCCGCATTCGGCACAGACCCTGGGCTGGGACAGGCTCCATCCCCACCCTGCCACAGGGGTGACTGCCCGGCTGACGTCAGGAGCCCAGGCTTCATTTCCTGGCACGGGACCGTATTTTCATAGCAGCGTCGGAGAGGTAGTGGAACTGGAATAGGTGTGCTCGGCCACACCTCCACAGCCCTCCAGCTTTTAAAGCTCCCAGGGAGCGCAAGTGCAGGGCTGCTGCTCCGCTGGGGTCACAGGAGAGGAGGTGACTGTGTTACTGGTGTGCTGGGAGGTGGCCTCTTCCAGCTGGAGCCTCTCTGCTCTTCTCCCGGCAGGACCCACAAAGGTAATTCCAGGCAATGTCCTACAGGATCCAGAGTGGACCCATGCTGTGCGCCTGGGGTGGGATGGCAGGACCACGGATATAGGGGTGGGAGAGGAGGGTGCATGGGGTGCCATGGCAAACAGAGACTGCCTCCCACCCCTGACTCTAACCTGAGGCTGCCAGCTGGAGCTGGGGGAGTTATTACAGACTTTGCTGGGATGTGAAATTTGTGTCTGGATGGGCGTATTTTATGCACAAACATCAATGAGAGAGCAGGCTCAGGCTGGAGGGAGAAGACAGCACTACAGTGAGGACCATGGTTTGGGGTGAACTTTGATGCAGACACAACAGCAGTGATGTTACCACAGCACAGGCTTCCTCATGCAGACTGCAGACCCTCTGGAAATCCTGGAGATTCATGTAGGTGCCGAATGGGCAGGCTCAGCTTCTGGGGAGAGGGAGACAGGGCACAGGCTCTTCATAGCTCATGTGACATCCATCCTGGAAAAAAAGAAAAAGGAGTAAAAATAACAGTAAGTGGCACTGTTCTCCAAGACAGGAAGGTTCTCTACATCTTGTTTGTTCCAAGTGCCTGGAACAAACAGCTGGTGGTGTGGCAAGCACCACTTGCAGTAAGCATCGGACAGGTCCCAAAGCTAGGTGTGCACTCTGTGCTGCCCTGGGGTCTCGTTGGCTCTCTGGGCTCTCCCCCTGCCCCAGCAGCTGGCATTGGTCTGGACCTGTTGGAGCTGGGAATAGACAAACTGATCTGATCAACAATAACTTTCTGTGGATAAAAATGTAGCATTTGCTCTCTAGCTTTTCAAAAAGGTTCATTATTCATTTTTCACAAATGTCAAGATAACCCTCAACTGTTTGTACAAGTGACTGTAAATCCCCATAATGTTGTGAATAATGATTTGCAAAAACTTTTGCATGCATTATTCACCAACGTCATTCTCTCCACAAGATTCCAGAGCTCCCGCATACTTTGCATTTTATTGTAGCCAGCTTTTTGAAGAGTTGCACATCTCCTTTAACAGAGTGAGGTTAAAAGTTGGAAATATATTTCACCATTTCTAATCAGGTAGCATCGAGGTGTATGTGGGGCTGGGAGTGATTCAGTGATTTTTTCCCCCTTCATTTATCCCTTGGTTAGGTCAGCTGCCATTTATTGAAGACTCAACCTTTCTCCCCAGAATGCATCTTAACACTAGCCTTGTAATTGCAGTATGTTGTTCTGGAGGGGGAAAATCAAGGTAAATGGCACAGAAAGAACTAAACACTAAATTTTGCAAGATCCGTGTTTTTTTTTTTTTTTTTTTTTTTTTTTATATATATATATATATATCAGAAAAGACCTTGGCTTTCCAGTGCAGGTCACCATAAAGGCCAGATTTTCCCATGTTTCATGCTGCTATTGTGTCTAAATTCCTATTTTGAGAGATTTTAGAGACTGGATCTAACTGAGCAATTTGCAGCTACAAAGCACTACCTGCCGCTGGGATCTAAGTTCACTCGGTGCCTGCATAATGGGCAATAAAGTGCCCAACATCTCTTGCAGTGGTTTCTGCACATGCTTCAGGCTCCCAAAGAAGTAGGCAACTTAATTCCCCGTGGCGACGGGCAGAGCTCGCCTAAACAGCCCTTTGATCCCCTGGCGAGACAGGCTTAAACCAGGCTTACTCAGCCAGCAGTGAACTCTTCGTGATGAGACAGCAGGAGCACACTAGGTGTGTTGGAAGGCCGCGCGTACCCTTGACTCATGGACTCCTCGAGCAGTAACTTGTTGGTTACTTCTCATGCAACAACAATATTAGCTCCGACATGTCAGGCCTCTAGCTACACAAGGCAATAATTTGGGGAGGGGGCTGAGATATTTGGGATAGTCCTTGTTGCTGCACTACCCTGAAGAAGGAGGACTGTGAGCTTGGGGTTCATGGTTGGTTTCATAGAATCATAGAGTCATAGAATCACAGAATGTTTTGGGTTGGAAGGGACCTTAAAGACCATCTAATTCCACTCCCTTGCCATGGGCAGGGACACCTCCCAACATACCAGGTTGCCCAAAGTTGTATCCAGCTTGGCTTTGAACACTGCCAGGGATGGGACATCCATAGCTTCTCTGGGCAGCCTGTGCCAGGGCCTTATCACCCTTGTAGTAAAAAAGTTTTGAATATCTAATCTAAATGTACTCTCTTTTAGTTTAAAGCCATTACCCTTTGTCATATCACTGCACTGCCTGATAGAAGAGCCCCTCCCCAGATTTCCTGTAGACCCCTTTTAGGTACTGGAAGACTGCTATGAAGTCTCCCCAGAGCCTTCTCTTCTCCAAGTGGAACAACCCCAATATTTTCCTTTATTTGCTATTTAAATTGCACTGAGAAGAGTTGTGCTGGAGGCGTCCAAGTTAGTTATCTGCAGGATAAAAGGCAGTTAAAGCTTCCTTTCACTCAGACCAATATACAAAACCACAGGTGTTTCAGAGAAAGTAACAGAGGGAAACCAACCAAGGAGAGTTTCCTGTTCTGTATTGCTCATCTTTGGAGCTCACTAGTACTGGGTACTGATGGTGTTTGAACTTATCAAAAGAGTGTAAACTGTATCATGATTAACACCTGCTCTTGTATCACCTGGGACAAAAGTGACAAGGCAGCTCAGTCTCAGTGCCACAGGGCACCAAGCTAACACCTGCAAAAGGGCCTCACCTTTCTCCTGCTGCCCACACTCCTGCAGCATTGCACAACCTTGTGCACAGTGCAGAGGACTTGTAAGGTGAATCACCTCCTGCTAAGGGGCTTGGCTTGCCTTTGATAAAGAGCCAAAGCCAAACAAGGGGACAGCTCTGCTGCCACAGCCCCGCGTCCTTAGCACTGTGGTGTCCTTGCCTGGTGAGGACATCTGTCCTCTCCTTCCCCAGTGCTGCAGCACCCAGGTGGTTGATGCAACAGCCTGTGACTTTTCTCTTTCTACAGCTCCAAGGAAACATTTCCCAGTGGGGTTGTTCAGGAAGGCGCCAGGATGACGACGCCAATTCCCCGAGGCTGTGGCAGCATCAATTCTGACTACTACCTGCTCTGTGACATGGATCAGGCCTGGGGGATTGTCCTGGAGTCACTGGCTACAGCAGGAGTCCTCGTCACCATTTTCCTCATCTGCTCCCTCTTCTTCCTCATCTGTAAAGTCCAAGACAACAACAAGAGGCACATGATCTCCATTTACTTCTTCTTCCTCCTAGGAACACTCGGCATTTTTGGTCTCACTTTTGCCTTCATCATTAAAAGCAATGAAAATACTCGCCCCACGCGCTTCTTCCTATTTGGAGTCCTCTTTGCACTCTGCTTCTCCTGCCTTCTCACCCATGCCTTCAACCTCATCAAACTAGTGAGAGGAAAAAAGCCCTTCTCCTGGCTGGTGTTGCTGCTACTCATTGTTTCCTTTGCCCTCGTGCAAATCGTGATCAACATTGAGTACCTAGTCACCATGCTAGTAAATTACAGAAATGATTTTCTGCATATGCCTTCAGAGCAGGCCAACAAGGACTTTGTCATGCTTCTGATCTATGTGCTCTTCCTGATGGCCTTGACCTTCCTGATGTCCATGTTCACATTCTGTGGGTCATACAAGAGCTGGAAGAGACATGGGGCACACATCTTTGTCACTGTCCTGTTCTCCATTGCCATTTGGGTTGTGTGGATCACTATGCTCACAAAAGGCAACCAACTTTTAAATAACCCTGCCTGGGATGATCCTGTTGTGGCCATTGCTCTGGTGTCCAATGGATGGATCTTCTTGATAATGTATATCATCCCTGAAATCTGCTTTCTCACTGCCCCACTGAAGCTGGAGGACTACCCTCCAGAAAATGACTTCTGCCAGCCCACATTCATAAAGCAGACAACTGGAGTGGACAACCGTGCCTACACCCAAGATGAAATTGTGCAAGGTATGTTGAATTGATTGACTGCACTCTTCCCTAGCCCTAAGTATGCATGCACCACTTATGAGTTAAAAAAGGTAGGAGGGCTACAAGACAAGACTTGAAGATTATGAATAATTTAGACGTAGGAAAGAGAAAAGTTTCAGAATGATGAAGAAATGCAAATGGAAATGAATCTTTAGACAGACCAGGGAAAAGAGTAAGGACCAAAGCAGAAACCGCAGATGCGTAGGAGGAGTGACTGAGTGTCCTGGTGTGTCAGGTTGAGAGGTAATTTCCTATGACTCTATTATGTCTGGGAAGTCCAGGTAAAAATGCCCTTTGGAGGGATTTGGCCAGAGAGGAGGAAAGTAATCGTGAGACAACAGGAGGTGGTCTAAACTCTGAGGCCACCTCAGAAATGTCCTATTCTTTGCAATACCATTCACTCCTGCTTTTATAAGGAAATGTTTAATAAGAAACTCACCCATGGATTTTAATGCATTCCTGCCTGCATGTTGCATTGAGTTTGATCAAACTAAAATCAGCTGTTAACATAGTTGCAGGCTCTTACGTCTCCCTTGGTGTGATACTGCTGAGCTACCAAGTAACGCTAACTCACTAACTTTTCCCCCACTTTGTCTTGTGACTCAGGAAACAGGGAAGACCCCAGCTATTCCCCCTATTCTTCTCACTTTCAGCTGAAGGTAAGTTCACACCCCTTTTCACCCATTTCACCAGCTGTAGGCTGCAGTCCAGGGGCAGATTGGAAGGGAAGGAGAAGGGGAAAAGCCAGATGGGCATACAGCAGGCTCTGCAGATGCAGGTGGATGCTTCCCGTGGAGCTAGGTGATGCCAGGATGTGTGCTCGTGGAGGTGCCTATGGCTGGGGGGAGAGTTTCGTGGCTTGCCTGTGACCATGGGAGGCAAGAGGCACCCAAGGCAACATCTCAGGTTGTGGTTTTCAATAATTCTTGATGTGACATGACAAAATAAGTCCTCTCTTTGAGGACAGTTCCTGCAATAGTCTGTGCCCCTTCCTCAGTAGACTGCTCCTTTTCCCAGCCCATGACCTGAAAGTATTCCCACCAGCCATCACCACAAGTTGGTAGCACAGGCCCAGAGTGGCAGCCTGCATGATGCAGCGTGTGTTCAGTCCTCCTTCAGCCCACAGCCTGGCCAGGACTAGTAGCTCGCCTTCTGTCCTCACATGTCCTCTGGAGGCATGTCTCAGCAGCTGGTTTGTGCTGCCAGAATCTTCTTCCGCAGCATCATCAGTCACACTCTTGGGAAACCTCCAGTTCTGTTCCCCCCTCCCCCTGTATTTTTATCTCTATTTCATAACTTTTTTTCCATTTTTTGAAAGTAAAAACTTTCTCACTTCCTTTTCAGACCATCGACACCCAGAATGATTTCTCCATCCCTCGCCCCAAGGCACAGACAAGCCCATACCATGACTACACTGGTGGGAAAGGCCCCATGTAACAGCTCTGCAGGCTGCAAAGAGACTGAGCACCCATCAGCAGAGACCCGGGGAATGGGCCACACAGTGACACATGCACTGATCCTGCAGAAGAGAGTCTCAGACCCCCACTGGCTATGCTGATATTAAGGAGAGGGACCCTCTTTTCCCTCGGTTCTCCCACAGGCACCCTTGTAGCCCCCTCTCATTCCTCGAACACAACTTGCAGGCACGGCTCTAGCAATCCTGTCCCTGCTCACCCAGTTTCTCCGTGGGATGGAGCTCATCTCTTCAGATAGAGAAATGTCCCGGGAAGAGCCTGAACTGGCCTATTTTCAGCAGGAATGCTGCAGAGCTAGAGTAGCAAGATCATCAGCTGGGCATGGGACCTGCTCTGTCCCAGATCAGCCCACATGGCAGCCTGGGCCCCATGTCTGACAGGAGAACAGGAGGGAGCAAGAGCAGCAGCCCTACATGTCCTGGCTCCGGCTCACCTGTGAGCACATCACAGGTTTTAGCAAGGTGCCCTTACCTAACCACCATCACTTTTGTGCCTGCCCCCAGCCCTGCTTGGCTCTCCTCCAGAAGTCAGTGGAGGAGAGATACAGAGAGAGATTTTAAACAAACAAACAAACAGAACTTCACTTTTTTTTTTTTTCTCTTAGATCCATCAGCTAGGGACCATACATGATGAAGAAAATTAAATGGCATAAAAACATCCACACATATTTACTGACACATTTTCTGTTTTGCTTTCTGGCATCAGCCTCCCCCCTAGCTCTGACTCCTGACCATGAGCCCCACTGAGCCCCCCAGGGATCCTGCTGTACCCCGCAGACCCTCGCTGCCACCCCAGCCTGTGGGAGCCTGCAGACAAAACCCCTCCTCTGCAGCTGCCTGCAATACCCCGGAGGGATCCCATCCCATGCACCTCTGAGCTCTTCCTCCCAAGTGTTTCTGTGGCATTAACACTGACATTTCCCAAGCAGCCAGGCTACGGAGGATGGGCACCCTTCGTCCCAGGAATGAGCAAACACGAGTGTGTGCACGTGTGTGCCCGCGCTTGTGCTGCGAGGACTGCACCCTGGCGATGAGCAATGAGCCTGCAGAGCTGAATCACTCTGCAGCCTGCTTTGCATTTGGCAAATAGCTTTCCATGGAATTTCACATATAAATACACAGAGCTCTTCCAGGTCTGTGTGTATGGTACACTGGTGTCTGACACAGCTATATATTTATTTAGTACTTTGTATATGGAATATTTAATTGATAAAAACCTGAACAGCCTGACTACCAGAGAGTTTTTCCTTGGGGACACGGTTCCTTTAAAGGCAGGTGGGGTGAGGGGTTGATAGCAGCAGCTCTCGGTGGCTTGGTGTGGGCCACCTGCGAGATTACATTTGGGGGCCACATGGGAAAGAATTGCTGGCTTCTTCGGAGCTGTCGCTAAGGACCAGAGATCAGCTGCCTGAGGATGCAGAAGAGGGTTAGGAGCTTCTCCATGCTACTTCTCCTGAATACAAAGAGCTGATTCAATGTTACAAGTGCACAAGAAATGAAGAAATTTAAACCCAAGCCACAGCAAGCAAATGAAAGAGAAAGGATGTGATCTTTTCATTGCAGCATTTGCTTGTGTCTGCTGGGTCTATACTCCTGTATTTATTTGCTTGCATCTTGCTGGGTACATCAGGGGTAGGAAATAATTTTGTAGGTATTTGTTTAATTCAGCTTTTAAAAACACATCTTCCTGATGTTCTGAACCCATGTAACATTTTTATTTGAAAGCAGAAACAATATCAAAACAAAATAATAATAACAGTTAAAATTATCTCCTGCTGGCATGAGGCTGTAATCTCCCAGTTTAGAGACTTTCTATCCCATTAGCTTTTCCATGGTACGTCCATGGTGTGTCAGGCTCCCACATATCCCTCCTCTACTCCTCTCCCCTCTAACCTACCCAGTTCCACACATGTAACACAGAGAATGGGAGAAAAAACTCTGTAAGCAGGTTGGGAAGGGGGCAGGTGAAATCATGACACAAGTTATTGACTTGTAGGCTAAAGGTAGGTGGGATGTGCTTGAAAACAAGAGCAGACTTTCAAGGAATGGGCTTTTTAAGCTGGTGTGGTGGTACTGATGGCTTAAATATAGCAACAAGGTGTTACAGGAGGAGCCCAAAATGTGGTAAACAGACAGAGCCATCCCCTGCTTCAGTGGGGCCTGGTGGAGCGAAGGAACAGGCTAACAGGAGAAATAAGAGCTGAGTTATTCACTCCGGGTTTCTGAGGCCCTTGGGGGTTTCTGCAAAACTCCATTTTTTCTGGAGTTTTACTGGGGCCTGGCTACCCCTGGGATACAGAGGTATGCTTCTGTCTGTGGTGATGGCTTTTAAGACTTCCCCATCCAACTCCCAGCCATGGGAGTGAAGTGCCACTGGTGCGGTTGAGGGCAAGGTAACACTACCTCCAAAATTGCTCCACTGCTGGCACTGTGAGCATGGGGAGAGCTTGATTCCACCTGAGTAAGAGAAACCAAGTCAAGGGATGTGTGTTGCACCTCCGTGGATCCCAGGCACAAACCAACTCCTTCATCGACTGGCACAGACCAGAAGGTGCCTCCCAAATGCAACTGGTCCCAGAGGCAGCACAACCAGGAGGGATGAGGATCACATGCACTTCTATTGATGCAGGGGACAACAATTTTTGTGATTAATTGATTGTTACTGTGCACGCTGCTCCACGCAGAGTGAAATTCTCTTTGTCCCTCTCTACAGATTTACAGTGCCTTTCAGAGCTTTTTTTTTTTTTTTTTTTTTTTTTTTTTTAAACCGCTGTATAATGAGACAAATATTCATCTGCACTGAGATATCTTGCAGTTCGATATTGAGGTAGCTTTGGGTGAGGGTTGATTTAGTTGCCAAATTAAACACAGATCTCGGTGGCACGGGGAGCTGGCTGGGAAGGCAGGATGGTGCTGCCCTGCAGGAGGCACCATGGGCAGCCCGGAGCTCCGTAAACCTCAGGAGAGGATTTTGGGGAAAGCAGCAGTTTCTTCTTTCCTTGCAAATGAGCAGACAACAGCACAGCAAGGTGAGCCAGCCAACCCAGACGGCCACTTAGTCACACACACGTGCCCCAGGGAAATCCTGAACTGGTGGGGCAGGACAGGCCAGACCTGGAAGGAAGAAGTGAGTGGAGGAGGCTCCGGCTGCTTTATTTTTTTTAGCATCTACAGGTCAGGGTGTCACAGGAGAAGGGCAAGGAATGGCAGCACCACTGCTGGGGTGCAGCACCTTGCCAGGGCTGTCAGGCTCCACGTGCCTGGGCAGACACGGGTGCAGGGGGTGCCATTAAGCCTTGGGGCATAGCCCAGGGCCAGCGGTGCTGGGACCTGACATGGGGAAGGACTTCACTCCTTCACCTCCCCTGTGCTCTCTGGCTTGCCACAAGCAATAGCTAGCTCCCTCCCTCAAGTGTCCCTTGTGCTGCCACCCACTCCCCTGTCTGTTTCGGTATGGGACACTCAGCGGTGTCACCAGGTGACTCAGGCCGTGCATGACTCACGGGGGCTGGATGGGGGCTGGTAGGGCGAAGTTCTCTTCTGTCAGCTCTGATCCATGGGGAGCCAAATCCCGGGGACACACCTTGGATGTGGCAACTGTTGGCCCAGTTGTGGTGGTGCTCCTCTGCCAGAGGTGACCGTCCCCGGCACAGGGGAGGGGGGTGTCCGGTCCCCAGTGACACGCACAGTCCCCAGGGAGGGACTGGTGTTTTGCAATGCCTGAAAGACAAACACGAGCTCTGAAAGCTGGCAGTGCGTGGGTCATGCATTGGATGCCTCCTGTTTTCTTCTGCGCCAAGCTCCCTTGAAAGCACCAGCTCCCATGCTGGCAGGGAGCTGGTGGCTCTGAGGCTCTTTCCCAGATGTTCTCTATCTGAGTAGAAATGCAGAATCACACAGAGATTTGGGTCAGATGGGACCTCTGGAGGGGTCCAGTCCAGCTCCTGAGCAGGGCTTGCTTCAGAGCTAGACCAGGGTGTCAGGGCCTTGTCTAGGTAAGCTCTGAATATCTCCAAGGATGGAGATGTGATCATTCATTGGGACTTTCTCCCCTTGTTTCTAAACAGAATTTCACTTGCTGCAGCTTGTATCTGTCACCCCTTGTCCTTTCACTGTGAACCTCTAAGAAAAGTCTGGTCCCATTTTCTCTAGAGCCCCCACCTGCTAAATAGCCAACAGCAGCAGGACGGCCCTTTGCTTTTCTTCTCTGAGGCTGAGCAGCTCCCTCAGTCTCTCTTCCTAGTAATGGCTCCAGCCAGCACGCGATGTCTCAGTGGTCCCCCTGCCAGACTTACTCAGCTTGATCAATCTCTCTGCTGCAGTGAGAGGCCAAAACTGGGCACAGTACTACAGATACAGCCTCACCAGTACTATGTAAAGGGGAAGAACCAATTCCCTCACCTTGCTAACTTCACCCTTACTCATGCAGCCTGGTATGTGCTCAGCCTACACTGCCGTGAGCGCAGATTGCTGGGCAATGCCTTCTTCAGATTCATTTTCCCCAGAACCAGTTAATCCCTTTGCCCTGGAGGAACTTGTGTGGCTATAAATAGGAGTGATGATGCAGTCCTGAGGTTTCATCTCTAAGGCACGTGTACAGGAGACAGAAACAGCAACCAAGACTACTTGTGAGCCAAGGACTACAGGCACCTCTCCCAGTGGGCAGCCCCACAGAAGGAAGCCCAAGCCCCCCTGCTGACATTTTCCAGCTTCCTGGGGGCTCTGGAGACAGAGCAGAGGTGCCCTCAGCTTCAACAAGCACAGCCGTTGGGTACCAGATGGCCAGCGTCACTCTGCCCAGGCTGGGGTTGGTGAGAGGCTGGTGACCAGCTGCCCTCCATGGATTCATGCCCTTCCTCTACCACACAACCACTGGAACTCTCTCCTGGGGAGAGGGGGTCCCAGCTCTGCTCCAGGAGCTCTGGTTCCCCATATGGACCTGGCACTGGTCCTGTCCCTTCTCCCTGCCTGAGGCACGCTCAGCCTTCTGCACCAAGCTCTGTCCTACTTGGGATCCTCGCCCTCCCTTAAAGTCAATATGCTGTGTCTCCTGGCCAACCTTTCGAGGGAAAGTGGTGTTTGCTTTGCCTTCACTATGGTGACAAGTGGAACACCACACTAGCTACAAGGAGCGCTGCTTCCTGCAGAGGTTTTTTTCTGAAGTGTCTGCAGGAGCTGCAATCAGGGTTAGCCAGGCTGACCTTGTGTGGAGGGGCCGAGTGCCTCTCTGGCATCATCTGGGGCTCCACCTGGCTGAGGAGTTTCTCCCATTAAACCAGTAACAGGTATATTTCAGGAGACAGCAGAGGCTGTGGCTTACAAAACGGGCATCTTGTTCTCTAATGGAATATTCAGGAGTCAAAACCCTCTCTCCAACACACAGCGGTGTCTGCTGTTTCCTTCATCTCACCGCCTGCCTGCCCATGCTGAGCCCACCGCAGCTCCTGCCCCTGCCTGACCTTTGTGCCCAGGGCGCGATGGGGTGCTCGGGGGGGGGGGCAGGACGCTCTCAGCGCCCACCGGGCTCCGCGGAGCGCCCCGCGGGCGGCCGCTGGGTGGCGCCGTTGCTCCGCGGAGCGCGGCGCGGCCCCGGGTGCGGGCCCCGGAGGGGGGCTGAGGGGGTGGGGGGGGGGGCGGCATAGCAAAGCCAACAGGCTGGATCCTGCTTGGAAAAATAAAATAAAATAAATAAAATAAAATAAAATATTAAAAAAATAAAATATTAAAAAAATAATAAAAATAAAAAAAATCATGGTCTTTCTTCGAACTTCGATAAAATTTGCAATTTTGCTCCCATGAAATGACTTCATTTCTTTGACTCAGCATGTTCCAATAAGAAAAAAATATATATATCCATCCTAAAAGGGAAGCTTTTCCTCTGTGCCGCTCAGCTTGTTTTACACAGCAATACAAAAAGCTTCTCTGAGCTCATTTTATTTTGGGCACGGTTTGGTCTGATTTCAACCAGCTTCTTCCCAACTGACTGCACTGCAGCTGCCAGGGAGAAACGGCTGCCTGGGGAGCCTCCTGCCCAGCTCTGGTGAGGTGTCTGTGGCAAGGAGGCCATTCCCCATAGGTCACTCCCCAAAGCCTAGGGCACAAACTCATGGTGCTTCATGAGGCCGTGGGAGATGGACAGCCACTGGGATAGAGCAGCAAGTGTGTGTGAGGACACGCTGCCAGCAGGCTGGGTGTCTGGGCAGGTTATGGCTCACCAGCTCCGCTCCCTGTGCCACTCAGCTTCTCAGATGGAGGCTGCCAAATTCTGCTTGGGTGGGTCAGCAGGAGAGAAGGTCCCCAGCAGCAGAGCTGGTGACAGATGGCAGCGATGTGTGCAGGACAGTTTTTTTACACAGAGAAGCAGCAGGTGGATAACGTTGCAAAGTGCTGTTGGTAGATAATGCTGTCTGTGTCACTTCTCCCCCTGCCCCACAGTCACCATCACCACTATATGGCCAGGATGTGCTCTGGTTCCCCTGGTTATGTCCAATATTTTGGGTGTCAGATGGCAAATGATTTGTGTCAGATGACACCTTGGCAGGGCCGGGATTAAATGCCCAACTTTTAAATGCAGGTCACCTCAAAAGAAGATGTGTGTGCTGGTTCAAAGGGAAAAGGGTTGAAGTCTATCAACCCATCTATCAACCCACTCAGAGCACCCAACCCTATCTGGTGCTCTGAGTAGCCTAGGGAGAAGAGGAAAGCATGCAAATTTTCCAGCATAACAGATCTATCTGGGAGTTTCTGACAGCATGGTAAACTTGGTTTGTGAGAAGAGTCTGGTGGGCCAAGGTACACTCAGCCATATAAGATTGCACCTTTTTCAGAGTAGAGTCTCAAGCTGCATCAAAAGCAGCTTTTCTGCTGTCACTGTCCACAGAAGGAGAGCAAATCTGAGCTGGAAAGCAGCTCTAACCACAATCTGGAAGGTTTCCTTGAGGAGATATCCTCGCCACTCCGTGCACATCCTCTGCTGCACAGCACAGGGCAGGGAAAGGCCAGCTCCACATCTGGGCCTGCCTTGGCAGCCCCATCCCCAAAATCTGTTTGTAACAGACATGCAGAAGACACGTGACTTTAATACAAACAAGCATCTGTTTGGCTTTTAGTGTGCTTCCAATCTGGGCCACACAGCTTTGGGCCCAAGAGATGGATCTGAAAGGCAAGATTTTGGCCAGAAAAGGCAGAGTCTATCGGGGAAGAACCACAGCCAGAGCTGGGGGCATGCTTCGATTGCTGAGCCCCTCGCAGCTGCACCATATCCAGGCTTGGTGTGAGCTCCCTGTGAGAAAAGCACAGCATCTCCCCTTCCCTCTGAGGCCCTCCAGGAGCGTGTATGACTTGCAGGGGGCCTACATGCAGCAGCTGAGCACATCACACAAACTCCCCCCTGTCACACACAGGGTGACTCTGCGGCTCTGCCTGACTCTGGGGTGGCAGTGGGGAGCATCTCCTCCAGCTTGTATTGCACGGACAGCAGGTTCTGTGAGGCACGGGTGGCTGCTAGGCTGCTGGAAGGACTCTGGGTTCTTCTCATGCTACACCAAATGACCTGGGGCCTGCTGCTCTCGCAGCATCACAGTGCCGGCGATGCCTTCCCTGCCACCCTGCTCCTGCTGCGCTTTGGTGTGTTCTCTGGTAGATGGGTAAAACCTGGCCCACGCGAGGACCTGAAACCTGGAACCACCTCCGTTTTGGTGCAGTATCAGGCTCCTGCTCTGCCACCTGCTGGAGCTGGGCAGGGGCATCTCCAGCCAGCACGGACACACGCCCCGTGTCTGCTGGGTTACCTAGGACACAGGACGATGGATCATGAAACATTTTGTAACCAATTCAATTAGAGTGAGTTCACGTAAGATCAGTGCTTTGGATCTTCTGGCCACCACATTTTTCATCCAACAGGAGTCCTAAAGATTTACCAGCATGTCTGGCCCTGGTTCTAGCTACAAGTGATTTTTTTCCAAATCCTGGAGACCAAAAGTATGGGACAGAGGAAGGGCCTCTCTGCAAGGTTCATTATACACCTTGTCTTTTTTTGAATAACATTTGCCTTTATTGTCTGGTGGCAAATTCTAAAAGTGGAAGTAACTTTCTCTACATTGAACGAATGTGTAAACGCTGAAAGAAGCTGTATGCTCCTTTACAGGAACCCAAAGAGATGAAATGATTGGTAGGATCTCTCCTGATTTCTCTTTCACAATGCACTCTTCAAATGTAATCAGCTTTTGAGGCTTGCTCCATCTCCAGCCGTGCATACAAATGCTCACACTGAAATTAATAGAAGCATCATGATGTATTTGAAGTGAAAATCTGGGACAAAAAGTTAAATACTTGATGTTAAAATCACTGACAAAAGTTTCTTTGGCTTTAGTTCTCATGTTAGAGGCATCTGTGTGTGTAAGGCTGGAAAGAATTGTTTTTATGGGTATATGTGTCTCAGCAACATCCTAGGAAATAAATATGCATGTATGTTGTTAAAAATTTATACGGGGAGTTTGGAAATGCATCCTTCCCTCTTAGCAAAGCTGTGCTGCTGTCTTCAACCCCGTGGCTTCACCCCCTGTTCAGCCCTGGGGAATAAGGAGCTGTTTGCGATTGATGGGATCATCGTAATACATGTGGACAAGGCACTGGACTTGAGTTTGCACTGGTGACCTCAGATTTGGCATTTATTAATGCTCCTATTGTGTGTTTGGTGTGTCTGCTGAACTGCCAAGGCTCCTACATGAGACCTTCCACGTGCTTATCCTTCTGGCATGTCCGTGTGATGGGGAAATGCTGTTTGCTCAACTCAG
The DNA here is from genome assembly GCF_011077185.1 of Oxyura jamaicensis. NCBI lineage: Eukaryota > Metazoa > Chordata > Aves > Anseriformes > Anatidae > Oxyura > Oxyura jamaicensis. The sequence continues at coordinate 43,446,448 of NC_048893.1, read as the reverse complement.
GGCACGAGGTGAGGGTCAGACTGTCACCGTGCCTCGGTGGCTGTTGGGCCTCACGCCCAGGGTGCTGTCTGACACTCAGAGAAGGGATTCAAACCCAGGCTGCTCCAGGCACAGACTCGGGGCACGGAGCCCTCTTTCCTCTCACACAGTGGAGGTGGTGTGTGGGGAAACACGTGTGCCTGCAGTTCCTGCCTCAGCTCAGGGGTGGCTGCAGGGGAGTCAGGAGCTGATCCACGCCAGCTCCTGCAGCCACACATCCTCCCATGCACACGGCGGTGGCTCCTTACATGCAGAGAACCAAATCACTTCTTGCACGATCAGCCTCGCTGCTAAAACAGCCCCAGCCAAGCTCTTGCTGGTTTGCAGGGCAGTGGGCTGGTCCGAGCAGGACAGCTCTTCTCGGGAGCAGCAGCCTAGCTCAGGAGGGGCACCGCCACCAAAGGGAAGTCATTGGGGTTTAAGCTTCCCTGCTGAAGCAGGACGCTCTTTCAGCTGGCACAGAGCACTTGCTTGAGCGGGAATCTCCATGTGAAGAAATGAGGAAAGCCAAGATACCTGTGTGCTCTCACAGCATGAAGTAAGGAGGACAGGCCAGGGGACACCGGCACTGACTGAACCACAGCCCAAGCACAGGAGATGGGCTCAGACCATGCTAACGGCTGGACTCCAGGCTCCCAGTGGACTCTCTGCTCCACTCCAGACAATTTACCTTGTTCTGTCCTGATGAAGCAAGCCCAGGTTTCCCAAAACAAGCTGCCCGCCTGCCACTTCTGCTATGTAAAATCACCCAGCAGCAGCAGCTTGATGCAGGGATTTCGTAAGAGGAGGAAGTCACGGGTTAGAGGCACTTGGTCAAGGGTGTTTCTGGCTGCAGCTCTGCCTGGGAGAAGTTCCTGCCCATTGTCTCGTGAGCTGGATCATCTCTGCAATCATGAGCAGAGAGCAGGGGGGGAGGAAGGAGGTGGCAGTACCTCCATGGGTGCCTCCTCTCCGTGGGCAGGGCAGACGCTCCTCCCTGCACACAGGCCATGTATTCCCCCATTGCACCGTGACCTCCTACCTCTCCTCCAGCTGTTATCCCTGCCAAGGGGAGAAGGGCAGGAGTGGGATGTGCTCCTGTCACCTTGTGCTGACAGTGAGCATTCACCCTTTGCAGCTTCCTCTGAGCATCTGTAGCACTGATTTTCCTGCCTCAGCTCTGTCCAGCTCTGCAGGCGAATTCCCCAAAGTGCTGTGAACTAACTGCACTTCCTAAAGGCCTGAAGAATGAGGACATTATTTACTTTAGGCTGGTGATGGGCATCAAATGGTGTGAAAGAAATGTATTCCTCAGCTCCGTCACTATCTGGGACCAAAATAACAGATAAAAGAAGAAAATCAGTGGGAGTTATCATTATATGGAGTTGCCATGGAAATAGCATGAGAGAACTTGGAGGAGAGCTAGCACACCATGTCTCCAGGAGGGCATAAATCCCCTGCTAGCCTCACGCCTTTTTATCACATTAGCAGGCAATATTTCTTGATTTAGCAAGAGGTGGGAAAACATCAAAGCACTGTTCTGACATTTTTGTCTATTCCATGATTTCTCTGACCAAGACTTTCCTGACCCTTCAAGAAGCAGAAATGTGAACCCCAGTGCTATTGGAAAGTTGTCCTGGCAACCACTAGATAATTTCAGTAAAATGGTAAGAGGGATGTCATTTTCCCCAGAAAATATTGAATTTTGTGGATTCATATGAAAAAGCTGAAAATCTTTTTTTTTTTTTTAATGTAGAATTCTAAGATATTTTTTTTTTCAAAGAAAAACATCACATTTCATTAGAAGTGCTTTTTAATGGTGATTTCTAAAGAAAAGCATCACAATTTAAATGATTTCCAGGTTTAGCAAAGCTGCCGTCTTGTGCAGTTGCACTGTTCTGGGGAGCCCATTTCCTTCTCCTCTCTCAGTCACTGCATCTTGCTTTTAAACCACTCTATCCCCTTTGGTCAGCACAGCGTAACTGCGTCCGCTCAGGCACTGTATCAGGAGAGGCCACAACCACAAACTCCGCCCTGAGGCATGGTGTCCTGGGGGGTGACACCCCCGGTTTGTGCGCCCTGCTCCCCACCCTGCAGCTCCCCTGTGGCCTGAAGGTCCCCATGGCCATCCGGCATGGAGCTGGAGGAGGGAGACTGCAGGCAGGTACGCGCCTCCTGCTTCTTCCAGGTTCTGAAAGGCTGCAGAGGTGATCGATCACCAACAGGGGACACCTGCCCTGCTCTTAGGGCTTTGCTGCTCCTCAGCAGCACGGATGCCAACCCCACAGGCAGAGGTTGTCCCACTGGTGACAGCTGTGGCCATCTCTCCCAGGGTAAACTGCCACTTAGATACTGGCATCCAGCTGCTTATGATATATAGAGATACCTATACAGATATGAGAGAGTGAACGAATGAAGTCAGGTTTGTTTTCAAATAAAATCATCATCCTCTCCTGTGAGGTCTCATATTGAGATCTGCTGCACTATGGCTTCATTGTTCCAGTATTTTTTTCCCTGGATGTCTTCTTCCCCACTCCCAACTCCTTCCCCACCCTGGGCTTCGACCACTATGTGATGCAACCACCTTTAGAGATAAGAAGGATCCTCAGCAGGGCTCTAAGATAGATGTCAGGAAGGAAAGCCTGGGGCAGGGCAGCAGGGAAGCCTTTACACTCGCATCTGCTGCCTTTCAGCAAAGCCAACAAGTTGGAAAGAAAAGATGCTGAGCAGCCTCCAAGGAGTCAGACTCGTACCTCTCCTCACCTTCTTCACCCACCAGTACCAGTGCTTTGTCCCTCCATCAGTGCTGCACAGGCAGTGAGATGAATGACCTGGATCAGGAAGGAGAGTAATGACAGAGGAAGCCAAAGAGCATCATCCCAAATGCTCCTGTAAGAGACAATTCAAGTTATATCACAGCTACTGACCCCAGTTCTGGCTTAGAGCCCCCTTTCAGCAACTGAATTTCCATCACATTTGTGACTCCACTTGCAAAATCCAGGACACCAAGATTTTTATTTTCTTTTTACTAAAACTGTCCTAAAGAAAGAAAGGAGGAACAGGGAGAAGGAAAGGTTGCTTTTGTCATCTGCATTTCTAAGATGAAAGTGTTGAAGTTATCTAAGGTGTTACAAGCAACCAAGATTTCTCCCTAGAACAAAAGTTGTGGGCTAAGTTCTTGTTGATTGTTTTGTCTGTTTGCTCAGCATCAATTTAAGATAAAATTACACACATAATTTTATAAAAGCTATTTATAAGACTGTGAATACATATTATGCATATTTTGTGACAAAACGGATCCATTTTTACCCCTCTGAAATGACAACTCCCCAGCACTGAATAATTCCAGAGGGGCTATTTTTGCGGCACTTGGTGTTACATTTGTTGCTGAGTAGCAGCTCTCTGTCTATAGCCATGGGAATAGACATCATTTTTAGCTCGTCATAATTCTGGTGTTGGATTTGTTCCAGAAGAGTTTGTCATAACAGTAGGCTGTGCATCGGCTACTTATGATAAATGGATTTGTTGATTGCAGGATTTTGGAAAGCGATTGTGTTTGCCTCCACACCAGGACTGTCTGGAGAGACACCACTCCTCCCCATTGCTGCATCTCCCAGGACAAGCAGCTGCAGCCTCAAGGAGACCCTCTGGTGGGTGGCAGCTCCCCACCTCCTTGGTGTGCCTGGTTGCATCTTGTGGTTTCAGTAGAGTAATCTGAAAGCAGCTGCCTCCAGTGTACCTTCAGGATTATTATTTTCAGATATTTATTTCCAGGGAAAGAAAAAAACATCCAGAGCATTTTCAAATACTATTGCCTTACCATGAGGAGCAGGAGTAACTTGAAAGGTGAAACACAAATCCCTGATTGTGTCTATGAAATTTTGCTATGTTCTGTGCAGTCTGGGCTTCCATTCAAAGTAAACAAAATTTTAAAAGCTAGAACCTAAATCATATACTACAGATCACAGAATCACAGAATCACAGAATTTCTAGGTTGGAAGAGACCTCAAGATCATCAAGTCCAACCTCTGACCTAACACTAACAGTCCCCACTAAACCATATCCCTAAGCTCTACATCTAAACATCTTTTAAAGACCTCCAGGGATGGTGACTCCACCACTTCCCTGGGCAGCCCGTTCCAATGTCTAACAACCCTTTTGGTAAAGAAGTTCTTCCTAAAAATATATAAAGATATATACATATAAAAAGACATATACATATATATTAAAACAACAACAACAAAAAAAAACCACCTTGCATTTTTCTCTCTTGTTCTTTTTCAGAGACAGCACCATTGCATATAAACGAACTTGTGCCTCTGGTTAAAAACCAACTCTGTGGAGAGCTGTCTTCAGCCACATGACTCCCCTGGTTCGAGACCTGGGCTTCATTCCTGGATGCAGGCAGATCTCAGACACAACTCCTGTGAACTGTTAAAAAGCTGAAACCACCTGCACCTGGAGCGGGCCACAAGGAGTGAAGGGGGAAACAGGGCACTGCCTATCCTGAAGGTGAGGTTTGGAGGTAGAGGACCACAGGCTGTCAGAGCAAAAAATATATCTGTGAGGAAAAAAAACAGCCCTGGCTGCTCCATATGCTTGGAACCATAACTGCACTTACCAGTTATTTAGGCCTGCTTCCCCATTCACACTCCTAAATACACAGGATGGCCCTCGTCGTTTTGAAATCGGCTGGTTGGGTTCCCAGCTGGAGGGTGTTTCAGGCCATGTTCCCAAGACACAGTATCTCATAAAGGCATGGTTGCTGGTTTTCCCCTCCCTGGGGCAGGAAGAGCATGGCTCTCCACAAAGGCGTGTACCAAAGTCTTGCACAAAGCAGATGGCAACACAGCAGGAGCAGAGTTGTTTGGGGGATTTCCAGGGAAATCTTCGTTACCCAGAATGACGGGAGGAGACAGGCCTACACAAGGCAGGGTGTGCTGCACCCATCACAGCATAAACCCTATCTTGAGGGGGGGGTAGGCACATGAGTTATAGGGCACCCAAAGGCGCTGCATCCATCCAGCCCAGCCTCACATCACCCTTCCCCTGAGACAGCACAACTCTTCGACATCTTCACAGGATTTTTGCTCCTCCTGGGTTTCCCATGCACAGGTACCAGTGTGCAGGTAGAAGCAAGGTATTGGAGAATGAAAGATGTGGATTTACATGAACTCAATTACCCCAAATAAACACCAGTGCAGTAACTAATCCCAAATAGCATCCTCTTCTGGGTACCCTTGCTAAATAATACTACAGTTCATGGAAGACATTTCAATGAGCCAGCACATGATGATTTGGAAAGATGTTCCCTTGCAAAGATGACTCATAAAGAGAATTGAGAAACTCTGCAGTCAGTGATTAAACAGCTAGAAAGATCTGCCAGCAGAAATGTGTGTCCAAAATTGTCACGCCATACACTACTTTTTATTTCGGTACTTTGCTTTGGGTAAAAGGTTTCATTTGTCTCATTTGTTTGAGTATGATGCATGTCAAATTTCAGATCTTCTCCTCTTGTACTAAGAGCAACATTTAATTCGGTTAGTCTTGTACTTCATCAGTTGTGTGGGAAGGTGACTGAACTCTTTGTCTAACAGCAGAAGACACTGCAGCTGGTTCTTCAGACTCCAATTAAGAAAGGCCTTAACTTAAACATTAGGGATATTAAAAAATAAAGAAATAAAGAAATAAATACTGGCTTGGAAAACTCTGGAAAAATACTGAAGGGAGAATAGTTGCCATGGCAATGCTTCTCTGTTTTCCCTTGGGATAACAGAAGTATGTACGGAAGGCACCTCCCCACCACACACCTCACACAGACCAAGCACCCCCCCAGTGCTCCAGGCATGGGTGAGACTCAAACCCACTGAGCTTCAGACATGGACAGGGTGGTGCAGCTGCCTGTGTAGACTGGGACTGGGCTCTGCTGTCCCAACGCAGGGAGCCCACACTGCCAATGTCACACTGCGCTCCCAACACCACCTTGACACCTGAGCCATGATGCAGGGTCAGGGCACTGCAGCGCATGCCCAAGGAACTGTACCTCTCTCTCCTGGGTCTTGGTCACACAAAGTAAGTGGGGCTGGTGAGAGGTTTGCAGCCTAAGATGTCCAGCTGCATCAGCTCATAGGATCCTGGAGAAGTAGAAGGGCCATTGCATTTTTAAGTCCAGACTACAGGGTATGTACAACAGGAGGCACTGGCCTGAATCACAAGCTTGGTGCGTGGCACTGAGTTGATGCATATGCATGATAATCTAAGTCCTCAAGGATAGTGAAGCACCTAAACCCCAGTAATATCTTTCAGGATGTTGTTTCTGGGATGTCCTACTTCCATTTGTACTTTTGAAAAATTGCCACCTAAAATTCAGGTTCCTGAACCCAATCATCTGGATTGCATGAAAGATATGTCTGAAGCTGCCCCAGGACCTACAGCCACTGATCAGCCAGACCCTGCACTTACTCTAAGAAGAATGTGCCTCCTTCCACGCTGGTCACTCAAGTTTCTCCCCATAGAAACTGAGGGGTGGGCAGAGACAAGGGTCAGGGGAGCAGCATGCACCCACCTCTCACCTGGGCACGGACTCAGACAAACACTGTGCTAGAAATCAAGCAGCATTTGCACTGACCTATATTCTGCAGCAGCTCCCACTGAGGACTAGGAAAAAGGCATCCGCCACGGCCAAAACCTGTCTTGTGCAACAAGAGAGCAAACTGAGCACAAAGCAGAGAGATTATGAATGAGCTGACAAAACCAGCCTGCTGCTGGCATAGGCACCGAGCAGAGACGGAGCAGCTAGATTGGAAGTGTTTCATCCATTACTGTCAGAGAAGTCACTTTTATCACTGATCCTGCTCCCATAAATCAAGTTGCCAAGCAATTTTATAGAGATGTTATACATCCAAAGCTCCTTATGGTCCCGTTAAGAGATGCGTTTCTTTTTTAGCTCGGTGTGGCTGAAATGCTGTCAGAGAAGAGAGCCACTGCTCAGAGTGCTGTTATAAAAGAGGTAGTATTGTAATTACAGCAAGAGGGATGATGCGAGCTAGGAGCCACCATCTTCTTCCCTTGTCCCATTGCCTCTGGGCAGCCTTGCAAAGATGAAAATTTGCTGCCGCAAGCACAATAGCTGCTCATGCACCCTTTGCCATGGTGATTGATGAAAATGGAGGAATAATGATGTTACTTCTCCATTCATCATAAATCAACCATCCCCTCAAAGTGGCTAGGGAATCGTAAGCCTGCCCAGATTTATATGGACAACTTAACCAATTAGCTCTTTTATCAAGGCTGTCGTCTTCTTAATGCAGTGTTAGATATATTTAGGCATGTGCCTACAAAAGAAAGTATCTCTGAAGCTAACAAAACTCTGATCCTAGCAGATTAAAGCCCTGGTCTGCAAATGTTTGCCCTGTGGCTGTGTTTGCATTGGCAAGTTCTGTGACAGCAGAAGCTGACTAAGAGCTGCAAGCATTGGGTCTGGAGCCCCCTACTTGTACATAACCTATATAGGTATACATGAACATATCCATGTACTTATACACACACACGTACATTTATATTTTGGTATATATGGTTTGGAGGTTCAGGAGAGATTGATCGTGCCCGCTGGGCCAGCTGCCCCCTCCACACATGGTGGCTCCGCTGTCCTGCCCCGAATGCACCAAGGCGATGCTTCTGAGCTTGGCTCTGCTGAAACATGGCCCGACCTGTGGCTGTCCCCATTGCCGTCACAGCACTGCTCCGTGCCACACAGGGCTCTGCTGGCACACCTCACCCGCACACCAGCAGCCCCATTTACCGCCCCTCATTTGGGAGGGAGCGCAGGAGAGCGCTCTGAGCATGGGGCTGGGTGCTGGCACCGCTGACAAGGGGAAGCATTACAGCTATTAGCTAATTATCAGCACTGTCTCGCCTGTTCCTGGCAGGCAGAGATAACCCCCAGCCCGACCTCAGCTGCCTGCATCCCCCCAGGAAGCAGCACCGGCTGCCGCAGGGATGCCAAGAGCACAGGCAGAGACGTGGCCCTCGCTGTGCTCACCTCCAGCACCAAGCAGCCCCCCATTGCACTGAAGTGTTAGAGCAAGCCTTTTGATTTCCCCTGCCCTGTCTTCTTACATCCACGTTGGTCTTGGGTCAAAAATCCAGAGCATACCTCTGGCTTGGTTAAACTCCTGGCCCCAGCAAAATGAGACTGCCAGAGCACCTCTAATGGCAATGGAGCATCCACCCAGTGATGGAGACATATCCAAAAGCTGGCTGGCCCTGCTGCCCAGAGCAAAGAGCCAACCTGCTGGAAACCTCAGCCAGAATACTCCTGCCCTTCCACATGCAAGGAGCTCCTTGCCAAAGGATGGAAGGATGCCACCAACAGCAAACTGACCCAAAATAAAACTGCACAAATGCATGAGGAAAAATCTATCTCGGTCTACTACACACAGCAACAAAACACCCTGAGCCACGCTGTGCTAGAGACCAGGGGAATATTTAGAGGGAGTATCAGTACAGTTGCATTGATCCTGTATTCTGCCTCAGGTTTCCTCTGCTGTCCATCATTGGAAGCTAGCTGGACCTTCATGTGACAGTAACATTTCTGAATAGAAGTGCATGTTGAAAAGCACAGTCATGAATATTTGCCTGAACACCATGAATCCCAGCCCTTGGAACACAGAAGCGAACACACAGTTTTCCCCAGGTGAGTTCTCCAAGTTTCTACAGTAACACAAATCAGTCAAAGCCTTTAGGTGGCTAACACCAATGGGAAGAAAAAAAAAGAAAAAGAAAAGAAAAAAAAAGAAAAAGAGAGATTAAAAAGAGAGATTACTCCATCAGCTCCCACTTCATATAGTCAGATAACGCAAGGCCACACCAAGATACCCAACACAGCAATTTATTGGAAAAAGCATTATGACTACATACAAGATACTGTGACATGATTAGTAGCCCAAACTGGCAACCAAGAGTCTTACGAATCAACAACTCTCACTGAGCTCACAAAGTCAATGATCAGCACAAAAATCGTAATTCACAGAATTATTATATTTATGTAAAACTCTAGAAAATGCAGACAGAACACAGGCATCTTTGCTTGTACAGAAAAGGCAATTGAATTTGCGTAAGCTTTTGATATCAGTAACATTGTTTATGAAACTGTACCCTGTTTACTGCATGTAAAAGGCCAGGAGCAGGACTGCACAGGCAGAGCCTACAGATCTGACCACTCTCACTATTGGGTAAGACGTGCTTGCTCTCTATTCAGAAAGAGTATGTGTGTTACAAAAAAACCAGCTTCCATCTATATCGTGCTGTTGAGATGTGCAGCTCTGTTCACACCAGGTTTATTATTGTTTTTCCCACCATCTGAGATTTCACAGGAGAAATTTTGAAAAATTTAAGGATTTTGATCATTTCAGTACATTCATTGTCAGTATCCAGAAAGTCAGTCAGTCTGTATGTGACTTCTAAAATCAACCCAGGAATGTATAAACAGTGCAGCAGCACACCCCTCCATTCCTCACCCATGCAGGTAAAAATAATATGTGACATGAACAGGTTCCTTTTGCACAGGGGATGGCCTTAGACGGGCCTTTGCTCCTTTAAGGAGCCCTCATAACCTACCACATCCTTGATTTCCTTTTGATTTCTCTTCCCCTGTGCTGCAATCACTAACCATGGTGAATAGCTTTTTCCCATTTTTTTTTTTTTAATTAACTCCTCATCTGCTTTTTACCCATCCTGACTAGCAGTTCTTGCACAACAAGGAACTGAAACTCTGTTGTGAGGTCCACAGCAAAGTTCTTATATGGCTCAGCAAAAGAGAAAAGAAAAAAAACATCAGAACTTCAGGTTTTCTCCTATTACAGCTAAGATTTGTTCTCAAAAAGAAGGCACAGGTCAAAGAGCTCAACTGGTCATAACCCAGGACTCCATCAGAACAATCTCTCTTTCAGCTCTAGGAGGAAAATGGCTTTTGGAAAGCACCTGAACTTTGAGGCACTTTAGCATCATAGGAATGCATCTCTTTTAGTGGAGTTAAAGAATTATACAAGTACCCACTGTAGCACGGTGCGTGTGAGCCTGTCCCCATTACAGGCATTCTGCGTCCTGCCTGTCAGAGAGCTGACAACTGAAATGCTGGTTTGATGCCTGCCAATTAAACATGGACAGTGTTCCTAAAACAAGACCCACCCTTACTATTGTATTTGAAGTTTCAGAAAGGCTACTTATTATTTGGTGTAAATCCCAGTTTTCAAGAACCAGACTTTCTTTAAAGACAGCTGCTCAGAGATGCTTTTCTGAAATTCACAACATTTAAGGAGAGATTTTATAAAGATCTGCACCCACAGTAGTTCCACTAGATGCTCACCATTCTTCAAATGCACCCTCAGATTGCAAATAATAGGTACCCGCTTTTTTCACAGTTTGTATTTTTCTAATTCAATTAGATTACCCCCTGCATTTCAAATCTGGCCCTTGTGTAGGCTAGTTTTAAAGAAACATTACACACAAGTAATAGGAAGGTAATGAAATGATCTTGGGGTCTCCATATCACATTGTCCAGCTGCTGGTTGAAATCAGGACAAAACAGAACCCAGAATGTCCCACCTTGGACAGAAGGGACAGCTGCAAACAGAATTTTCCCTCAAATAACTTTTCTTGGTTGGATGACAGAAATGTTGCTTTCCCACATACACTGGAAAATGTAAAGGATGCCTATTTTCACTGCATTGTTTTGGTAGCAATGCTCATGTCCCTTTACAGCACCTTTCAAATGGCACAGATAAAAGCAGAATCTTACAGCTTCAGCAAGCTCAAGAAGATTAAAAAGTCCCTGTATGCACTCTCGTCATGCTCCCCTGCCTCCTCAGGTAAGACTAATAGTCTGCCAGCACTTGGACATGACTCCTGTCAGGCACCAGTCTTGGTAATTAAGTACTTCAGCTGTCTCAGCAATGAACTCTGGGAGCATGAGGGAGATAAAAGCAAGCCGCTGAGAGATCATGTGAGTCTGTGTGGTTGAGGACTCAGTCTTGAACGAAGGAGCACGATCATCGGGGGGGGGGGGGGGGGGGTATGCAGTGCTCTTCTAAAATGGTTAGTCCTCAAAAGAGCGATGCACAGGTACGGAGGGAGGGGATAATGTTTTTCTGCCTCTGCCAAATTGTTAGTTTATTTTGAAGAGGGACGTGGCGTGGGGAGGCTATTAGTGCAAGGCAGTACCACCCGGATCCGGATGCTCACTCTTTCACAAACCAGACCTCATTGCGTCGTCCATAAGGCTTCATAGGGGGGTCGTAACCATTGCAGAAGTAGAAATCCTTGCGGTACGTAGCTTCACTTCCCAGAGCAGACTTCAGCTTGGCAGCATAGTTCACATAGTCCACCTCTTTGGCGTAGCCACCAAACTGCCTGCAAAGAAGCCAAACATGGAGAAGTGCTTAGCAGCACTGGAATAGCACAGCACGGAAGAAAAGGAGAACAATGCACAGCTACAATATATTTAGCCACTCGTTTTGATCCAGGTCCTGCCAGCATGCACTTGCGTAGGCACCATTCTTTGAGAACCAGCACACTCTGTCTGCAACAGATCAATAGTCTCAAAGGTCACACAGCCAGGGTACTGACAGCCACTGACAGACCCCAAACGGACCCATGTATATCAGTCATCAGAATGGCCCTGCCCTTTGAATGAATGCCATATCACAGGAACAGCTCCCCAGAGAGCAAGGTTATCTCCAAGTCTGCTCAGCCCACAGTCCTTCCACCAATGCTGTCAACAGCCATGTTCACTGGGGTGTGAACAACCGTCTGCTGGAAGCAAGATCGTGAAGGGAAGCCAAACTCTAGCTAGCCCAAGGAAAAACGGAGGCGGGGAACAGAAATGTTAGCAATTACAGCCCACAATGCTATTTTAAAGGGGTGGGCTGGAATTGGTCTGTTTTATGTTTATCTCCCACAAACAGAAACTGTTTCCACATCAGCTTGCACCTAGCAGCCCTGCTTTAGGGCCAAGGTTTGTGACAAAACAGCCTGTTGCTGCAAAGCAACCCACACCCACAGCAAAGGCCAGGCAGCAGTCACAGGCATGGGAGGAGCCAGCAGCCCAGGACAGTTCAGTCAGCCAAAATAGTTCAAGCAAAGAGGCAGGGGAACATCCAAGGGGTTTAAAACAGGGTAAATAGCTTATCACTACTGTGATGGTGGCCTGAGTCCAGCTTAAGTCAGTCAACAGCCAAAACCATTCAAAGGCGATTTGAAGCAATGCAATGGCCACTTGTCTCCATGATGGGTTCTGACATTTAGGCTTCAGCTGACTCCTATAATTTGATGTGAACCACACCAAGGGACATCCTTGATGACTAAGAACCATCTTGATCCCAGAAAATGGGGAAAACAATGGTTTTCTGAGATTAGGAATGACTCAGTCCCTTCCTATTCACCCTCCCTGGCTCTTCACCTCCTCAGGTGAAACAAAGACCCTTTCAGGGCTAACCCCTGCACTTGTTTTACCAGTTAAAAAAAAATCCACATTCCAAATATGTGCACCATGAATCAGGACAAGAAATGACATAAAGCACCTGCCCTCACAGTCTAGAAAGATCCTGCCATCTCCTTCTACCATGTGCATCCCCTGTCCAGCAAGTCACCTGGAAAAAACACCACTGCCCTTCAGAGCACCCCAGAGACCTGAGCATTTGTGACTGGGAATCCCAGGATGTGTTCCTTACGTGGAATAAATGGTCATCTCTGGTCTCTCTTCAATCTTTATGCTTTCATCGGTAGGACAAGGAGGACTGGCTTGAAACTGGTTTGGGATTCGCAGATAGACCTTCACTTTCTGCTGTAAGGATCCATCTTCAGCAGGAAAGGCAGTGATGGAGACAGGAGCAGTCATGCCCATTCCAACCCCTGAACAAGACACACAGACATTACTACAGAAGCCTAGGTTCTCAGGAACTCAAAGCATTAATAGGGGATTCATAAACGCTACTTTTGGTTTAGCAAGGCTCCTCACCATGATCTTCCTGCACAGTCAGTTGAGAGAGTGGGGTACTCTGAGGCATGCAGAACAGCCTTCGGGCATTTGCTTCAGCCAAACCTCTCTCTCCACTAACTACACGAGGAGCCTGGGAGGTAAAGGCCCCAGGTGACTGACTTCTGGATGGTTTTTCATGATTGGTTTTGTTTTTGTGGCTCTCAACTATATAGCTCATGCAACACTCTCTTCTGACAAATCACCTCTAACACAACAGGACCTACAGTTCTTGTGAAGTGGCACATTTATATATGAGTATTTAAAGACATGAGTATTTAAATCATTATCATCTATACTTAGTGGTGAAGCCACGGCCAATACTGGGTGATAAAAGCTTTCTCCCAAACCCTTCCAAATGCTTCCACAGATCCAACGAGTTCCAGTGCCCCAAAACTCAGAGCTGCTCTGGTTTTCAACAGTCCATACTCTCCCCAGTCCTGGAACAGCACACCTCTTTTCTGCTCATTACTTCCCGAAGGTACATGGCGTGCAAGAATGTTTTTCTTCCTTCTTCTTTCAGCAGTAGTGGACCTGCAACTTTTCAGCGGGGCCATGCCTCTGCTGTGATCAGCAGTTAAGTTCTTGATCAGACACAGAACAGGCTGAGATCAAGACATCTCTCTCATTTATTTGTACACTTTGATCCCATACCTGTCTCGATGCCATGTTGCAGAAGGTACCCTTCTCCTACAGCAACAGAGATCACCTTTCTGGACCTGTAGGGCTGTAAATGCCCTCTTCTTCTCTATCCACCTCCTATTCCCATATAGACTACGTAACTCCCTCTACCATGTGCCTGAGAAGGGTATGAGGTGCCTCAGATCTACTCTGTGGTCTTCTCAGCCCGTTACGGATGATTATTGATGCACATACTTCAGTAAGTTGAGAACTAGAGGCAATCACCTGGAAGCACTATTATAAAACATTGCGAAGTACCATTAGAAAGCACGCTCATCGTTCCATTACCCTTTCATGAATAAAAATAACCAGGCTACACGATAGAAATTCAAGGTCATTAAAGTTATTTCCCTGCCAACGAGGGCAGGCTTTCCAGGCGTGATCACGGCACCGGAGCGCCCCAGTTACCCCGGATTTCACCAGCTACCGTGCACCCTGAGAGCCGTGGCAGGTCCACGCCTGCCTGTCCTTGCACTACCCCAGCCGCAAGGTAGCACACTCCTGCTTGAACACGCCGCCCGGCCTCTCACCCTTGTCGTTGCTTCCCCCGACGTACTTGAGGAGCTTCAGCACCCCTTCCTTCGAGGCCTCGTCGAAGGGCTTGCCCTCCACCTCCACGGCGGCGAACTGCCCGCCTTCGCACGCCCTCTCCTCGTAGCTGAGCTGCTCCTGAGGGAAGGCCAAGGGTCAGGAGCCGGGGCGGACGAAGAGGAAGGCGAAGGGGCAGAAGCCGGGGCAGAAGCCGTGGGCAGCCTCCCCCCGCGCTGCCTCCCCTCCCGTGGGCCCCCCGCCCACCCAGCCGGGCCGCCCCCTACCTTCTCCCCCTTCCTCAGCACCCGGTGGGGCCATGCCTCCACCGTGCTCAGCAGGGAGTTCTTGATCATGCCCAGCATGTCGCCGACACCGCCCGGCCCGGCCCGGCCCGCTCCCCCCGCAGCGCAGCGCAGCACGGCCGGCAGGGAGCGGCCGCGGGCCGCGGCGGGGCGGAGCGGGGCGGGGAGAGGAGGGCAGGGGAGGTGGCCGGGGGAAGGGGCTAAAGGGGGCCCGAGGGCTGCCAAAAGCGTGGGGGAGTACATGGAGGGGGTGTGGGGGGGCAGGGCTAGCTCTCCCGAAACTGCAGAAACTCTGCCTTTGTTATAATTTTTGTTGTCAGTTTTGCTGTGTTATACCTGGCGCCATGCATGTGGGTGAAGCCCCCCGTGACGGCCCGTGGGGTGCAGAAGGGCAAAGCAGTCAGTGACCAGCCGAGCCCAGCGGCTGTGCTCAGACCGGCAGTGACAGGGTGACGGGGAGACACGGATGCAGATCTAGTCATCTATTAGCCATTATAATTTGGTTTGTTTGCTGTTACACAAGAAGCTGCGGTTGCAACAGACGTTGCGTGCTGCAGGTTGTTTGTTTCCTTCTGGAACAAGTGGTGACTTTCTCCGTTGGTCTGAGTTTTGCCAAAAATACGTATTTGTACCTATCAATGGAGGAAAACGCGGACTGGGTCAGACCAGAGGTCCATCTGAAGGTGCTGGTGGACATTTGGGTAAAAAGGCAAAGCCCGCGATGGCCTGGCCTGGCCTCCCACCTCCAGCCCTCTGTGGCTGAGAGACTTCCCTGGGCCAGACGTCTTATCGTCCTGTTCCAAGTAGTCCTTGGTGGATTTTACACAACTTTATACAACTTCAGGTTGCCTGGCGAGATGCTCGTGTCTGAAATGTGAACAGATAATGAAAGCTGACATCTGTGTTGTATTTTTCCTCCAGAAAGGCCGAGGTGGCCACTAGTCCCTGCAGCCCCAGGCACGGTGTGCAGAGCAGCCCCTGCAGGGAGCAGCAGTGGTGCAGGCGTACAGCTGGTGTGCCAGCACTGCCTGCAGCTCCCAATGCAGGGCAGCAAGGAGGAGGTTGATGCGGCCTTTCTTCCTCTCCTGTTATTCACTGTCATTTAGGAAAATATATTCTGGAATCAAAATAGTCTACATTTCCTCAGAAATTGTGATGAAAGCTTTGCCAAAAGCATGACTGTATTTTTAATTGTTTTTTAACCACCCTTTTTACAGGCTTGATTTTTTTCCTTTTCTAGTTAAACAATGTTTCGGATTCCTAAGCAAAAAGCAAGGAGAGACTTACCAAATTAGGGTTTTCTTATTTTCTGGAAACCTGAATTCAGAATTTACACCCAGGAAATATTTACCAGATTGTTTCATACACTCCTCATACTCCCCACTCAACTCCCAGATCCCAGCCACAATGCTCACTGAGTTAATTCTTGTGGTTCGTTTTGAAAGATTTCATATGAAGCTAGATTCTCCCCTTCCCTCTTAAAGTTACTCCAATGTCACTGAACTTCTTTCCATATACTCAGGCCTTGGGAATCCTTAAATCCTCACTATTTATGACTGGAGACTTTGCAAAACAGCTCTCATGCCAGCCTTACCACAACCATTTAGGCATAACTCATTCTTTATTTTTATTCTCATAAATTGCTTCATTCAGACCTTTAAAAATAGTTTATTTTCTCTTTGACTCTTGTATCTATGTTTCAGCAGATTTCAGGTATGCAGTTGGCTACAGTGCTGGATAAGAATATCTTTAGAGACCTGAAGAACAAGCACACTCTGTCCTCCATTCAGTGCATAACTTGATTTCTGGACTGTTTTTTGTCACCAGGAAGACAGGAAGCCACAGACAGGCAAAGACAAGCTGAAGGCAGGGTATTCTGTGTACTCCCTGAGACCTTGGTAGTATGTAGTTGTTCTTTTTTATATAATTTAATTGTGCTAAAGGATGTGGGGCAATGTCTGAAGGTCTGTGTCTGCATGTGGAGAAGATGCTCCATGAATCAGACACCATTTGAATTACCAGTTGGACAGCAATTGAATTACTTGTGATTTTGGAAACCAAACCGTCTCCTATTTTGGAAAATTCTTCTAGACATCTATTTATGCTATTAGGTATCTAAATAGTTTTGGAAAAACATCCCATTTTCCAAGGGTCTTGTCAGAAATCACTGTGATGTCTTTCACAGTGTTGGAAGTTTTGGACATATTTGTTGAATAGCAAGGTTTTCAGTGCTCGCCTTCAGGTAGCTAAAAGAAAGCTCTCTGCAGAATGAAGATGTTGAAATTTGGTCCCTAGAATCTGATAACATCGTCACTCTTGAAACAATATGCATAGACCAAGTTTCTCCAACCCCACCCACTCTCTGAACACATGAACTGGGCATTCTTTGCACTGGTGGAGAATAGGTTAAGGCCATATTTTAAAACACAGCTTCCTCTCCCCCTTCCCACCCAGCTGGAAGTACAAAGCACTGATCTATCTTCCTGCGTTCATCCGGCATTCAGCACTTTTGAAGATTGAATTCCCCAGCTGCTTCTGACAGAATGCTGTGAAAATAGGACAGAGAAATTCAACTGATCTTTATAGAAACATCTTACCCTGGTAAGCAGAAAGAATGACTGCATAGCCTAAAGGTATTCACACTCAAGTAGACTGAGCTTCTCAACTCATTTTGCATGGGACACAAAACAGCCTTCACTGAAGGATCAGATTTGACCTACCAACGTAGATTTGAAAGAGCAACAAAATGCAGAAGTTCTGGTCACCTCAGTAAAGCCTTCTTTTATGTGCTTTGCTTTATTCTGTCTAGCAGCGTCCTGTCAGGAAAGGCTTAAGCAGGTGCAAGAAAAAATAAAAATAAAAAAATTATAAAGATTTCCTTTTTTTCTCTGGTAGAGAATTAACTCCTCTGAAGTCTCCTGCGAGCATACAGCCTTCTCCTGTGCATTGGGAGTCTCCGCAGCTGCGTATTTCCACGCCTTTGGCTCTGCAGAGCATTAAGTCGGATGGGGAGGACAGCTTTGCTGATGACGTTGAGACGTTCATTGAGTTCTTCTAGCCTTTTCCTTATCGACTGGACTTCCCTCACAAGATTGTCCACAGCCGCAGACACAGGGCGGAGACTAGAGAACAGTAACACAGAAGAATAACTCAGTCTGGGGGCTGTTCCTGAGCATGCTAAATAAATTACCAGGCTACCAGGCCTTGTGTTTCTTGGGGGGGAGATGGGTAACTGAAAGAGCTGGGAGCAGTTGGCTAAAATATGCTTACAAAACACTCATGTAAGATGCCCCTTTCTGAGCCCAGAAAATCATGAACTGCAGGACCTGCGCGTGCAAACGCTCTTTCCATTTCCGCCACAGCACAGCTGGCTCAGTGCAGGTTGACAGCTGATTTATGAACTCCCCTAAGCACTTCACAGCCCTGCTGCTTTCAGGGAAGAGATGAAAACCATCCTGCTTTGCTGGAGCCAGTGGGGCTGAGCACTTGAGAGCAGCAATGTGCACGAAATCCTGTGGGGACTTCCCAGTGAAGGGCAGGCTGCTGCCTGCCACAGTGCCAGTGTGATTGCAGAGCAGTGTCTGCAGGCTGTGCCTCTCCCCGAGCTGAGGAGGGGACAGTTGGGTTTTTCAACAGGATTTAGCAAGGTCAGGGCTGCCCTGGTGCACTGGCATGCCCTGTCCCTTCCTTTGGAAGGCTTCCTCTCAGTCTCCCCTTGGGTATTACCAAGCTCTGACCATCATTCCAATCTCACATGATATTAATAAGTATTAATCAGCCTCACTGTTAACCAGGAACAGAAGTGGAGGCTGGACCAGTGATTCCCACAGGCTACTGCCAATCCTCAGCACTTAAAGTGGACCAGCCTGTGTCCTTACCAGCGAGCTCTTACTTCAAAGCCTGATGTGGGAAATGTGGCTGAATAGTCTCATTTCCTCTCCCTGCATGACAGTTCAGGAGTCACTAAGTCAGATCTTTCCAAATATGTAAGACAATGTCTGCCCTGAAAATCTTAGGCACCAGTAAATTTCTGCACTGGGGGTATGAAAGTTGTGATCAGTTCTGTGCTAATAACATCCCCATGCAGGTGGGGAGAAATCTACTTGATGACAAAGACCAGCATATGATCTATGTACCATATCCACCTTAAACCTTAATTTAATATTGTGTGACCTTCTCATTTGTGTCATTTTATCCTTGCAGCCTTTCCTTTTCAACTGGCTCAATGCACAGTGGTTGTGGAGAGATTGTTTTGGGTGGTGTTTTTTTTTGTTGTTGTTACTGTTTGTTTGTTTTGGGGTGTGTGTTGCTGTTTTTTGTTTGGTTGGTTGGTTTTTTTTGTTGTGGTGGTGTTTTTGTTTGTTTTGTTAGTTTTTTGTTTGTTTGTTTTGTTTTCTAAAGAGAAATCTGAGCTGTGGAAGAGAACCATTTGCTTTAGGAACATCTCTGATTTAAGAGAGAGTAGGTTTCTTGTAGTTCCCCATATTCCCTTCTTCTCTCTATCGTGCTCTGCCTTTTCCACTGTTTTTTTTCCACTGGAAATGTCAGATTAAAGTAACATTTGAGTGTGTTCATTAGGAAATATTGCCTGTAATGCCAAGGGAGAAATGTGACGAGATGGCTAGAGAATAGCTTCCACTGCTTAGGTGTTACAGAGGCTGAAATCAAAACATCACAGGCCAGCTCAGCTTCTTCTCCCTACCCTGGGGCCAAATCCATGTGTGGATTTGTAACACAATTCATTTTTTCCAGCCTGTTCTCACACCTCACAGCAATGAGGTGTTGAGGACAGCCTAAGTTTTCTTCAGGGTAATTCCTACAATGCAATCGTGGCAATTGGCAGTATTTCCCAATAAACAGTGAACAGTATATTCAGTTCACTAGGGTGCTTAGAGCTGTTAGCACAACAGATACCAAGAGTGGGATTCATCTCCCTGCAGCTGACCAATCTGAAAGCTAAAGAAGATGAATCCTGCTCAAGCCATGACACCCGGGGCAGGACTGAATCACGCCTCCAGATGAAGGGAATTACCTGGAGATCTCCGGCAGTAAAGCGTTTGGGTTGTTCAGCAGGGTGTGTTTCATTTGCCAGAAGATGCTGTTTCCCCATTTCTCAAGTGTTTGAGTAATGCTGTTAACACCTTCTATGTTGACCTTGTCAGCTAGGTTAGAAGGACATCCATGAAAGTGAGGAAAATAAATTTGACAGAATAAGAAAACATGAGCCAGTGGTCTTAGTTTAATTCTCCTCCTCTTCACCTCAGATGAGTTGCAATGAAAATATTCATTGCCAAATATCAAATATAAGGAGGATCTAAATTAAAAAGCAGATAACTCTCTCTCGCTATGTAATTCTTTGCCTCCTGTTGCCAGAGTTTTCTGCTGTCACTGAATGCCCCAACTGATTATTTCTAAAATCATTTTTCTCTCCAAAAATCTTAGCAGCTACCCAGGAATCAAGAAAGACAACTCATGAGTGAGCAGTGTGTGTCCCCCTCCAAGGGAGAAATAGGCAAATCTTCAGCCCTGAGTTAGCTAATGCCTCCCAGGTTGACCCACCACCACCTCTTACCGCCTTCTCTGTAGTCCCATTTCTGATACTGGTCCAGAAAGTCCTCCTGGGATTTACAGCAGGGTAAGAAGATGAAGAAGAGGAAAAGAGGAATAGTCACCATGATGGTGGTTTGTAGGGCCTTGACCTTCCCTTTGTTCTGTGGAGACAGAAAATCTTGCTAACTGCTTTATTTTTCTTTCCCCTCTTTCTCCATCTTCCATCTGTCACCCCAACACCACCTTTCTCTCTGATGATATATTTCTTTAAAATGTTTTAAAAGTTGCTCAGCTGAGCTTTTACAGAAGCACAGGGGCTTTTTTTTTTTTCACAAGTACAAAGAGCCTTACCTTTTTTTCAAGCCATTGAGTGGTACCAGAGATGCTTCCTCAACTGACAGCAGCTAGGAAAGCCACTGGAACAGCCTCCCCAGAGAGGTTGTGGAGTCTCCTTCTTTGGAGATATTCAAAAACTGCCTGGATGTGATCCTGTGTAACATGCTTTAGGTGACCCTGCTTGAGCAGGGGGACTGGACTGCATGATCTCTGGAGGTCCTTTCCAACCTCAACCATCCTGTGATTATGTGATTGTGTGAAAGTAGCTTTGCTTCATATGTAGCCATGCTGGGATAGCACCTTTTAGCCATGAATGCTTTGTGAGTGTCAGGAGAAGGCACTAGGAGGTACAAAAACAGCTGCATCCCCACTTTGCAATTAGGGAAAGAAAGGTAGGTACAAAGTAGTGAAGCAATTCATGAAGGATTTAATAGAGGCAAGAGTAGGAAATTGTTCTCTTTGACTTGATCCACAACCCAGCTGCATAATTGAGATGTTGCCCAGTGATGGGCCTCAAAGGAAAAAGGGGGAAAAAAAGAGCAGCAAAGCAAACAAAACAAACAGAATAAATAAATAAATAAATAAAGACACAAAGCCATGTGCTGTCTCTCCCCCTTCGCAGGGTGTGCTCCTCCTGAGCAAATCTGTAGAGTAGGCAAGGCAGGTAGATAAACTGATGTAACTGATGTGAAAATTTACCTAAGATCCTCATTTTCTTTCAAGTTTACCATCATTTCCAAGCCAACAGAAATCAACCCTAACCTACAGGCCCTCCTGGACAAATACCATCTCCGAATGTAGGAGGATAGATAAGTCTCTCCACAGTTTACTCATCCTAATTTGTTATTCTGACTTAATTAAGTAGTCCTTCAGTGTTGAACCGGTTATTTTTATGTCACAGAGAGCTGTTGCGGCAGAAACTGGCTGGAAATATCAATTATTGCACACAACAAATGAAAAATATGCATTGCCAAGTTCATGAGTTCTAGTGATGACTTTTCAGTCATCCGTAGTCACAGTGATGGAGGGGCTCATGTGAGAAGTAGGCACATTGAGAAAACCCAAATTATTCCCCTGTTCATGTGCACGCATCAAAAGTCTAAGACCTCACTGCAAAATACGAGAATGTTAAATTGCTTTTTTAGTATCATATAATCCTCATCTCCTCACCATCAGGGAAGAATTCAGCCACCTCAAAACCTACTAGGAGCTGTACCAGATAAAGCAGAACATAAATAAATCATTTTACTTTGTGCTGTTCTTACATTCAATCACTAGTGTATTTTAATCGAAATTGCATTTATTTTTCTGTATATTTAAAATAGCAGTATGAATATAGCCATACTGATGGAAAATGTCATGCTACTTTAAAAATACTACTTTCCACCTGTCAGGATGTATTTTGTATTCTTCTAATTGCAGTGTTCATTTAAAGGAAAAAAAATAAATTACCTTCTTCCTATCTCTCACATATACACACCTCTTCTTCCCCCCCAACTCACCCAGAGCTGCCAGAATGCAGATCTTTAAGAAAGCTTGATGATACCACCAAGGCACATAATGAAATGGTCTCTATAGACACTCTTGAAACTATAACCATTGACACCAAAACTCCTCTGCCTCCCTGCCTTTCCAGATAAATATTCCAGCCTTTGGAGGTTTTTGTTTTTGTGTTTGTTTTTTCCTTTTGATGACAATGCACTGCACATGCCTTTTCAATCTTCCTTGGTGGGAAAGGACTTCCCAGACGCCAGTGTCTCTAATTGAAAATGATTTTCAAATGCTGCCAACATCAAGGAGGCAGTGTGGCTTTCCAGCTCATTTTAAAACATCCTGAAGAGATTTTCCATTCCTCACCCTTTCCACGTACCACTTGTTTCAATACCCCAGGGCAGGGATATTTTGATCTTTCTTTATTTATTAAAAGAAGGGTTGTGATAAGTTCCACCTGCATCTGGTACTGAAAATCCACCCTACTTGACCTCAAACCTTTTAAAGCATCAGATGTTCAAATGGATCACAAGACACACATGGTCTATCTGCAAGGTCCCTCATGGACCTAAGTCTTTGTAGCTTTGCTCCCTGCATTCCTGAATGCCTGTTGTAATTTATTATCATGATAAACATCAGGTTGTAATCATCTTTGAAAAGGGTTCCCATATCTCAGATACTTACACAGAAATTAAGCAGTCTTCTTTCTCTTAGGTGGAATCATAGAAGACAAATGGATCTTTACTAACAAGGTTTTTAGCAGAAAAAGTCTGTAGGGTCATCTGTAACAGGAACCAGATGCCTAGCCCATGGAAATTATGTCTTCAGATCTGTTGCAGTATTGCACTGGAAAATACTGTCAGGGTAGAAAGCAGATTCACAAACAGGGAAAACACACACATCTTCGGATGAAGCTCTTTTCTAAGTCTGGAGAATAGCAATGATATAGTAGCTTTGTTATTGCTACTACTAATTACAATAATATGGCATGCTCTCTGTCAGAAAATTGCATCATGTTCTGCCCTTGGAGCAGGGTAGGCGCAGTGATTCACTGCCTTCATCTGAAAGCAATGAAGACAGACGTACTCGTGTCATTATTACCCAATATTTTTTTTTCTTCTTTTGGCCTCTCAGTTCCTCACTCTGACATGATAAAAGAGCTCCACAAGCTCAGTACCCTAAGCACAGCACAGCCAGGATCAGCAGTTGTGCTATCCAAGCCTGAATCTCTGCCCCAAAGCAAAAGCGTGCTGCCAGAATTTGAGCTCCCATCCTTGTGTCCCTCTGCCGTTCACCCTTTCTGTTTCTAGCTGCTCCAGTACGCTCCATTTCCAGTGCTTATCCTTCCCTGCACACAGCAGGGAACTCGACAGAGCCCTGAGATTTCACTGGTACCTGCCCCAGATTTCAGCACCCAGAGGGAAAGCAGGTGATGACTTGACTTCCTCACTTCCCACAGCTTGTGTTGGCTGCTAGGGTATCAGGGAATTTTCTAGGTTATGCTCTCCTGGTGCCAGACACAGCTTCATTTCAGAGAGGAGTACATGCTGCCTCTGCTGCAGACGTGAGATGTTGCATTGTGATTCAGAGCTTGCCTGCCCGTGTACATCAAAAAGGCTTGAAACCTCTGCCTGCGCTTCTGTCTGCACTGAACACATACTCTCCTGATGCCGTGTGTGAGCATCCCAGTGTATCAGCTCAAGCCCGTGCTCGCTTTGAGGTGAGGATTTTGTTGGTTAGAGATAGTAGTCACTGTAGTGATCCTAAAATGAAGGATTTTTTTTTGCTGCAATATTGGACTGCAAGTGAATTAGCTTTGTGGTTTGCATTTGAGACCCTTTCTACTCTCCTAAGTTTCCCAAGTTCCTTTCAAGCTTCTTTAAAACTAAAGCTGAAGAGTGATAATGGATTTGAGGTTATTTGAAGAGGAATAGAATATACTTTTAAATAAATCAGGGAGTTTGATATCAGGTAAATCATAAATACATAAAATATAACTCATACCCCAATGGTAATGGACATTTAAACAACAAAGTAAGCTTAAGACTCTCAATTTTGTAAAGTATCTCAATATATAATAAAGGTATTTTGCAGGCTGTTCAAATTTCTCTATTTACATATGAAACACTTCAAGGATATTTTAAGGTTATGTTACTTACACATACACAACTAAAATTTTATGTTTTATGGATAAAGTCAAGGAAGTTTTATGTGCTATAAATGAGTCTCATATTAAAAAAAAATAAAAAAATAAAAAAAAAATAGAAAAAAAAATTAGTAGCTGTGCAATTTCTCAGTTAATGCCAGTTCTCCCAGAGCTCGAAAAGACTCTGATCCCAAAAAGACTCTGAGCTGTGTAGAGGAGAAAGCTGCCAAGCCTGCGAGTCCAGAACAAAGAATGTGCAAGCCCTACTTGTGAAGCGGGTGGCATTTGTTAGCTCTCTCAGCAAAAGAACAGGGTAATATAAACATTAGCATATGGTTGTAGGATTATGTAATGGTGGAAAGATCAAGAAAAATGCCAAAAGCAATTTAAAAATTGGAGCCTACAGTATTAACCCAGCCACGCTGGTACAGCTGGAATATCACCTGTTTCAAAAGTCCAAAAAGTTCAAAAGTTAGTAATCCACTGTAATGTATTATCCCTTTGTTTATATGCATGTGGGTTAAATGCTGTACACACATGCACACACATCTTTGGGTTACATGGCAGTAACAATATCTTGACTTTTCCAAGTTTTAGAACATACCTGAGTTGACACCAGAGTAACAGTAGTGCTTTTGCGTATAATTAAGAGTTAAATTGTTCGTTTTCTACCTGCATGCTCTGCAAAAGCAAAGAGAACCCAACTCCCTCAAACAGCCCGACCATCCTGTTAACACAGGGATCTCAGAGGCAGGCATCCCGATGCTGAAAAACAAAGCCATCCAGGTGCATAGCACACATCCACTGAAAATCATAGCATTAGTAAATGTTTGGAGGAGGTAATTTATACCTTCTGCCTCTTCTCCAGGTGTATGTTTTTTTCAGGTTATGTCTTATCTCCATCTCTCTCCCAGTTAGAGCTCAGTGCTCCCTCTTAAGAAGTTTCCTCTCTCTCCCTGGACAGGCATACACAGACCTGGTACTCTCCATGTCTGTCTGTCTGTCCATCTGTCTCTAAGGATCTGTTCACTCTTCCTTTCTCCCTCCTTCCTTCACTTTGGACAGTTCTATTTCTCCAGAAATGTAGGTAGCAAGCCTCCAGCCTCCAAGTCTATGCCACTCTGCACACGTTCCCTCCTCTCACAGGTGCCTTTAGAGTTCCTCAACCAAACAAGCTCTGCCCTAGGTGCCTGGATGTGTCTCATCCAGGTGAAGAAAGCAAACATTCCTGGGAAAGAAGGCAGAGAAGGGCATACAAGCATTACCTGCACTCTTGAGGACAGTCCTTCTGTGTTGAGGCTTCCAAATCTCTGCCTCCTTGCTCCTCTTCTCCTCACCACCCCCTTTGCATTTCAGCTTGCAATGAGTGACGTGTCCCTCGTCATTTCCCTGCTCTCTGCGTTTCCACAGCCTTTCCTTGGAGCCTCCTCCAGCTGCACCTCTCCTACCCCTCCCTCCCACTCCTGCAAGCTGGCCATCTCCCCCACACATGGCAGCCTCATGGGAAGGGAAGCCTCAGCGATGGAGCCCCTTCTGAAAGCAGCCCTGCCCGCGAGGACACCCGTATCTCTTTGCCCCTGGTTCCTTCTGGACAGCGCTCAACCTCCCCAGCACAGCTGTCTGACTTCTCCGACTAGTCACAGTTTCCACTATGCAGTGCTCCGCTGGCTGCTTGAACCCTCCAGCCATCCAGCCATGAATTTGCTAACCACGTTGTTCCTGCCTTTTAACAAACATGCCAATTAATTCCCTGCTGATTAGTTCATTCCCGATGCTCTCTGCCAAATCTATTTCTGGTGGAATAAACAAGGAGGGATGAATCGGCGGCAGGGTTATTATATTTTTCCCTGCTCCTCCTCTCCCAGGTCTGTGCCTGCCAAAGCAAACAGGCTCAGGTCTGGTCAGTGCTTGATAAAAAGATTCCCAAAGAAATAAATGCAAGGTGTTAAAGGGATGATTGTTGTGAAGCACGAGGTGGGACCCCGAGTCTGGTCCCGTCTCTATGTCAGACTGACATTTTGCAGTGGTTCGGGGATGTGCAGCCGCCACGGCGGTGACCCTGAGCAACACAACTGCAGCACACCCAGGCTCATGACTGGACCTACCAAGGCACTGCTTGCAAGTGCCTTGGCCAAATCTGCATTCTTCCTGATATTACTTCTCCAGTATCAGCTGGCAGCAACACCCTCTCTGCTTCCTGATCAGTCTATTCTATTTTAACTCTTGTTTTCTACGGCCAAAACGTCTGCACTCGGCAGTGAGAAAAAAGATCCTTTTCCACGGGGCAAAGGACCGTCCAGCTGCTCAGAATAACAGCCGACATCCAAAAATGAAGGAGCAAGAGGCTGTGTGCAAGTGTTACAGAGAGGCAGATCCCCAGCTGGAACAGACTCAGTGATGCTGGTTTACCCAGGGTGAGGAGCTGATCGGCAGGAAAGCTTAGCGGCATCCTTCTGAGCACAGCCCGTCAACATCACTCAGCACTAGCATTTAGCCAACCATTTAATCCCACTCACAGCAGAGTTCCAGCCAGGACCACAGAAAGGGATATGTACATTTCTGACACCAGACAAGGACAGCTCAGACCGCTTTTGCCCACCCCCAGTCCCTCTGGTCTGTGGCAAGGAAATTTCTGCCTGATTTACAGAGCCTTGCCACTGAAGCAGCAGGACACTCATTTGCAGAGTTATAAAACACTGGTTTTCTAAAGCAGCCCACAATATGAAGGCTTAGCATAGACCAGCCTCAGGAGGAACTGGAAAGCTATTTTGTCAGGGCTCAAACAAGCAAATAAAATGTCCAGGCAACAAGAAAATAACCCAAACAATCATCTGTCTCCAGCTGTTCCCTGTTTAGCACAGGGCAAACACAGTCCGGTCATGCTGCTGTTGTAGCTCTTTGAGAAGAGGAAATGAATTGCTGTGGGACAGGGTGGGATAGGGACACTGGATGAGTGCAAGAAGCCCTCCAGGGTGTCCACATGGACACCAGGGCCCAGCTGAGCTCTGAATGACCCTGGTGGAAAATCCACACAGGCACAGCAGTGCATGCTGAAACAGCCCAAACCCAGCCTGTGCTGGGGAAGGGTGGCAATGTGTGCATGACGTCCTGGTCTCACGTTGGCAGCAGCTCTTGGGGTTCATAGAGGGTCGAAGGACCCAAGGAAGCTGCAGCCCTTCCCTTCTCTGCTGCCTGCCTTGTACCATCCACATTTCCAGTAATGTGAAAGAAGAGCGCTGCCCAGCCCACCAGCACCCATGTGCCATCACTGCAACAAGCTAACCAGAGATCAGGAATGTTGTTAATAAAACCAAGCAATGAGAAACACTCCCCCCCCCCCCCCCCCCCCTTTTTTTTGGCACATCTCTATGACTGTGTTGTAAGCAACCGCAGGGCATTTAATTTGATCTCCTCTCTGAGGACTGCCACTTTCCGTTGTTTTTCTAAACTCAAGCAGTCTCAGTCTGAATCTTGCTTATGACATACAAACAGGCTGTTGCATGTCTGTCTGTGGGTCTCTCAGGTGACAGAAGAGCTCCGAGACAGTTAAATCCCTCTGGCCAGAGCAATACCTGCAGAAACATTTGCGCTTTTCTCCCTAGAGCCTGGTCCAGCCTGCAGCCTTTGGGCAGGTGCAGATTCAGCAAGCTGAAGGCAAAAGAGGTTCAGATCCCTCCTTCCTGAGGTCCAACAGCCACAGCAAGAGCTGCTCCCACATCAGTGCTCTGGGCATGGGAGCCTGCAGCAGCGCTCAGACCTCCCATGCCAAGGCCAGGTGTTTGCATAGTGAGACCTGGCTGTCAGAGAATGCCTCAAAGACCAATATGGGGGCCACAGGTCTGGCTCTGCAAGCCTGCAAAGCACTTCAGAGCATGGACTGACCAGGTGTTATCTAGCCAAGCTGGTTAGAGGGAAGAGGGAGACTCCCAAGAGTGCATCAAGGTGTTTCACATCAGAAATACCCACCATTTCTGCCCCCATGGCCGCACACAGGTACACCACACAGCCTTGGGGCTCCACAAATTAAACATCTGCAGAGCTCCAACTATCGTTTGGCCTCTTGTTTATGCTGAGGAGGATTCAGGGCTGGAACTGGTTTAAATGCCTGGTCTCATTGAAAAATCTCTGCACATCTGCACTGCTTAAACTTGCCTGAAATACTCTTGCTGTAAGGTACCAGAAAAAGTGTTTTGCACCTGCTAGGAATGTTATCGCCACTTTTCCTGTTGACTTGCTTTTATGGTTTCTTCCTGATAGTTTTCACTGCTTGATTGCATTTTATTTTGTTATTTGAACAAGCTTTTCCTATCTATTGCAGTGTCTGCTCCCGTGTGAGTTCTCCATCCAGGAGAGACTCAGCCAGGTACAGGAGGAACAAGGGTGGTGCTCCCAGCCCTGCTCACATAGCCATGGCCAGCCCTGCGAATGAGAAGGGTAGGACGGGTAAAAGCATTAGCTTAGCACACATAGGAGTGCAAAATACTGGGTATTTCTTCCCTCTGGACAGCTGAGAACAGCTGCTCCAGCTGTTGTGTGCATCTCCCAGCTGGTTCTCCATACAAGAGTGAGCCAGGCCTCCATCACAGCACAGCGTCCTGGCTACCACAGCTGACTGGAGCAACAGGAGAGAAACATCCTTTCTTAAGTCTCCCCTTGTCACCGTTTCCTCCACAGACTCTCACAGGTTCTCAAAAGTTCCTTAAGTGGGGAGGGTGCTGCCATGAAGCCAAAGGCAGCTGTGAGTCTCTGTCCCCTTCAGCTGCCAAGCACACATTTGATAGCCCCGAAATGGCTGCAGCAGGGACGGGGACTTTCCCAGTGGCCAGCCACGTTGACTGTGCATGGCTCCCTGCTTTGGGTGGAGAGGGCTCCAGCAGGATCCCTGAGGCAGGCCATGGTGAGTATGTCCGTGTCAGACACCCAAAGCACACTGCGTGCTGCAGGCTGGAGCTGCGGGACAGCTGCCTGCCAGGCTCCTCCTGGAGGAGACGTGACACAATGGGCCACATAGTGGCCATAGGGCCTATCAGACCTTGCAACACAGAGAGGCAGAAGGCGATGAAGGCCCGTACCTGGCTGGAGAGCAGCAGGTGGAACCTGTGTCGTATCCATCGCTCCAGCACAGGCAGAGAAGCCCACAGATGCAAAACCAGATAGGACATCCTGGTGCCTATGAGACAGGGGTGCAGCACAGAGCTCTTCTTATGGTTGGTGTAAGCTCCCAAGCCACATGGGTGTCTGCTGCCTTCCTGGCAATGAACTGATTTCCTAAAACAGCACTAAGTACCTACGGCTGCCAACAACCCCACTTCTCCACACATGGGAACCTGAATGCTTGTTCTGTAGGGTCAACAGACCAGAGGTGAGCTCAGCAAGGACTCTCCCAACATCACATTCCCTGCCCCAGCTGCCTCCGCACCTATCCTGCAAGAAAGAGTCGGGCCTAGCGGAGCAGCAGGAAGGAGCTGCTCCATTGCTGCAAGGAGCTCACAGAAGCTACATGTGACACTATCACTTTTCAGTGGGCAAGATCAAAAGGTCAGCCATCAGCTGCAAAGAGGGAAGAAAACTGGTCCCATTCAGACCATGCCGAAGGCAGCCGATGTTGGAAAAAGAAGGCGGGATCAGCAGGGACACACCAGGCCAGCATCTGGCAGCTCTTGCAGAGGAAAAAGGGCAGCACTTACCACTATACAGAAAGGGCAGCACTTCTCACTTGTGGGACATTCAGTGTAGGTTGGTCCAGTGGCTAAAGATGAAGAAAATTGAATAAAAGGACCTTAAGGCAGATGGGGGATGATACATGGCCAGTCCCAAAAAGAAATAAAGGAGGAGAAAAAAAAGAATATAGCTACAGCCTGGACGCAGGCTTAGAATGCATTATCTGGGACTGCTGCACAAGGCAGCTGCCCACACACATCATTTTCCTGTTGCTGTTCAAGGACATCACCCCTCTCTGTTCACATGGACTGACAGAGAAAAGGTAATGCAAGTGGTGACACTGAAAAGCCTTCCTACTTGTGTGTCACACCATTTTTGAGTCAACTGCAAAGTATCCTGCACTGGTCATCTTAAGCTTGGATATTGCTACAGATTGTGTAGTCAGGTGAATAATGCATACCCATTTCAACACACCAGCATTTAAAAGGATATGGGTCAGGTCAGAAATCAGGCATCTAGCAGAGCACAGATAGTTTACCTCAGGCAGGGAGAACCTAAGCAGGACAACAAGTGCCAGTCTGGACAGAGAAGGCTTGCACAAGTATAATACTGATGAGGGGCTTGCAGCTGTACGTTTCAAAAAAAAAAAAAAAAAAGTGTTGCAACCCAAAGCTCTCAGACTTCTATGCTTATGTCCCAATATCCCATTTTTCAGCATTTGGTTTCTTCAAAGTGCTTTGAAAAAAATAAATAACAATTCATGTAAAAGCAACATTCACATAAATGAATGATTTATTTGCAACTTCAGTTTTATTTTCACAGCTTTTTGATTTATATTAGTACACTTGACAGGTCCAATTTATATGCAAATCAGCTAGCATTCACAGTGTAAAGAAGAAAAACTTCATTTTTCATGCTTTGGATATCATTAAACTCTCTGAACACTTTGCTCAGCCAGATGTTCCTCAAATGCATCAGTTTTTGCTGCAGATCACTTGCCCTTGCTATCCATTAGGCTCACAGAGATCTCAGGGATTGGGGAAAGAGAAATTTTTGTGGGTATGCATGAATTTAAGAGTGGGTTATGCTGTACCACAAACAAACGAGCACTGTAAACTACAGGCTCTCACAGTGTATGTGTGTGTGCCTGATGTGAGAAGACCACAAATGAGGACAACAGATTTTCCAGTTCCCAGTTCTGGCTGTTTTCTGTTGTGACCTTGCTCCCAAGTCTAATTGGTGCCAGAAGCATTTTCTTAGAAAGAGCTTTTCTGCATGACAGTTCTTGTCCCTGTATATCACAAGATTTTCTAACTGAGACTTGAAAAGCATCCAGGATCTCTCCCGTAAATATTGACATAGTTACAGGATCACTACGGCTCCTAAATCAAAAACTGGAGGAGGGGAAATGGCAATATGGAACAGGAGTGTGTACTCAGAAAGACATAGAAAGGAAGGAAAAAGAGTAACTCTGATGTTTTTTGCAGAGTTTGCCATCTGGGATAGTCCCACCATGTGCTGTGTTCTCAGGAAAGTCCTGATCTGAAGCCTGATGACATCAATGGAAAAACTTCCAGTGGTACCAAAAGGTTTTGGATCAGGAGCTACTTCTTTTCCCCTCTTTCAAGTTTTTTTTACAAAATAAATAAATAAATAAATAAATAAATAAATAAATAAATAAATAAATAATCTCTTCAACAGTTAAACCACTTGGTGTCTCTCTTCTGCTCCTTCCTTGCTGTTATTATCTAAAGAGTTTCAGGACAGACCTGGACAGGAAAGGGTGGTACATTATTTCCAGGAACAGAATAGGGGGAAAGCAGCAGCAGCAGTTGCTGAGAAAACATGATGCAGTCTTTAGCTAGTCAGACTTTTTTTTTTTTTTTTTTTTTTTTTAATGTATTTAGCCAATTCTATTCTTTTCCCTGACAAAAGAAACAGACTTGAAAGCTCTCATGCAAATCATGACTTGAAGAAGTGCTGGTGTCAGAAGGCCTGTGTGTGGGGCTGGGAATCAGGGAGCCTGAGCCTTGTGGCTTTGGGGAAACCACAAAACCCTCTTTGCTCAACTTCCCCATTGTGGGAAGGGGAGACTTCACTCGGGTGCTTGCCTCAGAAGGCTACGGTGAAGATGGAGGAGAGTTTTGGAAAATGCCCTGGTGGTCACTTGTACAGTAATTAAAAACATAAAATATTCCGAAACAAAACCAAGACACAAAATAAGTTCAACAAGGCCAAGTGCCGGGTCCTGCACCTGGGGCACAACGACCCCAAACAGAGCTACAGGCTGGGAGATGAGTGGTTAGAAAGCTGCCTGGCAGAGAAGGACCTGGGAGTAGTGGTTGACAGTCGGCTGAATATGAGCCAGCAGTGTGCTCAGGTGGCCAAGAAGGCCAGCAGCATCCTGGCTTGCATTAGAAACAGCATGGCCAGCAGGTCCAGGGAAGTGATTGTCCCCCTGTACTCAGCTCTGATGAGGCCGCACCTCGAGTACTGTGTTCAGTTTTGGGCCTGTGTTCAGTGTCTGGAGAACAAGTCTTACGAGGAGCGGCTGAGGGAGCTGGGACTGTTTAGCCTGGAGGAGAGGAGGCTCAGGGGCGACCTTATTGCACTCTACAGGTACCTGAAGGGAGGCTGTAGCGAGGTGGCGGTTGGTCTATTCTCCCACGTGCCTGGTGACAGGACGAGGGGGAATGGGCTAAAGTTGCACCAGGGGAGGTTTAGGTTGGATATTAGGAAGAACTTCTTTACTGAACGGGTTGTTAGTCACTGGAATAGGCTGCCCAGGGAAGTGGTTGAGTCACCATCCCTGGAGGTCTTTAAAAGACGTTTAGATGTAGAGCTTAGGGATATGGATTAGTGGAAGATTTGTTAGCGTTAGGTAGGAGGTTGGACTTGGTGATCTTGGAGGTCTCTTCCAACCTAGACTATTCTGTGATTCTGGGTGCTTGCCTCAGAAGGCTACGGTGAAGATGGAGGAGAGTTTTGGAAAAGGCCCTGGTGGTCACTTGTACAGTAATTAAAAACATAAAATATTCCAAAACAAAATCAAGACACAAAATAAGACTTCTCCCAACCAAACTCTTCCCAGGAGTGAAGGCACGTGTTTATACCAGGAACAACGCAAAGTTCTGGCTCTCGCACAAACCACCTGGGACAAGGAGTGCAAGTCTGCACCCATCTGTGCGAGATGCAGGAGTGTGGGCTGCCCTTGGTCACGGCTCACTGCCGAAGGCAGGACCAGGCCTGGGGTGAGACACCCTCCGGGAGGCCGGGGGTGCTCCGCAGAACTACATTCCCCAGCGTGCCGCAGGAGGGAGCAGGAGGGAGCGAGCAGCGCGCCTGCTCACTGCGCTCTCCACCATGGCTACGGTGCTGTCCCGGGCGCTGAAGCTGCCGGGTGAGGGGCCGCGGCCGCGGCCGGCGGGGACGGAGCGCGGGGCCGGGCCGGGATGGGCCGGGGGCAGCCGAGCACGGGGCCGGGCCTGCTCCCGGCGGCGGTGGGGGCGATGCCGTGGGGATGCGGCGGCGGGGAAGGGGCCGGGGCGCGGGCGGTGAGGGGCTGGGGGGGCCTCGGGCCGGGCCGGGGCTGGGGCTGGGGCTGGGGATGGGGCTGGCTGCGGGGGGCGAAGGGCCCCAGACAGCCCTGCCTGAGGCGCTGCTGCCGGTTTTACCCCCAAAAAGGCAGGGCAGGGGTTGGGTACACGTCACTGCGGTTAGCCAGGTGGGTGTTCGGGGTCTGCCTCGCTCTTCTGCGTAGTTCCTGGCCGGAGATATTCAGTGAGATGAAGGGATATGGGAGTATAAGGGACTATTGTGCTGGGAGCCAGATCTTTCGAAGATAAGGCAGCCAGCAGTGGTCCAACCATTCTCTTTGGCACAGAGATGATAGGTTATCAGGGTACATTGCTAAACCACGCCTCGAGTTTGCTGGTTGCTGCTGGAAGGACCGGCGGGACTCAACTGGGATGCTGCCAAGGCACCTGGCTCCATTACCCCATTGGCAAAGTGCCTCTGTGCCCCTCCCGGCCACGTCTTGCTTCCAGGACAGCCATGGGACAGAGGCTCTGTCCCAAATCTGCACCCCAACATGACCCTGCAGTGCCCCAGTCCACGAACCACCACCCAGGGCAGGCGGTGCTTTTCTCCTCTGTTGGTCCAAGAAGGTCACAGGAATGTCTGCAGGGCCCTTCCTGCCAGCCTTTGGTAACCCATAGCAGTGCTCATTAGTTTTGTATTTATATCACGCCTGTTCAGTCACACACACAGATTCGCTTGCTACTCCATTTCTTCCTGGTTTCGTGAGACTGTTGTTCACGTCAGCGGGAAGGAATCGATTTTACATGAAGTTTATTTAGGACAAGTGCGAACTGGTGTGTGTGTGTGTGTGTATTGGTGTGTGACCACGGGGGGGTTGTACAGTAACAAGGACAAATCTCTCTTGGGATCTCTGGCACTAGCAAGATCTGTTTGAGATCTGCCACTGGGAGGCACTGATTTGGGAAATGCACAGGCCTTTTAGCTGCAGTGAGGGAAATGGTTGTATCAGTCCTTAGGTGAAACTGCATGAATCATACTTTGTGTGGTTAGCTCCTGAAAAATGCAGCTTTCAACAGCAGTGAAAAAGTAGAAAGCCTATTTATTGCTAGAGCTGTTTTTTTCCACTGCATCTCATTAAATTAATTACATCGATACGTGGCAACTTACTTCCCTATGGGCTTAGAGATATATCTGCAGTATCCAATGACTGGTGCCTGCCAACTGCAAAAAAAAACAACAAAAGAATAAACAGAAGCCTGAAGCGAGTACAAAGAATACCGGAACCAGTGTGTCCTCATTGGAATAATGCGCTGAAAATTGCACTTGTCTGAAGTCCAAGGTTTGCTCTTTTCACTCTAAAGTGGATGCAAAAAAAAGTATTTCCAGTAAGTCAAAAAAGAAAGAAATATGACAATTTAATATCTTTCAAGGCATCAGCACTAGCAATGAATATCTCATTATGAGCGGGACCCGATTTAACACGGATCACCTCACAGGTGCCTCGTGTCCAAGCTGTAGCACAATTCATCTTTTCTTCCATGGGAGGTCACATTCTACTGCTGCAGCAGTCACAAGAGCAGCCTGTGCAAAAAGTGCTGTCAGGCAAATGCACAGTGGATTTTCAAATTCATAAAGTGCATTTTGGAGTCCTGCTGCCCTTGAAAGTTAACAAGCTGGCGGCATTTTCTCTGCCTTGAAAAATCTCCCTCTGTGGTATTTATTTTTTCTACCAGTGATTGCAAAAAAAAAAAGTTGGTGGTATCACATCTGATAATTTATCCTCAGACCACAACCAGTAGTTCCTCTGGCTGTTCGTAACCACAGGCCAGTGACTGGGAACCTCTGTTTTATCATTAGTGTCATGGAGAAAAAAAATAAATACCAGTTAGGTGAGGTCAGAAGGGAAGCTGTTCATTTACAATAGCCACAGGTGAGAATGCAGAGCTGTAGAGAAGCTGGCTGCTGAGGAGAATGCTGTCCCAGTAGATTGGATGCAAAGTTTACATACACTTAGAGACGCTGTGCAAAAGGTAGATAGCAGGATGTGAGTTACACAAGTCTCTTACATGGATAAGGCCCCAGAACTGCTGCAGGCTCGTCTGGAGACTGTTTTATTTCGTGCAGGATCATGACAGTTACACATCATTGTTTCAGGAGATAGGGTGAGATCAAGAAGAGTTTGATCAAGAAGCTGACTTATTTTTACTTGCACAGTGGAAAGCTGAAAACTGCACAGGAATATTGTATTTCTGACAGCTGATCACTTACAACAGCAGCAGCTTTGACAATCAATCTCTTGATGGACAAACTGCCTTCCCCCTGCCTGAGTCTTGGAGCTGACCAAAAAGGAAATAATTTCACTTCAGGAGCACTTCCTAGTAAATCATAATTCTCTAAATGATGTGAGAGTGGCCTTGTTTTCACAAACCCTACTGCTATGTAGGTCTCTCTGTGCTTTTCTGTTTAAAAGTCTTGGAGCGATCAGTGGAAGCCTCCAGATGTGCTCCCAAAGCATTTACAGATCATTTGTTAGGGTATTTTTGGAGCAGTGGGAGATGAGCATGTGAATCCTGTGAGGTTAGGTGCACAATTGGGTTTCCTGTGGGCTAGGTGAGTGTTCCAGCAGCCCTTGTTAAAGGGCAGTATCTCTCCTTGTGGCTTAAAAAAAAACCTCAGCAGGGCATGTTACGCCTGCCCTTACTGTGCCTTGTGAGAGTCTCAATTAGTCTTCCTTTACCTGTATAGTAGCTGTTCTCTAACATCTGACAAGCAGATGGGGATTCTTACCTGGTTCTCAGCAGGAACGGTGTTCCTGTTACAGAACCTCTGTGGTGGCTGACATGACTGTCGATGTTCCCAGCATCTCGGGCCCAGGCAGCACAAGGAGTGGGTGAGCCATAGTTTCAAGGTCCTTTCTGTTTCCTAGAGATCCAAAGCAAAACTGTAACAGATAAAGCTAAT
This sequence comes from Oxyura jamaicensis, assembly GCF_011077185.1. NCBI lineage: Eukaryota > Metazoa > Chordata > Aves > Anseriformes > Anatidae > Oxyura > Oxyura jamaicensis. The sequence continues at coordinate 43,410,198 of NC_048893.1, read as the reverse complement.
TCCTGCCAGTACTTTTAGTTGCTCCAAGGGTGAGCAGCAGATTTTAGTCTTCTGGGTCTACTGTCTGGAATTAAAATAAATAAGCAAATCAGTCTGTCTGAAGTGTAAGCATGCTGTTGGGCTGTTGTACTCAAAGTACACCAGGGTTCAAAATCGGGAGCAGTGTGCTTAACATCAGAACTGTCCACCTTTGACTTCCCAGGCCAAATGTTTGAAATACCATTTACTCTTGGGCCAGCAGCATTTACTTTTAATTCCGCTGTGACCTGGATCGAGCTGGCGCATCTGGATTTGTAGTGTGATGCTGTAAATACCCTGCCAGCCAGTCCTCCGTGGAATTCCTTGGTTTTGCTGAATTCTGTTCTAGCAGCTCAGCACAACCTACTGCATAGACGTCTGGGAGACTCACACTGCTCTCTCACTGCAACCAAGCAGAGAGCTGTGCGCCGCTGAGGACAGGCCAGGACTTTCCCTGACATGCACACACTGTGAGTGCGTGTTGTTTCAGAACAGAACTAATTCAAACAGTGCAGTGTCTCACAGGGATACACAGTCCCATAGGAATGCAGTGTTTTTTAGCTGAGTGCTCTACCGCCACAAGGAACAGCTTTTTCGAGTGGGTATGTGCACCAGTGTTTTAATGGGAGTCCTGTGCGGAAGCACGCGGTTCAGAAAGGAAGGGTCTGATTTAGACGTACGACCTGGCTGGGTATCTTTATTTCCCTCTGATCAGTGGGTGCCTTGCCCTGGCTGCTCCTCTTACCGTGGGGCATTTGGCCTTTATTGGGATTGACAGTTTTCTCAAATCCTGAAGTTGACACCAAACACCATTTATAAGTAGTACAGAAAGGAGAAATGAAGATCCTTTCATGGGGGCAAGAAATGAGAAAGGAGTAAGATCCACATGCTGCAAAATAGATTCAGGTGTGTTGCACTAACTAAATGTTACAGGACCTGTTTAACTGTGGGTCTGCCTTTTAAGAGAAAACCAAAAGTAAGGCAAATTATCTTATGCAGGAAGAATAGCCATGAGAGTCCTTAAATTTCCGCTCAGTAGAGCCTTTCTGTTATCTTAGTGTCTGAGAATGGTTATCGCTTGTGGGTTTTTTTCCCTGTTATTTATGCCTTGCATGTATCCCTTCACGCATCTCCAGGCACAAGTTAGCTCTTGTCTTGGGTCAGCTTTAGGCAAAGGGAAATGAGGTAGCTCTCTGGGATAACAAAACCCCAGCTTGGAATAGGAGAGAGAAAGAAACATCCAAGCAGTAGCCATGGCTCCGTGCCCAGCCCGGTGTCTTGGGGCAGCTCCCTGAGACGCGCTCCTGCACTCGTAGCTCAGAGCCCGAGGCTGCGTGATCTTGCCTGCCCCCATGGACAGATGGCCCTGGCCTTATGCCAGCAGGCAGCAGCGCCTGCCCTCAGCACGCTCCCTGCAGCTGGCAAGGGCTGGGGGGAGAAGTCATCCACGTGTCAGGCATCTGTGGCACAGGGGCAGGAGCTGGGAAGGCACTGAGAGCTAAGCTAGTTTCTTGTACCACCACCTGAAGGCAACAGCGCTATGGTATCTATCTCAGCAAGGCTGGGCACAGCTGTAGGCTGAGGTGGGAGCAGGAACAGAGCAGGAGTGCTGGTTTCCCACTGTAGGGGCTGGCTGAGCCATGCAGAGAAGGTGGCGTCTCAAAGGAGCATTCCTGATCCCTTCAGACACCAGGATATACCTACCCAACAGCCAAAAGCACTTACTTTGCCCTAATCTTCACAGAGTTGATACCCATTTTTACCAGCAGTGCAGATAAACCTTTCACAGAGCCCCATCCCAGCTGAGACCCTTCCATCCCTCACGAAGCAGGACAGCAAATGCAGCACACCAGAAGGCAGCAGTGCTGCTTGGACCGGGCAGAAGGAGGAGGGGAAAAATGAGTTGCAGACGAAGGCTCCCTTGGAGGACATAGCCTACACGTGAAGAGGGGCTGTGCTGGGATTTGGGTTTGGCAAATGCTAAAGGAGTTCAGTCTGAAGTCAAGAGAGTGCTGTAGTTTAGGTACTCAGAGGGCTAAGCATGATTCATGTCCGTGTGGCTCACTACCAAACAGGAAAGTATATGTGCATACTTGTATCTGTACATGTGTATAGATATTATATATATATATATTCCTTTTTCTTGGGGAAATAAACCGTTGGCATCACTTCTCCTGCAGCTCCTGCTCCAAAACCTGGACAGACCCTGTCTTTTCTCTCACGGCTCTCACTGGGATCTCACCTGGCTCACTGTAGCCTTTTCTCCACTGCAATCCTGAAAAAGCAAGGAGCTCATGCTTTATTGTCTGTCTCCGTCTCTCCTCAGGAAAGAAGAGCCCGGACCTCGGGGAGTATGATCCCCTCACTCAGGCTGATAGTGATGAAAGCGAAGATGACCTCGTACTCAACATACAGAAAAATGGGGGTGTCAAGAATGGGAAGAGCCCCCCTGAGGAGGTGCAGGATCCTGACTCCGATGTGGAGGTTGGGATGACAAAGCAGCGCACGTCAGAAAGCGCGCCCGAGGGTTATCCTGCAGAGGCGGCTGGGAGTTTGGAGCAGAAGGCTGCTCCCTCCCTCATGCCATACCTGCGCACGGCAGTCTTTTTGCTCACTGTGGTGATCTCGATGATTCTTGTTTTGGTGTGCGCATTTCTCATTCCCTGTCCCCCTAGAGATTTGCATAACACCTGGAACCGCAACCTAGGTCAGGGAACAGGTGAGAAAGCCCCAGGAACAGCATCTGGCGTGGGGGAGGTGGCAGCTCCCAGGCTGGGCATCGGCGGGAGAGACCTATCTGGGAGAGCCAGCTCAAAGCAGAGACCCTTCCTCACCACTGCAGATGCTCCAAGGTAATAGACAGGCAGCTCTGTCCTGCTTGTTCTTCAAGCTGAGGCCTGTGAAATCTGGCATCAGTAGATAACAGTACCACAAAATCTTGTTTCTGTCAACACCAAAAAGCATTTTGACTCTTCTCCCATCCTACCTTTTTGTCTGGATGGCGCGCTCTGTTTCAGATAGAGATGGCCCAGGCTGCTTTAAAACATAGTCCCTCCTTCTCTAGACCCTGGGTTGTACCAGCACCTCCACACTGAAGTGTGTGGGAGCGTTTGGGAAGAGACAGATAGAAGTCTTTGTGTCTCCTGACTGGCTCAACTAACCTTATTTCTTTTGTCTCGCCCTGCTTGAATCTTTAAATCAACATTTGGGATCTTTTGTCAACTTACACAGGCCACTGGTAACATTTCTAAAGTATCTCCCATTCTGACCTCTGAAGTAAAGTAACGGTAGTTTGTGAAACAATTTCTGCCAGGTCTAGATATGTCTCTCCCTCCTTGCTTTCTGCCCCTGGCTTCCAAATCTAAGCCCTTCATAAGATGTGTGTCTCCCATATCACCTCAGAAAGTGAAGTGGGAAACAGATATCTTTTTCTGTCAGTTCCTGTATTTTTCCCTTTCCTTCCTCTGACTCAGATGCTACATTTCTGCCTTTCCATGCAGTGAAAAATCTAGTTGTGGTGGGAGCTGTCTGGCATTGCTGCTTCCCTAGCAGACTCCATGAGTCTGTTTTTTGTGCCAGCCTTCTGCTCCCAGTGTGACGAGTGGGCTGAGTGGCTGCTTTGTCAACAGCACGGTGGTTCTCTGTGACTGTTGCAGGTGGAGTGTTATCCCCTCTGGAGCTGTGTGATGTGAACGGCGATGGTCTTCCTGACATCCTCATCGTCTTCACAGCCCTGATGAATGCCAGTGTCATGGGTAAGCACCACAGTTCCTTCCAGTCCCCTTCCTGTACTTGTCAGTACAAACCTTGGTATATTCATCTAACGCATGGGAAGAGTTCATACCGCTACAAGTCCACCTTGTTGTTTCTTTCATTAACATGGCTTCTGTTCTGTGACTGTGCTTTGTCATGCTGTTCATAATTTTCCTTGCAAGCCTCTGCTCCAATACCTCCTCTCAGCCAGTCAGTCATCTATTTCCCCTCATCTCATCTTGGGGCAAGTCCATCTCTTTGTCCTGTACTTGTGCACACTTGGTTTGAGGGCAGAGATAAAGCAATCAGAAAGCACTGCACTACAGGTAGCAATTAGAAATAAGGTGTTTTTTTCCTCCTTTGCTACCTCTCAAAGCTCTTCACTAAAAAGCTCCGTCTCTCTACCTCCATTTCACAGACAGGGAGGTGGAAGCACAAAGAAGGGAAGCAGCTTGACAAAGATCACAGACAGGATTCAGTAGCAGAGTCTGGACTTTTTCCTGATCCATGATCTGGTCTCCTGGCCACTGCTGAGGGTAGCTGGCAATAGGAACAGTGATGACAGGCTGACTGCTTGAGCACTCTGATTCTTCTGAGCTAGCTTGCTGCTTGCCAACAGGGAGCGTTATGGTTGTTCTTCCCTGGAGCTGCTCTGATTCCTTGTCTTCCCCCGGGGCCAAAGAGGGCTGTACAAACTTCTTTTATTGCAGTGATTCTGTTGTTTTTAGAGCAGCTGTAAGATGGTGTTGCAGGAAATACTCCCACCTTGCTGCCTTTTTCTCCAGGTTCCTCCATATCCCTGCCAGGCTCCCCATGTTAATTCATGTACAACAAACCGATGGCTGATGGTGGGGAAGCTTCTGTGCCTGACTGTTTAGCTGGAATCACCCTTCTTACTTCTGGTGGCTGCTTTTTCTTACTCTGTTAACCCTCACACCACTCAGGTAACAGCAGCCTATTGATACTGGTCGCTGTTAGATAGGGGTAGACTGGTCTGCTGGCATCGTATTGCACTGGGCTTCTTGAGTCCTGGAGGTTCCCAGCTGCCTGCTTCACTGCATCTGCCCAGCCTGGTTTCACCTCAGGTTATGTGAATCTCTTCATTTGCGTAGACATGTTCAAGGAGCAAGCACACATTGCACTAAAAAAAGCGTGTGAAAGAGACACCGTTGATGTAAAGACTGCACTCAGTTTGTAAAGGTGGTGTCTGTGTTCTGTATTTTGCCGTTGCATTGTATTTAGCTTTTGTCACAGGCATATGTACAGTTCTCAGCATGCTCCATGTGGAAATAACCATACCTTGCTGCATCCTGGGCGATAGCTATGCTGGGAGACAAAAAACACACAAAAGCAGGTGTAAGCACATCACAATCCTGCACCCACATAGCTGGACATCAGCCCTGCTTGCACTCAGAGCATTCAGTGTCCAGTAGAGACACGCTTAGGATAGGTTGTGGTGGACCAAGCTGTGACATTGCTAGCTATTTATCCAGCTTATACACACAGCAGTTGTGAGCTGCATCAAAGAAGTAGGTGTTCTAGATCCCTGCCAACCCAACAAAAAGAACTGATCCTGAGGCAACCCTTTAGCATGAGCCATATGATTTTCAGTTTGAGAAGAAGGTAAGTTTGGATTTAGAGGGTGGGCTCAGACTTGGTTTTAGCCAGTAGCCCAGTTACGCCCCCCGTGTAGTCAGGTCATGCTGAGTTTTGCCAGTAAGACGGGAGCCAACAGGAACTGCTGTTATCTTGAAATGGATGGGAGTTCATCTTATTTTGTGATATGAATGTCCAGGGTGGAGATTACAGTAACCACGATTGTATCTGAGGAGAGGCTGAGCTAAAAGTTGTTGGCATTTGGAATCAGAGCCAACAGTCTATTGAAACAGCATAGGATACCTTTTCTTGGTATTTTGTGCTAACTGGTGAATTAGGAGAAGACCCTGAGTTACACCATGTTGCATTCAGTCTGGTTTTCACAACAACAACAAAAGAAGTTGGAAAACAAAGGAAAAAGCTCTCAGGTTGTCAGCCAGTTTCTGGTGCCCCAGAATTACAGACAGCCCAGACCTTCCACATGAGGTGGCAGCTGCCTTGGGAGTCACTTAAGGCATCCTCTCAGTGGTTTCCATTGCCTTGAGGAAGAGGGAATCGGAAGGATCAGTCTGGTTTGACAGCAACGTGTTTTACACCAGGAAGGCAGCACAGCTCAGCAGGTTGGCCCCAAGAGGAGCTTGGTTTCTCTGTGTCCACCTGACCGCATTTCTTGCAGTGAGCTCATGTCACTGCAAGGCTCTGCAGGCAGAGAGACTAATCCAAAGGGTGGGATCTGACCTTTACTTTAAGGCAGTGTGGAGATAGCTGGCTTGAGCCTCTCAGCTTCAGGAGGTAGAGCTGAAGCTTAAGCACAAGGACCAAAGACACTATGAAGATAGCCTTTGAAGCCAAGGGATTTCACTTTCTCTCTCTCCTGTCTCTTCCAGGTGTCTCTAGGCCCTCTGTGACTGTGGTCGCCCTTTCTGGCATGAACGGCAGCACCCTGTGGTCCATCCAGCTTCCAGAGGAGACTCGGAGTGTGCAGTGCAAAGGGCTGTCTCTGGGGGCACCAGCAGAGCCCACCTGCCTTGTGACAGGAACATCTAAATTCCTCAGCCTTCTCAGCGCCTCCACAGGTAAAGGCAACTACTGGCATGTTAGAAAGATGCTGCTGCTTTTTCCTTTCCTTTGAAGGGCCAATAAGCATGAGTGATTCAGTGCTGGCACTTTGTGCTGGCTGTTATCTAGTGACACACAGGAAAGGGTGAAAACACTAGTTTCTAGTTACAAAGGGTGAGAGAGACTCCAGACCATTGCCACTCTCTGGTAGCATCTCCATCCTACCATCTCAGAACATTTCAAAGCGTTAATCTTATCTGTTGATCTGTAATAGCTGCATGGCATAAAGGATATGTAAGGTCTGTTTTCATCTACACTGAGCTGTTAGTACAGCTCTGCACCTACATAGCAGCACTGGAAAGCTGAGCACCAGTCCTGGAGAAGTTACATAGAGACATAAGCTACAGCTAGTAAACCCACCAGAGAAATTAGGCCCATAAAAAATTGATTAAATATGAATGAATATTGCATTTTAAATCACTTGGTCATGTACATCTCCATTCTCTGATGGCTGCTTGTTCTGCCACATTAACTCACTGACAGAAATATTGATAGGTAACTATAGGAGAATGATTTTGGAATCAGAACAGAGGATGGAAAGAGACAAGAAACTTTGGGTTTAAGTGACAGATTCAGTCAATGAGCAGCAGTACTTACCTTTCAAATATTTTTAGGGACCAGATCATGTGCACAGCTCTGTGTTTGCATCATCAGGACCACAGGCTGTCTCCTTTACCAGCAGCAGTAGCATTAATAATGTGCACTAGTGTTTGCAGGTCTGGCCTTTGGTTTCCTTTGTCATGCAGGGATGAACCATATCCTACACAGCAGTAGCAGCAGCAAAGCATTTTTAAACTGATTTGAAAAATGGAAGTGCTGGCAAAAGACTTACAGAGAAGTAAAAGCATCACATTTCATTTTGCCTTTTTTGGGTGTTTATCTGCCAATTTGCAAACCAGGTTTTACTGAGTTTCCAGCTGGGTCCATGCTGCACTGCTGAACCATTTGACATCACATCTGCTAACATGCTTTCACCCTGAGGTGGAGTGAGCATGCTATGCTGGAGTGGCTATTTGCTGCTGGGAATTTAACTGAAACACAAATTTGCACTTTGAATATCAGAACTGCCCATCTGTTCCCTTTCCTGGCATCCACCTACAGGCTTTACTGCTGGCTGAGGAAAACAACTGCTGTCCTGCAGACCAGCACTCCTATTTAGGTCCTCCTTCCAAGAGTGAACCTCAAATATTCCCTGCTATTTCAGGAAGCTTGTTGGGCTCAGGTCTGTGTAGAGAGATGCAGAGAAGGAAGCATGGCAGGATGAAGGCATGTCTCAAAGCCAATCTGAAGAAATGCCAGGGGAAGAACTTTGCTTCCCACTGCATGTTGTCCCAGTCTGTATGCTTGTCTTCCCTTTTCTCCAGGAACAGGGAAAACAAGCTCTCTTGTTCTGTCCTTCACGTAGGTTTTGAGGAACTCGCTGGGGATGCCCACCGGTTCCCCAAGTGCTGCAGGTCTCTTTCATCCTCTTCCCACAGGCAAGACCATCTGGACGCTGAACTCCATCCACCTTTCTGATGGGATCCTGGCTGCACCGGCTGCAACTCTTCCAGATGTTGATGGAGATGGCGTTAGGGATATTGTTGTTCTGGCTCTCAAAGAGACGCAGGTACAGCACGTCCCTTCTAAAGGTCTGAAAGGACCTTAACTGCTTAGAGGAAGAAAAGGGACCCTTGACATGGACAGGTTGTAACAGGAGATACAAGAGCTCCTAGTTGTTGTTCCATTAGATTTCTCTGAAAAGCGCCTTCTTTCTTTCAGTGGCTCAGAGCAGTGAGATCAAGCAATAATGACACTACTTGCATTTCTTATCAGCTGTGAATGAACAGAAGGGTTGTTATTCACTCCTGACTGAGACTTGAGAACTATCTTTTTCTGCTCAGTGAATGCTTGTTTTGAAGTGAGTGTTCAGCAGCATTGTAGGAAGTCATGTTGAGTTAGAACCCTGGAGAAAGGAGCGCTCAGCTTATCGAGAGGTAATAAGTACTTGTGTAATAAATTTAAGTGCAGATTTACTCTGTGCTCATCCCCATGATTCTAGCATTGACGTTGTTAGAGGAGTCCATTTTTTTGAAGTCCCTTACATCTTTGATGCTTTTGCAGACAAGAGAAAACCATGAATGTATGAGTCTCAGGAAGCCAAACTGAGCAGAGACACCACTAGTTAGACCTTGCTGTGGAGGGAAGGGGCAGCAGAGCTTCATGCTGTGGGCACCAGGGAAGATTCTGAGAGTACAAATGCATGAAATCCCTGCCAGAAATCTCTACACCTCTCTCTTTGCAGCCTGATGTGTTTTTCGTCTTGGTGTCAGGAAAGACCGGGACTGATTTGGGTGGGCCTGTGAAGTACAACATCAATGGAGAGGGGAAAGTGATTGGCCCTCATGTCCATATCACCAGCCGGGGAGCCATCTACATCCTGTTTGGTTTTGGTAAGACACACCTAGCCTCTTTAGTACTTCACCTTACTGAGAAAATATTCTTTTTACATAAAGTGGCTCAGAGTGTGCCTGGGATATCTGTTCCATGCCTTGCAATGTAAAATCTGGAAGTAGAGGGCATGAGAAAGAGTCTCACTGCCATGATGTGAAAGAGTACCAATGCCTATTCGCCTGGAATATCTTGGAGTTTCCCAAAGCCAGCTCTACCAGTGGCACATTGTTCCAAGGAACTTTAAGCTCTTTTTTTGCCTTCTACCTTGTGTGGCCTTTTACCACAGCTACAGTGGTCCAAAGGACCCTCTGTACTATCACCTTTGCAGGCACGGCTTCATCTTTATTCTTCCTGGCAGGTAATGTCCAAGCAGTTGCCCTGAGGGATATCTTTACCCAAGCCAGAAACCGTGACAGCTTTCCTGCAATGCTGCAGCAGGAGGAGCCAGAGTGGGAAAAACGCAGATCTGTAAACCTGTCAGAGCTCATTGACATTTACAGGTAGGAGATAAACTGGTCATCTTGCTTCTTCTGGAAGAGGTAGGGGAGGGTGAGCACCTTCTAGTGCTCCTAGAGACGTTCCCTCCTACTTCAGTGTTGTCCTCCTTTTCATTGCCTCCTTGATAACAGCACTCTAGAGTACATTGTTTCCTCCCTATCCTGTGGTAGGAAAAGAAATGCAAAGAGTGATAAAATTGACTCCTTTGCTTCTTCTGCTCCTTGTACCTTTCTTCTGCCTCCTGTGCATTTCTGGAGGGGAAAAAAATGAGTGTTTCCAGCTAATGGAGTCCTTCTGGGAAGGGCAGTCCCTGTACAGCGTTGTGGACCTGGATTTCCCAGCCCCTTCTCCATTACTAGCAAATTGTGGTCAGGGTCAGCCCAGTTAGGAATAAAGGGAGGGAACAAACGTGAGCCCCCACAGTCCATGCTTTTTATAGTAACTCAAGATGTTCAGAAGAGTCCAGGCCTGAATTTAGCCTGCTTAAGTAAGAAACCCACATCAGGAAGCTAAGCTTCATCACTGGAGAAAAGATGGGCTTCTCCAATAATAGTTCAAATCTTAGGTAGGACAAATTGTTATGTAGACAAGCAGGTAATGCTGAGATGCAGAAATGCAAGCCTAGGAATCTTCTCTCTGCTTTCCATTTGTCCCAGTGGGGGTGTTGAATTCCTGCAGATGATGAAGACTCCTGACACAAACTGCAGCGACCTGCTCATCACCAGCAAAGAGGGCTTGATCCTACTACAGGGACAGGACCTGGAGCCCCGTTGGACTCTGGAAATGCAGAATATCAGCAGGTTACATACTGGGAACATTTTTCTTTCCTGTATCTTTCCGTTCCATTTCCTGCCTTTCACCTTCAAGCACATGTTTTTCTTGGAAAGCAATCAAGTCCAAAAAAACAAAGTCCACAGGGATATCTAAGAACCGGAGGCATGCGAATACATTGCTGAGCAAACAAGGAGGGCAGGGGAAGCAAAGAGCAGAAGGCATGAAATCTTTGGAGCTGTGTGCTCACATATGAAGGGCTTGATTCAGATACCCACCACTGATGTCATGACTACTGTGGCACTGAAGCTCAGGGGACTACCGGTGTGTGATTCAGCCCATCTGCTGTCCGCAGCTGCCAGTTGCCAGCTCAGTGGAGAGGAGCAGGTGCATTAGTGTGTTAGCATCCAAGTCTTTAGGGAAGGTGTCTGAATAGGGCCTGCAGATATTAATATTCCTTGAAAGCTGAAAGTCAGCACTCTGACAGCAGACAGTCTATACTAAATGTAAATCTTAAAACAATATTGCTCATCTTCTTATTTCACATATATAAATTAAGCAATTTGCTAGATCTAATAGATTGATAATAACCAGCAATTTCAGCTTGCCCAGTATTAAATGTATGCAAAGGGCAGTTGGGCACAGTTCAAGGAATTTTTGTGGGAAACAGATTGCTTGCTCTGCTGTCTAGAGGAAAGAAAGCAGCTCTCATTGCAGTGTTACCTCTCAGCTCAGTGTTACCTGTCAAGGGCATCTTGAGGGGTGGTGGGTGACATAAGCAGTGGATTTAGGGAATGGCTTATAGCTAGTTGATCTCGCTGTGGGGAAAGGTGGTGGAGTAAAAGTATTTTTGGCCTAGAGTCTGCAGACTTCTGGATGCATCTGGAATCTAGTTCAAAGAGTAAATGTATGCCGACTAAACAAAGCCAGTTCAAAGATGCTGTAAAAGCAGGAATACTGAAGAAATTTCTAAATGGAAAAATTGTAGTTTCAAATCATGAAGGGTTGAAAACTGCTTTTCCTCTTCCATTCTCAGAATCACAGAATAGTTGAGAACAGAAGGCACCTCTGAAGATCATCTAATCCAACCCCTCTTCTGAGGCAGGTTCAGCTACACCAGGTTGCTCTGGGCCGTCTGCAGTTGGGTTTTAAATATCTCTGAGGATGGAGACCTTGCAACCTCTCTGGGCAACTTGTATTTCAGGTTGCTGCACTCCAGCACTGTTTTTTCTCTTTCTGTGATGTCCCAAGGGACAGAGTACAGTAGGTGCACAGAAGCTGCCAGATAGGTCATTGAAAAATAATGAAAGCAATTCTTATTCAAGGCCAGTGTGCTAAAGTCCTGGTCTCTCTGTTAAGAGTTAAGGGAGATAAAATCTAATAGGTTGAATATGGTGTGGAGAAGCATTTATTTAAGAGGGTATTTTTATAGGACTTAGAAGTTCTGCCTAAGCAACACAGGGTGGGGAACCAATTCAGTTCAGCAGTGTCACAAGAGATTCAAGCAGTCTCAAACCCAGGTCATCAGCCATAGTGTACAGAACCGGCTGAGATCTCCCCTTTACCTGGGTAAACATGCCTCAAGCCCCATCTTGTTCTAGCCAAGCCGACTAACTCCAGCCCTTTGGGAGCATTCCCTGATAAAAACAGCCTGGCTGTTGCAAGTGTGCTGTGTTTCCAGATAGTTTTTGACAAGATCCCTGGAAGACCGTAAAGGAGAAACAGTAGTCATAAAACAAGAGTGAAGTTCAGAGACCATGAAATTGAGTAAGCAGTTGAAAATTTTGTTGTAAATGGATGTTTCAGATGAGAGAGGATTAATAGCAGGTTGCTACGGGGATTACTGTTGGGCAGGAGTAATTACCAGCCTTCTGGTTCATTTGAGAAAGTGCCCACGGGATTCTTCAGTTGATGGTAGCATCTGAAATACATTTGCTTGCCTACGTTCAGTTTGTGGGATCGGTCACTGACTGTAGCCCTTAAGGGACATGAGATGTGTCATCTCAGGAGAGAGTTTAAGTTAATGCCCATAGGACAGAACTACCTACTACTTCCTTTTGATACAGGAGAGTTTTCAAGCTATAGGAGTATCCCACAATACTGCCTTGAAAGCATTGGTTGTGGTTGCCAAAGGTGTCTGTAAAGTGAATTACATCATTTGAAGCATTAAGTATAAATAGTGAAGCCACTGCTGTACTGTGGCGTTGCTGTTCAGGAGACATTCTAGTCTGCACATTTCAAAGTGGAAGTTGAAAAATTTGGAGAAAAGGGCTGGAAAAGTGCTTTAGCATGGCAGATTTAAGTTAGTGGGCTTAGATGATCAAAGAGGAGCCTGAGAGGTGAGTTCATATGCGCACATAAGTCACAGGAACTAACAGACATTTTAATCTTGCCATAGCAAGAACAAGTGCCTTGGAGCAGAAGCCACTCGTGCAAGAAAATGAAAATGCCGGCATGTTTCTATGGATGGGATTAATCATTAGAACTGGCTGTCACAAGAAGTGATGAATTTATCTTCTCTTTGTATTTCTGTAGCAAGCCTCAGGGCTGGGTAGATCTAGTCAGACTCAGCCTCCTGATACTTGGTTAATTGGATGAAATAGAGTAATCTGTCATAAATAAGAGGAGGGAGAGCATGGTGTGATCATCTCACCCTAAAATTTATGATTCTGTGATTTAAATGAATCATTTATGCTTCTTAGAGCCTTATGTCCAGCTGTGCTGAATTTAAGAAAGGCAGAGCTGAGACTCAGAAAGCCAAAGGCAAGTAAGACAGTTAGAAAAGAGTTATAATGAGAGAGATTCAAGTAGTAGTGTTATGTTGCCCAGAAGGGAAAGGGTGAGAGGGGGCTTCATTTAAACTCCTGAAGGTTATGAAAAGGCTTGTAAAACCACCAACAGCAAGAAAGCAAGGAATCATGGGCTGACATTAATGGTGGGGATGTTAAGAGCAACTTTACACAGTTAAGGCAGGCTGGGAAATTCCCTTTGAGCAGGAGGTCAAATCTACTGATGAATTTTTAAAGGGTAGGATTTTTTTTTTTATGACCGTAACAAAACTATATGGTCTCATCGTAGGGAAAGGGTCATAGAGTCTTGGGTCATAGACATCCCTGCAAGGGTTGCCCCACACACAGACAACTGAAGAATGGCTAACAAGCACAATGAGCTGCTTGATCATTTTTCACTTTTCTGGTCCCCCAACAAATGATTCCTGCCTGTAAGAACAGTTCTCAGTGGTTGAAAGATTTTACTTAGTATTGCAAATCCTGCCTCTGTAAGGGGCATAATGGGCTACAAAAGCAATTCCTGCTTTTCTGACATATGGCTGAGTGTTTCTTTGTCCAAATTTGCAGCCAGCCTGTGCCGGGTTACTTCAGTGCTGATCAAACTCTGGACTTCATGCTGCAAGCACAGACTGGAGATGGGAACAAAAAGGTAAAATAAGAGGAGGCAAAGAGGGCAGTAGCAACATAGTGAGGGAGGCTGGGTTGAAAGGGGCAGTCATTCCCTGCTCCTAGCTGTTCCCACTTCTGTGGCTGACACTAGTCACTGTATGGCCACAGTCATGACAGGGAACCACACAGGCCATGCCAGCTGAAGGATGCTCCCTTTATGATGACACCTGAACACCCACTGATGCTGTATCTCTTTCCCTGTCTTGAGGTGGTGGTGATAGATGGCAAATCTGGCATCCCTGTTTGGAACCAGGAACTCCCATGGCAGAAGCAGCAACTTGATGCACTGTCAGTCATGACTTTGGACAAGAAATCTGTTTTTCTTTTCTGGGCTGACGAAGCACAGCCTGTGTTACAAAGTCTGGTGAGCAGCCATACTGTCTTCACTTTGAGGCTTGTCTGTGAGACATCTACAATTTCTCTTTTATTCCTAATGCAATTTGACCTTAAACATATGATATGAGACTGCCAGGAACATCTTTTCCTCTTGCTTTGACACTCAGACTTCTCTGAGCCTGCATACAGGAGCTTATATGTGATTTCTCCACCAAAAAGTTTAATTGACTTTAAACTCATTTTCTCAAAACCAAAATTTTCTGTGTGAATTTCACTTCTTTTCTGCAACATTGAGATTTTCTTACTGCAGATTTGTTCCCTGCCCTTGAGAGCTTCTTTTCAGTATGCAGGCACACAACTTAACATGGAAACCCCAACTTCCAGACTGTAGCTTGGTCCATCAGGATGGCTTTCACAGAGCCAGATCTCAACTGTACCAAACATAGGTTGGGGAGCAAATTCCATTCCAGAAAGAAAACTTTCCAGGCTTTCAGCTCCACAAAACCATTAATTTTTTGATTCTCTGAACCAAATGAAGTTAATGCAGTGTCAGAAAACTTCTGTATTTCTTTGGTAACACTATATTTCTTTTTGCTAGCCATCTGTAACATTTTTGTCTGCCTTTCATTCCAACAGCAACCTGGTCCCAGATCTGAACGCCCAGGGCTGCACCACCTTTATCTCCTCCATCCTGTTTTTCCTACAGTGCTTTTGGACCTCACCAATGCAACAGACAAAGTCCTTGCTTCAGCAAGTGAGTACAAATGGAGGAGAGACTGCATAGGCTAAAAGAAATCAGAGGAAGGGAGAGGTAGCTGCGAGAAACAATGTGGTATCATTTTGCCTATAGTAAATGTAGCATCTGTGATCCACCACACATAAGCTAGCGATGGGAAATCAGATTGCTGTTCCTCCTGAAGGAAGGTCCTGTCCAACCTCTACTTTGCAAATAAAAGACCCACCAAGTTTAATTTACACGTTTAAACATGGGAAAGTCAGAGTTTGATTTCATGCATGTTTTGTACCAGAGAAGTTCCCTTGCTTTCCATTGAGCTGTTTATTATTTAAGGCAGTGCATGAAGAATCACTATGGAACTTCTTTGTTACCTCAGATACACTTCTGCCTTTGTTGGCTGTCTTCTCCTGCACTCTGGGATAGCAGCTGTGTTGCTGTTTCCACTTTCTTTTTCAAAGTGAGAATCCAAAATATTTAAATGTGTATTTTTAGGGAACAGTGGATGTAGATTTAATGTCTATACAAGACCATACAGTCCCTGTTGTATTTCCTTGCTTTTCTAAAGCAGTTCAATAAACAGCCAACTTGTTGGGCATGGCAGGATGTGGGATAAAAAATCAGTTCATGTAGGGCTGAGTCCAGTTGACCAGGAAGCAGGGAGAAGGTGCTACATAGCAGTATGTTTAATCACAGTTGTATCAAAAAACACAGCTCGGTCAAAAATAAAGATAAATCATTTTAGAGGGGTTTATTAGAAACTGTGATTTCTGAGATCTGTACAGATCATTCTGTGGTGGCTGGAGTGAACTGACTTGCCCATGCTTTACCAATTTCCCATTCTGTAGAGGTAACAATATCTGCTAATAGGACTGGGAAGGAATGCTCTATTCAAGTGAACTACATTAATTAAATATGTACATCTCATATGTCAAACTCAAAACCAGCACCTGGAACCAAAATCTTCCATTTCTGATCTCCAGTTTATTTCCACATAAAATTTTGAACTTAAAATTGTTTGCCCTGATGAACACATGCACATGCAATTGAAAAATCAGAATATACCCTCAGTTCAGTGGATGTTTTGTCTGAACAAAGAGGAAGATTTATTTTGGGAGAACCATAATCATTTACTCCTCACCAATATTTTCTCTCCCTTTTCTGATGGGCCAGTTGGAATTAATGACCTCCAGAAGGATGCATTTCACATCACTGTGACAACAACTGCAACCTCTGAAAAACAGCCAGGATTTCTCTCAGTCAGCAAGCTGGGCCTGAAGTGGGCCATGATGACTCAAGGTCGAATGATGTGGCTAAAGGACTCCACCACTCCCAGAATCAGCCGTGGAGAAGTGAGGCGATTTCTTACCCGGCTAAAATTTGTTGACTTCCCTCACAAGGTGAGATTGTGCAGGAATCTCTGATGAAATCCAAGTTGTTGAGGACGTCTGATCTCTTCTGTACAGACATATGTAGGTGCTCTTTATGGGGTGGGATGCAAATTGACTGCAAGATGACCACCTGCCCCTTTGGGCATAATCTGGCCAGAGTATGAGGCCAAGATCTACTTTTGGCAGTTGGACAAGGAGAGGAATCTTAGAAAGTACCAGGGATGGCAATCGTAAGGGACTCACAGAGGGAACAGAGAAATAGAACAGAGATCCATTGTTTTGACATGGGCAAACATCGGTCCTCTCTTTAGTGGTGCCCAGGTTCAGTTGCCGTCCTATGAATTACCTGTTCTTTCTACCCGACTGGATGATAATGGATTTTGGCTTTTTTTTAATTTTTTTTTAATTTTTTTTTTCCAGCTCTAGCCTAGTGGTTCCTCAGATTTTGGCTGGACCTATGGCCTGCATGGGGAATAGAGGAAGCTGCTCTGTGGGTCTTCAGGAAAACTGCTGTGTAGAGGGAACGGGGGCCAAACGCACTTCCCCTTTCTCCAGCTCTTTGGGGAATGCTGCTGGAGGCAGGTTTGTCCTAGGAAAACCTGTCCTGTCCCAGAGGAACCTTGTTCAGTGTTTCCCCCTCCATATGCTGTTCTTGCATGCTTCCTTCCAGGTAACATGGAAATGTGAATTTAGAGCTTATATACATACATATATATAAACTAGGTTATATATATATGGAAAACTATTGTTTTCCAGTTATATATATATATGTATGTATCAATTTATACAATACATGTATATTTTTTGTAAGCTTAATTTATGAACAGATTTAGGACACTCCTTTTTATGTCCAAACAGTATTCCCAGGCAGACAAACAAGCTCTAGGCCTAAGGTGGGCTATGATGACTCAAGGCAAATGGTGTGGGTAAAGGACACATCTATTTTAATGTTTATATTTTTGGAAAGAAGCCTCTGTCTGGCTCCTGTAGGGCAAGTCTTGTCTACAACCTTTTCTGTGCTCTCAGTCCTCTTCTCCATTCTGTTGCCAACCTCACAAACAAACAAACTCTTTTGCTGAATTACCTGATCTAGAGAAAGATAGCTGCAACAGCATTTCCCAGCCTTTGCACTTTTGTATTTATTTTCCCAGTCCCAAGTTCAAAGCAAGTTTATGTGGATAACATAGAAGTAAAAGGTTCGTATCTCATTTCTACCTCCTGTTCATCCATCCTCAAGCTTTTTATGAACCTGAGTGTCACTGTAATGTCATAGTGCAGTCCAGTGGGCTGGGTCCCCCCTTGAAAAGCATTGCAGCTCTTTTGGGATAGACTCCCAGCAGATCCCTGCTGGCACTGTAAAGATCACAGTAGATCCAGTTGCAGAGAAGCTGATTCTCACACTACTGCTTCAGGTTTTAGAGGCTCAGACAGAGAAGCAGAGATGGAAAGCTTTTCTGTGCACTTGACCCCTATTCTGGGCTCAACCTGACCATTCTCCTGCCAGCCCAGCTCTATGTGCAGTTCCAGAAGAAGCAGACTGCCCCTGGGGCACGTTTTCTCTCAGTACATTTAGTGCTTTGAACTGTGCCTCTGAGTGTTCCATCAGTCTCCTGCGTTGTAGTTGCAGAGCATCTACATGAAGCTTCCTGCGACAGAAATGACCATGTATAAATCGGCCGCTTTGGTGCCCCAGTAGCTCCCAACAATGCAGGACAACAGCATGTTGCCTGTTTTCCAGACATGCCTTTCTTTCTAGGTCTGACCTTTAATATCAGGCAGAACCAGGGTGAGGTGAGAACTGCAAATGGCTCTTCTGTCCTCCTGCAGGCATGTAACCCTTCCTGCCTCCCCATACTTTCCTCTGAGTGGTGAGGTGATGGCAGGACTTTGATCCTCCCTTCACATGGGCACAGCTACCATGGGCTTACTCTCCTGGGTTCTTGACACCTCTTCCTGTGATGTCACCCTTTCTTCTCCCTGCATCTCTGTGCAAAGTTTCCAGGATAGCTCTTCAGGATTAGCTGCAAACCCCAGGGCTGGTCCTTGGGTCCTTCTCTCCTAATGTCAGACCCTGAGAACAGTTTATATATGTTTAATGGTATTTTTCTGTAAATAGCTTTGTATATATTAGCACAACTGTAGCAACAGCTCTAGGCCTGGGATTTTCCTCCAGACAGAGGTTAGTATTTATAATATTAAGTTAGATGATACAGATGCATAATAGGGACTAAAGTATGAGGATCAGCAACATACGAAGATTAAACAGGAGTGCACCTTTCCTCCTGTCTAGCCACCACCTTGCTGGGAAAGGTGAGGCATCTGTTACCTGTAGTATTGTCCTGAGGTTCTTCCTGAGAGAACTGATACTTGAGTGCAGTGACACTAGCTCCTCCATAATGTGAATTCACCCCACCCACACACACGTCCCCTCTGTGAATAAAGAGTCTGTCTGTATATTGTTGGGAAAATGTATTTGAACTGTGAACTGCAGTGGATCAAATAAATACTGTGTACAGCATCAGTGTGTCATGTGAGCCACCATTTCACATTTGAGGGATTACGAGTTTGCTTGATAGGGGACCTGTTGGCATTATTGTTACAGTAGGGGAAAAGGGGTCTGGTGTAAAGAAACAAACAAAAAAGGAAGAACTCCAGCCAAGGGTCTTAAAGGTTGTGGGGAAGCACAATAGAAAGAGACAGGTAGGAAAGTCTCTCAGAATGGGAGCTGGAGGGGGCAAAACAAGGAGGGAGTGTATGGGAGTCATTACAGATAGGAAAGAGAAAAAGAGAGGTGTTTGAGAGCAACCCCCAATTCTTCAGCAGCACTTTTAACCTGGGGGTGGGGAGAGGCAACTGGGCTTGGAAATGAAGAATAAATAGTGTTCAGAGAGGACTGCAGCTAATCAGTCTGGGCACGCATGCCCAACTCTTAGCACTGAACCAAGGGGGGTTGCTGGAATGGCAATGTGACACCACCCAAGGAGGCCCAGCACTACAATTTGCCAGATGGATTGCACTGAATGTATATGCCATAGTGCAGTAGCGTTGGGATTAGGACACCTGCCTCAATTCTGTCCGACAATGCTTGTGTACAGCTGGCACCAACAACATGTACCCCCATTTTCATCCTTCCCAGCTGAGGACACCCTTCAAGCTGTGGTCAGAGAGGACTCACATTGCTCCTGTTGGCACTGCTGTTGCCCTGTCCCAGTGCCCACCATTTCTTCTCACTCCCTGAACGTTAGAGGAAGAGCTCCCCAAGAACTTGCTAACAGTGATGTTGGGGTTTGGTTCAGAGCAATTTGCCTCCCGAACCCCACTGCTCTGCCCCAGTGCATTGATCCTTAACAGTGATCTTCCCCAATCGTCTGCCCCAAGACCTCATCCAGCTCCAGCTCTGGTTCTCGCTGTAGCACTTTCTGCTGCAGCTCAGAGTAGAAGTCAACTCCCTCAGACACCGAATGGAGGGGCTTGTCTCGGGGCTCATAGTAGCTGCTTATTTGCTGCTGTATGAAGTACTGCTGGTGCTGAGGCTGATCCTTGAAGCTCGCTTCGTAGCCCTTGATGTGGTTCCGTTTGAACTCCAGCACCGTCTTGGTGTAGGTGTTGAGAGTGGTGACAGCCGAGGCCATGCAGCAGGTAAAGGAGGCCCAGGCCATGCTACAGGAGAGAAAGAAGAATAACACATGCCATGAACTGATCGGCATGCACAGTGATACACCCCAATTTGCCAGGCAGAAGCTGCTGGGCAAATGATCTAGCTGCTGAACGAGAAAGACGAGGCATTAGGCTTATAACATTACAGTGCTTCAGTGTTATCCCACCACCAATCCTCCTGAGTCATGGGTTAAATACTGGTCATCCTTGTCACTGGGAGGAAGGGTTAGGGGGAAAATAAAAAGGGCAACAGGAAAGTCTACAACTGGTCAGAGCAGGGCAGTGCAGCTTGGAAGCAAGCTCTGTAGTGCAGGGCTGCTCAATGTCTTCCTGGACACACGAGGCATATGTACCAGAGCATAATCAGATGGCCATGCCAACATTTGATGTCCACAGCTGGCACGTGACAATGGAGCATTTACATCATAAAAATGAATGTGGCCATCATCAGTACAGCATTGCAAACTGAGTCTGTACCTTCCATGGACATTTCAGGCCTCATCCAACTGTTTTTCAAGTCAAATTATGGCATATCAGCTGTGGCTGGCTTCTTTAGCCTTCAGAGGGAAGAATCCTGAGCCACCGGCTTTTTATATGTGCCCTTCCTGGTTCTAGTGTCCAAATCTTGACCCCTGTGTTTAGGCTTCGTGCTACAGGAATAGGCCTTCTGGACCTTGCTCAGTGAAGATGTCAAACCAACATGCAGTTTTGTTTAAACTGCAGAAAAGCAAGGCATGTTTGAGAGCAACATCACAGGTGTGACTGTGGCCTCCATACATAGGGAAGAGCTGAGACTAAACAGGGCAAACCAGCACAGGGACAGGCCTGATTAGTCAGCAGGGTAGAAGGTAATTGTTGAGGTGTGACTCCATTGTTTTATGAGTCCCTGGTAGCTACTCATTTAAGTAACTGAGCAACTATTTGTTAAAGCAGGGGATGAGGCAAAGGCAGGGGATTTAGCAGTATGAGAACTATGGTACACCTGTCTTTGGAAGCACAAACAGTCTAGAAGAGGAGGAGGGTTTTGGCTAGGTATGGTATGGCTGAAGACCAAGTGAAGATGGTTTTAGAGCTCACATACTAGAAAGCCCAGCCGTAGTCCCATGAGTGTGGTCTCCAGTCCTCTGGTCCCAGATTAACTGTGGCTTGGAAGACTTGAGTGTACATCATGTGTGCCACCATCCCAAGGAGACCTGACAGAAGAAGGCAGGAAAGAAAGGAAGTTATGGCAGGAGCCTGAGCTGCATTCTTCAGCCTCGTGTAGGAGAGGGGGCACTCCTGCTGCTATGCATGGCCACCTCTGTGCTGGGACACCGCCTCTGCAGGATTGCACCTACACCATCATCTTGCAGTTCCCCATCACTGTTTCTCCCTGCTCATGTTCTCTTTAGCCACATGCTTTTTACTTCCCTTTTCACTCTGATTCTCATCAGCTGAGGTGAGTGAATGTGAGAGGCTCTCAGTATTTTGTGGTTGTTGTGGTTTTTCTTTTTTTTTTTTTTTTTTTTTCCTGCCCACATGTGCCTGTTGCTGCCATGCCTTACGGTAGCACACTTACCTGACAGCACTGAGGAGACAGCAGCAAAGGCATTGAGCTTCAGTCCACAGACAGGATTGCCAGTATGCAGCATTTCCACCATCAGGAGGATGAAGCTGATGAGCAGCAGGCTGATGTACAGCATCTCTGACCCCAGTGACAGCCACAGGATTCCTGCCAGGAATCAGAAAGCCCTCATATCAGTGCCAGGTGGCTTGTTTGAGGGAGAGTACTCCCCCTTCACAACCCAGTCCTGAAAGGATGTCTGTTGGAAAGAAGGGTAATAAGGAAAACAACCAGCACCCAACAGCAATCCCCCCAGCTTGTGAGCAAGGGCTTGAAAGATGCTGAAGGGGACAGAGAATCTGCCACAGAAGATGTCTTGACTGCAAAAGGTGAGAGGACCTAAAACAGCTATCTGTATATAAGCCAGCATTATTCCCAAACAGCAACGAAGAAGCCACGGGAGAAAAGGCAGGGGCAATACCATTGAGTATTAGCACAAGACCTAGCAGTCATAGGCTGGCCACAAACATCTCAGCTGGACATTGGAAGGTTCTTCTGCATTAGTGCAGTGACATACAGAGCAGATTTATAATCACAACAGTGGAACTAAATTAATTTTGATCTGGAGCTCAACTAGTTAAGAAAAGAACTCTGTGGCACATCTGTGGTGATAGCTGGGAGCTGGGACTCTGGAATTCACAAAGCTCCTGGCAGGCCTGTATTTCTCACTGAAACCTCAATTAAATTGAAAAGGCATTCCTGGGGGTGGGTACCCAGCTAGAACAATAACATTCATCACCCACCCTGCTGCTTAAATGGAGAGCAGGTAACGTTCGTGCTGGGTTTATCGGTGGGACATGAGTGATAGCACAGTTCTTATCACGGCTCACCGTGTGCCAGGACTTGGAGCTGAATGAGGAAAGGCACTCTGTAACACCGGGCTCTGGAAGAGCATGGGGTTCACTGAAAAAGGCAAATGAAGCAGCACTGTGAGCACTACTGTTAGAACTGTTAATGGCCTTAGAGGAGCCATTCCACTGGGGAAAACGAATGTGAAGAAAACCCTCATTAGTGGGGTACTGACTCGACTCCTTAACATCGTTAGTCCCATAGAGTCACCCAGCTCTTCAACAGCAACTAGTGGGATGCATTCCCAGCTTAGAGGGGCTGCTCCGCAGGCCCAGGCCATCCTGAGGTGATACTGTGTGCAGGAAGGGGTGAAGGCAGGTGATGGAGCTGTTACACTGGGAGTGTCGCTCACAGTGATCTTCCAGTTAATTTGGAAGAGCTCGATGTCTTACAGAATAGGGACTTTCAGATTTGTGTTGAAATTAGACAAGGAGCAGTAGGACTGTGAGGGGGGGCAGACAGAAAGATTTACAAAGACATGTACTCTGGTTGCACAAACCTATTCTCTTAGGAAAACTGCCTGTAGGGAAGACACTGGAAGCACTAGAGCCAGAGACCAGGCCAGGGAATGGACCACAAGATGGTGAGAAAGAAGAAAAATGAATTACTGCTCCATGTGAACTGAGCAGTTTGTGCTAAATGCAAAAGTAATTCTTACTGCAGTCAAGTCATTCATTTATGACAACATGGATATCTACGTGACTTCAAAATGATCTTGTAACATCATCACTATTTGATTTCTGTAAAATGCTGTTTCCAAAAAGAATAAGCATGAGACATTACCCTGCCGTGCTGTTCTGCTGATACTGACTCAGGTTAATCTGCGCAGTGACTCCACAGCGCATCACTCCTACTGGACCCCATGCCTGTGAATGCACGGGGCTTTACAAAAGCACGTTGTCATTTTTTGCCATTGTTTTTATAACAGGGGAAGCAAGGCAGAGAAAGAAGATGAGCTCCCCAAAAGCACTCATCTCCCTGGTGGCTGTTGCGATACCCCAGTGTGTGTTTCAGCCCTTGCTCTCACAGCATAACCACTGGTACCTGCACCCCAGGCCTTTCCCCTCAAGTGTGAATATCCTCTGAAATGACATGCCTCCAGTCACCAGCTCAGGGAACAGTTAGCAACCCAACATCGCTTGAAAAGCTTTTGTTAAGAATCCTAAATGAACTTTCCATCACGTGTATGCACATACATCCAGGTATACTGAAGTTTCCCCCAGGATAATTTGAATCATCTGGGAGGAAATCCTTTGCTTTTTAGCATCCATGAGGCCAGGATTTCACACCTGACTTCAGGGACCCACTCTGCTGTCCTCACAGAGGTGAAGGTCACTTGTCCCAGGGGGATGGTGCACTGGACAGCTATGGTGTGATACAGGGATTTGCTCTTACCTCTCTCTGCTGGCGGGGAAAGCTCAATAAAGCTACGGCATTTCTCCTCTGAAACACAAAAACAAGGGTGTTAGTTTGTAAAACACTGTAGGGTAAGGCAAAAGAAAATCTCTCCCCCTCTCTGTCACTTCACTGCATAGCTCCAGTCATCTGAGCCTACCCACCAGATCTTCTCATTTCTCCTCTGTTTCTGACCATTTTCCATACCTTCACTGGGGCATGGTAGGAGAAGGCAATCTCCTAGGCAATGTCTCCACTTCTCTCTAGGAGGTGGTCTTTCTAGAAAAACTTCAGCAATCTGTAAATGTTACGAGGCCCTGGTAAATATATAAATCTGTTGCTACATATCCACCACCTTCCTACAAGACTTTGATGACTGTTGCTCAGGCCAATTAAGGTGTAGCTTATAACACGCCACAGACCCAGCACTGCTGCTCAGTACATGCACTCCCACTCACCTCAGTCTCAAGCAAAGCAATTTGCAACACTGATTTCTCAAGAAAAAAAAAATCTTTCCTGTGAAGTTCTCCAGTGACAGAGAATCACACAGAAGTAAAGTCTTCCGTCCTCACATTTTAGGAATGCTATTTAGACAAATGGCGCTTGTGTTTGCTTTGGCTTTTTATAGTGGCCAGATGCGAACTGTTATCTCAGCTGAGGGTCCACCATTATTATCTGTAAGTCTTTCTTAGCACTACTCTGTACTGCATTTGAGGGTTCTGTCCTCTACATTCCATGGTATTTTCTCCCAGAAATACCAGCCTGCAGCTTTTTTTGTAAGAATCTCATTTTATTGATTTCTATCCCCAATTCTAATCTCTCCCAATCCCCTATATTACTTCAATCATCCATGGCTCTCAGGATGCTACCCAGTTTAGTGCCATCTGCAGTCTTCATTAACTTTCTGTTTGCTACTTCACCTAGAACTTTAATGAGGTTATTCAGTAATGGCTCATCTAAAGCTGATCCTGAGATTAGCCTGAATAATGAAATCCTTTCTCCAGCTCAACTCAAACTCCTTTTGCCGATCATAGTCCCTTTTTTTGTTGCTGTTGTTGTCTCTGCACTTGCTTCCAAGACCCACAGCAGTGGGTGGCTTGTCAATTCAGAGGAAGCTGGGGACCAAGGCTGGCTTTGCATTCTGCCCCATGCTCTGCTGCAATCCAGATGTAACCTGCTCTCATCATTCCTTCAGGCACTGGGGTTATTCCAGGACTGCCTGGTGGCCAGACAATTCTTTCAGAGAAAGCTGTCAAATGATGCTGTCCCATTTCCATAAGCACCATGGAAACACACTCCAGCCCAAAGCAGTCCCAAATAAACACACCTCCTTCCACAGCATGTCTGGAAATGCTCATAACGAAGCAATCTTCTCACTAGGACATGAGAGTTTCAAGCACTTTCCTGCTCCTGTCTCTCTTCTGCCTGCTTTTATTCCTCTTTATTTACTTATGTGATTTACAAACTATGGCAGCAACAGATAAGAAAGCAAGAAATGCTGTGCTAGAATGGTTGGTCAGTTAAAAGAAGATGAGATGCTTATGCTTGGGGAGAACTGAAGGGAGGGCAGTAGGCTCAGGGGAACGGGCCTGATGAAAGAAACTTTCATCATTGCATCTTCAGTTACAAATCTCTCTGCTGGCCACCTTCTGGGTCAGTTCTGATCCCTGATGTGTGAACCAGGCTGTAAACAGCATCTGTGCACTGCAGAGTATCCACCTGTACTGGTGTGACACTGGTTCTTGCAGAAGGACTTCAGCAGGGCTCGGCAGAAGCAAATCAAAGGTGGATGGAGACACCAAGGGGTCTAGGACAGGCTGCATGACCAGCCCCCTGGCATGCCTACTCTGACAGCCAAAAATGGTCAAAAATCACAAGTCAAACCTATCACAATATCACAAAAAGTATTAAAAATGACAATACTGCAGCTCTAATCCTCAGGTCAATTTGCATCCTAATTTTGGTTCCTCTGTGGTCAGATCCTCAAGGTTTTCTCTGCATCTATAACATAATACTTCTTTTTCTCTTTATTGATTTGCATTTGTTTAAGAAAAGCCCAGTCCCTGTTCAATTCATATAACTCCCAGTTTGGTGCTTTAAGGAAAATGCCAACAATTGCAGTCCTCACAGTTGTCAACTACATACTGACAACACTGAATAAAATCACCATGCTTCAATTTCCCAGGGGATGTGCACAAATGAGCCGTTTAGAGCATGAGCTGAGCTTTATGTAGGAATGGAGCTCTGAGGAAAGGGAAGGGAGGCCCACTCCAGTTCACATCAGGATGAACGGTGCCACCACAAAGCCACTGCCACCACTTTCACTTCACAGCCCCTATTCCAGACAGAAAGCACACCAGAGACAAGAATTGTCCCTTTCCACCCTCTGTAAACATCTCAACAAAGCACAGAAATATAATGACAGTGCGCAGGGCTGGTGCCATATAGAAAAGTGAAGATGGCTTTTCTCCCAAGCGTTGTCAGCCTCTGCCTTTCATTTCCAAACTCCCGTGGAATAAAATCAAGGGAAGAAGCTGTGTCTGGCTGGGCAAGACGCTACCTGGCCCTTCCATGCTCTCTTCACAGGAAAGCCACATCCCCGTGTGGAAGTATCTGAAGGCAAAGCGGTCATCCCCAGTCTCCCAGCTGTAGTGCACCACATCCTGGGATGAAGCATTGCTAGCACCTGCATCGGGCGGCATGGGGACACCAATGCACTTGGTGGCTTTACTCTTCCCACACAAAGGCTTGGGCACTTTCTGGGTCCCAGTGCACCAGTAGCTGCCGAGCAAGGCAGTGGTGGAGAGGCTGAGAGCCATCAGGTTCAGGATGACTGCCAGGAAAGCACGGCGCCATGGCAACACCTTCAGCAGCTCCATCTGCAACACACAAGCGGAGGGACTGTCACTCCAGCCATTTGTCCCACCTAGTGTTACGAACCCTAGCTCTTCCCAGGGCGCACCTGTGGGGAGGGGATACGTGTAGGAGAAGCACTCTGCCCTCCCCACGATGTCCCAACATCTCACCCAGCAAGGAAGGACGATCTCCGAAAAGCCAAGGCGACAGAGCAATAGCTCAGTTTCAGCCATTTCAAAATACACCAGGGGTGTGTACTGGGGAAGATCGGGTGACCCAGTGGATCTACCATGGCTGAGTGCACCAGTGTGCGTGAGCACAAGCAACATGCAAGGGGTGATCCTGCTTACTCCATCTTGGAGATGGTAGGGAAAAACTGTTATCCAACTTCCCCAGGATGTCGTGTGTTTCCATTAGATGGGGCATGATGAATGCTTTGTCCAACTAAGTGAGAATTCTTGCTGCCAAGTGTTCCACAACACTTGTTCCAGCACCATTCATGCTATACCTAGAAGGGCAGGTAGGATATTGATTTCATAGTGGGGAAAGGCAGGGAAATGTTCCCAGATCCCAGTGAAGGTCACGCTTCAAAACAGTGACCTGCCCAAGAGGGACATCCAGGTATTCACACCCAGCAGCTTGAGCTCAAGCCACAGAGCAGCACCTCCCACCTGAAGCAAGCACTGCTCTGCACATCAGAAATTTGGTAGGGTTGGTGGGTGACAGTGTCTCTGCTTTCATACCAAGTGTGAAAAGTTTTTTTTTTTTTTTTAAAAAAAAAAACAGTGAATGTTGTCACAAACACTCTTCCCAGTTTCATCTCATCAGAATAAGGAATTCTGAAAGCAGGCTGTATACCAGGGTCCTTTGGTCTTTCTCACTCAGAGAGAAGCTTAAGATTTTAAGGTTCCTGCAAAACCCTGCACTGACTTCTGAGAACCCCATCTTATCACGCCATGGATTGATTAGATGTCATCTACCCACACATCAACTTTCATGTAATCAACGCATACCCCTTCCCACATGGCACTCCCTATGTTTGGCACAACTTCATCCAGCTACTCCCACCCTTTCCTATTTATGACTCTTAAAATCTATTTGGCCATGAATAGATTCAGTTTGTACAGACATTGCCTGCTGCCGGGCCTCTTCACATAACTTCTGTTGACTCACCCAACATTGAATGTGTGAGAAAGGCCCAGCACACTGTGGACACCGCTATAAATAAACGATAAATAAATGATTGCATTGTTTGTGACAGTCTTACAGGATACAGCCAAAAGTAGCGCAGTTAGAAGCATTTGTTCTAACCAGCAAGCTCAGAAATGTGGTCAATAAAGATGGTGCTGAAGCTCTGCTTGAAAGACGGGATTTGATTAGCATCTCATCGCAATGAAAAAAACATGCCTAATCCAGAACATTATCATCAAAGGCAAGAAAATACCCAGCTCCTGAGAAATTCCTATATCGTCTTATGCTCTGGCTTCTTTTCTCTTCTTCAGAGCATTTCTTTCTTTCAGCAACAGAGATGCTGCACCCTGGAGATGGTACTGTCTCAGTGCTACAATAACAAATGACTTCCATGATCTGAAGGCATGCTGGATACAATCAGCTTTCATAGAGTGGACATTTGCCAGGAACACATGAAGGTTTCTGGCTAAGGTTGGTGGCAAATTCATCTCAGAAAGTTTTTTTCAGCAGAAAATTTGGCTTATGACTTAAAAAGGAAATTATAAACAAAATTGCCTCAGATACATGATTTTTCATCTGAAAATAGAAGCCTTCGTTGCACAGTTTTTCAGTCTTTCATCAGTTCTTGATTATATTTTCTGTCACCAGGTTTCAGTTTGCTCATACTTTCACTGAAAATAATCTTTCCACTCATAATATTGACACACACACACACACACACACACACAAATAATCTTCTAATTTAAATCTTCAGTAGTGGGAAAAATATTATCTCCATTTGATTTGTATTAGTAAATCAAAGGCCATATCATTTCAGAACAAGTGACAGGAGAGAAAAGAAAAAGAAAAAGGGAAAGGAAAACTAGTCAGAAGAAGGAACTGGATCAAGGATGCTGAGGATGTAGGAGACAAGAAGCAAATCTGAAATACTTCCTGATGAGAATACTTTCAGAAACGTTTCCTTCCATAAAAGCCAAACACTTACTGACAATAACTGACCACAGTATCTAGATAGCTCCAAGGAAAGAGGGTTGAATTTACCTTACAAGGAAGTCCTTGAAGTCCTGTTAATTTGGAGGAGTAATACAGGAATGGAACTCACACTTAGTCTTCTGTTTTTCTCATCTCTAAATTTTCTGAGAAACCAAACTGCTCCAAACCCTCTTTCTCTTTCGTCTCCTCCCCTCCTCCCTTGCCCACCCTCTCCCTATGATTATTAAATGCTATCCCTCCAGCCAGCAGCTGTTTTGTGGAAAATGGTCATTTTGTAATCCACAATGCAATCACAGCTCAGCTGTTCTGGGAGATTATATGGGAAGTGCTTGGTGCTGTGGGCTGGGATTAAATGCAAAGGGGTGATCTGCATTCACTGAGTAAAAAGTTTCAGTAAAACATGAAAAGATCTCAGCCATCTCTGGACACTGGATCTTTGGGAGCTTGAATGGAACAAGCTGCAGCTCTCTGACTGGTGCTGCAGGGGACGCATGACCTTAGCTCAGAAATTACCAACACGCTTGGCATCAGTTAGCCTCTTGCCCTGTGCACAGCCTCAGCAGATGACAAAGACCGCAAGCCCCCAGACCTAGGATATCTTCCTGGCCAGAGCTGCCAAACATAGAAAGGGAGAAATTGGGTGAAGAAAGTTCATGCAACTACATCTGCTCTGAAGGTTTTGGTTTCAGACCCTAAAGAGATGTCTATCCAGCCCTCCCCTTGGGCACCGGACTTTTAATGAAAAAAGGAGCCCATTAGCAGAACCAGTGCTGAGTGACACTGTGGCATCACAGGGACAGAGGTGTGTGAAACAGTGACAAGTCAAACAAGCCCAGTACTCAAAGGATGCTGTCCCTTGTAGTGGCAGCTTTTAGCAAGGCATAAAGTTCACCAGGAATCTCAGCTCCCAGCAGCTTCACATCAGATGAATTTGGGAAGCTAGTAAGAGAGACAGAAAGATTCACATTCACTCAAAGTCACCTCTGAGCTCTTATCCTAAAAGTGTAAAGGTCCTACAATACTCAAGGGCTTTGCAACAGCTTGTTTGGCATCAGAACAGCAAGTAAGAATGGCATCACCTCTCATGAGAAAGAGCAGTCGCTAGAGGACATGGAGCTGCTCCACACCAAATTGAAGTGCAAGGGAGAGGAGCATCCCAAAGGTGCACACCACACCATGCCTGCAGGACCCCGCAGCTTTGCTCAGTGCTGGGGTGAGGTTCCTACCACTGCAGGAAGGCAGCGAGGCAGGAGGTGCCCCACTGCTCTGCTGGGATGGAGGAAACCAGCGGTACAGTTACTCTCATCCCCTGCATCTAGAACCAGAGGCAGGTGCACAAATAGTTCTGGGTGCAGCACAGCCTGAGGCAGCCCCTGTACAGCACAGGGAGCAGAGAGCTGAGAGGTTCAGGAGCCTGCACATGGGCAGTGCTGCCACAGGCTCCTGACCCTCCCTGCCCTCAGCGGTACAGCTGGGAGCTGTGTGGTTATTTTAATCCTAGCCACTGCATAAGCTCCTCTAATATAGATAATCATCTCTAAGATGGGCTAACTGAAAGTAATGCTGAATGTTTTCTTGCTTCATAGACTGTCTGCAGGTTTTTTGATTAATAGCAAGGCTCTGTTCAACACAGATGTATTTAATTTACTGAAGGATGTATAGTAACAGCTGATGCTGTTTAAAAAGGGAGTGCTAATATTTTTTCATTGTTCATTCTCTCTGCATCTGGACACCTTAAGTTTGGCTTCTGTATACTCAGTTTGGCTTCTAAATGCTCAAAACAAAACAAAAACTGTTTTTCAACCTCAAAAATACATAAAATTAATCTCACTATTGATAGTCCCTAATGTTAATATGTTCTTAGTTTTAAGCATGATGAATGTCTTGTTAAAACCCAGGATGCTATGTTACTTTCTAAAGCTAGGATTGTGGCATATATACTGATGAAGAGAGACTGAATTTAGATTTATATGGATAAGAATTCAGGTTTAGAAAACAAATTTATCAGAATTGTGCTGTGGTTTCAAAAACATATCGAACTTAGTATTCTGAGTAATGGCAAATATTTATCCTTCCAGAAGATGGCAATATTACTCTAGTCTTCTTTCTGGGAGCCTGATGCTCACGTGTGTGCTGGGGGGAAGTGACACCCAAGTTTAGGCTTCTATTCCTTCCTTTTTTTTTTTTTTTTCTCTCTTTTTTTTTTTTTTTTTTTTTTTCCATTGCTATGAACAAATTCTCTTTCCCTCACTTGGGAATGTGGGGGGTGGCTCCTTCTCTTTCAGTTATCTGAGCATGAGAGACTTTTGAAATCAATGGGGAAAGAAAAAAAAAAAAAAAGCAGAATAAATGGAGAAGCTTAGCAAGTCATTTGCTCCACCTTCTGCCCTGCACAAAACTATTCTTTCTAATATATTTTCCAGTATTCTGTCAAGTACCATATTAACTTTCTCAGCATGTTTTCATTCCCAGATTATTGCTCATAGAACATCAACACCAGAGCACATTTCCTGATGTTCAACAAACTTCCCTTAGCAAAATTTTATGTTATTTCTTTTAAAATCTGCATTCCCACCTCACCTAAATCTGATCATCGAGGGACAGGAAAACATAACTCTATCCTTCTTTCACCCTACCGTGCCTTCCAGTTTTCTCCTCTTTGTATCTGGCATTTCCCACCATAGCTTGGCTTCACTGGAGGTTTTGGATGTCTCTTTCTCTTTGAACTCAGCAGCAGCCAGTCCCTGGTGACTCGTTTAAAGTTCACCCATTGAAGTGAATGCCCATAGCAGTTGGTTTCCTGTGCTATCAGCCAAGTGCTTTGCTTATGGAAACAAAATGAGGAAACAAAATGTACAGCACAATCTTAGCACAACACCTCTGTGGAGACTGCCAAATCTACAGAAGCTTGAGGGTTTAGAAGTGATATATTTTCATCCCATCTGTATCACGTATGTGCGTAAGTGCCACAAATCATTTATGCCCCTATCACTTAGGGCGTAAGTACCCAACAGTGACACCCTCAACTCCCAGGGGTGTTGGTGGGAAAGGAGGACAAGAAGCCCTTACCAGATAGGGCCCAACGACTGCAATACTTAACTGGCAGATTTCAAGAGGCACACGGCTCTTCATAGCCTTCCATGCAGCTCTCCTCCCCCAGGGTACCAGGGATCATACGCTGTCCTGACATCAGCTGTTCAACCATCCTGAAAAGGAAGAGATTGGAGAAAGAATTACACCCATAAAGTCGCAATTTACACCCATAAAGTTGCTCTTCGAAACCTGGACAAAGGCACGCTCATACTCACCCCTCATTCCACACATTCTTCGCACATGACACTTCCGTGCTCCGTCCACCCACTGCTCCTGTTTTTGCTGTTTTTACAGGAAGCTGGTCCAGCACTGCAGTCCCCTCCCTTGCTGCCACACAGAGAGCAGGATGTCTCTGGGTGGCAGTGACACTGAGAGAGCCAGACTTCTCTAAGCCAGTGACAGACTGCAAATGCCAGATTTCTTCCTGAGCTCTGAATAATTCCACTCAGATTGTAACCTTTATTTAGCTGTTTGCATGATGCATTAACTCTTGCTCTGCAAATGACCTCACCAGGCAATTTTTTTTAGTCAAAGCACATTTAAAGGTGAATTCTGTTTTTAAACATGAACAGCTTACATTGCTAGACAGCACGTCTGTGGCAGAACAGACATAAAGATTGAATTGGAACAAGTAAATTAATCTTAAAAATGAACAAACAAGCTTGCCATCATTTTGAACCTAACTTATTTTCCCCCCAGACAAGTCTTAGTTGGCTAGATTTTTTCTATTTCATCTGTATTATTTGAAACATTCAGAAAACACATAGAAAGTAGACTTAGGGGGAAAAAAAGTCCGATGCAGCAACACAGACTTTGAGGATTCACTTAAAGATTCTAGATGCCACATTTTTTAGATCTGCAGTATAAGACTAGTTAAAGGGAGGTTGCTTCTCACAGAGTACTTAAACTTGGGCTATTTTAGGATGTGTTTAACTGAGCACACAGAAAAAAATGTTTTTTATCAAATTTAGTCAACTGTAAACTATAAGCAGACAAGAAAAATACAACTTTTTATAGACATCTGTAAGGACGTTAAATAAGATCCAGTCCTAGAACAGGGGCCATATCCCTAAAGCATATAACATCTCACCTTACCCACTGCTCACTATCTTCATCAGCTCTTCTGAGGCATCCAGTGAAATATTACAAGGTGAGCATGGATTCACCCCACTTCTTTCTTTCTTTTTGACTAAACATGTAACAGTCAATAAATTCTGTGAGATCTTACCAGATACTTTGAAATGTAGCAAGTTTGTCATTTTATTGATGGCTTAATTCTTTTCTCAGC
The DNA here is from genome assembly GCF_011077185.1 of Oxyura jamaicensis. Classification (NCBI taxonomy): domain Eukaryota; kingdom Metazoa; phylum Chordata; class Aves; order Anseriformes; family Anatidae; genus Oxyura; species Oxyura jamaicensis. Next base: position 43,377,167 of record NC_048893.1, on the reverse strand, counting down.
TTGCTAATTCATCACAGTTGCAGAACCAGCAGGGCGTCCACCTCTGCAGAATGCGTCTTTATAATCTGGAAATTATAAAATTCCCCTTTATGAAAATTGTTGCCAGTTTTAAATCTACCAGTTATGGGATCTCAGTTTGTTCCCGTACAGAATCACAAACACTCAGACTCAATGGCTGTCATGGGCTCTTTTTTTTATTATTATTATCAAGACAGACCACTACAACAGTCTGATCTCCTCTGTAACAGAAACCAAAGAATTTCAATCATGTCTAGTGAAACACAGAGCTTCTGCTGGAGCTACAGCACTTATTTTATAAAGCTACTTCATACTGTGCAACAGGATATGATGGGAAACCCGTCACATCCTTAGAGAAGTTGTTCCAATGGTTAGTTAACCTCATTCTTAAAACTTTGTTCTTGATTTGCAATCATAGCATGTCTGCTTTGGTTTTCCCACCTCATCAGGCTGCTCCAACACACAAATAAATAGCCAGTGAAATGATTTCCTAAAAATGTTATTGCAGGAGTCACAAATCAATGCATTTCATTAGAGGCACACAGTGTGATCTAATAAGCTGGCTGACAGCCCAAATTCCTGGTTCTGTACTTGGCTGTGACACATAATTTTCCCTTCTTATAGGCCAAGTCATTAGTGGTACGTTTACACTGCAGTCAAAGCAGTGGCAGGGATGAGGAGTAAACATTTGGTGCTTGTTTTAATTGGGTGTTGCTAGCAATTTCACTCCAGCAGTAAGGAGCACAATGTAGGATACAAACCTCAGTCCAGAGAGAGAGCAAATTAAGCTGTGCTGAATTCCACATTGCAACGGTAGACGGATAGGTCAAAAATAGCTTGCTTCCCTACTTTAAAAAGTTGGGTCTTCACAGTCCTATGGACACAAATCTATAGCACAGCTGATCATCATTCATGTTGGAATCAGCATAAAGCTGGTGGGAAGGAGACACTATTTTGGTAATGAAAAATCTCAGGGATCTAAAATTAGTATGTTCACAGAGTGCACTGCATATGTAGGTGATCTTGGTTTCAAAGTAGCATTTAATACCAGTTTTAAAGAGAAAAAAAAAAAAAAGTACAGTTGAAATATATTGCATTTTGGTTTCATGTATGGAAATGGGTAAACCAAAGCAATAGTTCTGGGTTTGATTTATATTTTCCTGCATTTCACTATGGTGAATCAGAATCAGAGCCAGTGGAAGCCTCCAAAGATCACCTAACCAGTCCATCTGTATCAACATGGCGTAGGCACCCTCAAGACCTTCAAGCCTACAGTTAAAATTTATGGTAAGGCAGATATTTCTACATCCTGGATCAAAGTCAATCTATTCCCTTATAATATCTTGATTTCAACCTAATCAAAATATCCAACAAAAAATTTAACATCTCTGCTAAATGCCTAAGGTCTCTGTCCCACATATGAATTAGTTACTCACGTGGATTGTCCCCTGGAGGTCATTGAAGCTACATGGTTTACTAAAGTTATACTCATGAGGAACCAATGCTTCAAAGGCAGACTCTAAGCTAGCAGGAGAGGTTTGGAAATCAAAAAGAGTGAGTAAGACAGAGAGTTAGCTTTTTTGAGGTGAGGCGTGGGAGGTGTTTTCGTTCTTCAGCTATTAAAAACTCCTTGCTTTGGCATTCAAAAAGAGAAAAAGGAAAAAAAAAAAAAGAGAGAGAGAGAGAGAACTGGGAAAGGAAGGATTCGTGAATAAGGAGGCAGCACGGCAAGAGGCACAGCAACCTGGGCAGCCAGAAGGCACGAGGGAGTTTCTCAGGCTGGTTTCCCTGACAGAACAGCATTGGCAGTAAGCGCAGGTCAGAGGAGCTGAGGTCAAAGATGTCGGTCTAAAGGGAATAATAAAAGCACCCTTCTTTAGAGCTCTGAGCAGAGGTTATATTACAGAGGGTGTTTTGAAAGCAACAGTGCTAAATATTGAAATTCGATGTTTTATCTTTCTGGACATCCTGGTAATAATCCAGGTTTAAGGACTGAGGGCTTCTCTTTTTCCCAGACTTCAGGAGGATTTCAGCTCCCTTTCCATCCCCTTGTGGTGCATTGGAGCTACCTTTTCACAGATGGTCCTGCCACTGAGCACCATCCTGTGCTCGTGCCTCCCCTGCCCTGCACGCTGTGCCAGGAGCACGGCAAGGCTGCCTGCACACTGGGCAGGGGACTGGGCCTGACGCAGAGCGGTGGTGACACACGCTTGGGCCCCCAGCCCCGCACCATGGCAGGCCTGGGGGCAGCAGGCGGTGTTGTTTGAAGGCCTCCAGGGGAGAAGCAGGGCTCTGTGACCAGCACGCTCTTGTGTGCACTTCCCCACCAGCAGCATGGGCCTCAGGGCCCAGCTGCAGCACGGGGCGCCCAGGCTTCCCCACGCGTCCAGGGGGAAGGGAGTTCCCCGCTGGTGGAAACGGAAACGAGAAGTATTTTGGAGACAGCACATGAAGAGCTTGGGCGTCTCCCTCTTCTGTCCCGCATTTTTCTCCCCTCCTTGCAGCCAGATTTCCGGGTGCCAGAGCTCCCCCCTGCCCTCCCAACAAGCCCAGCAGCAGCATGAGCAAGGCCGCTGCCTCCTGCCCCTCCTGGGCCGGGGCAGGCCAGGGCGAGGTGCCCTGCAGCCACTGCCCGGCCCTACATGCAAGTGCAGGGTAACCCGGGGCCCTCGGCGTTACTATTTCCATCAGTCATGCTGCTAAAAAAAAAAAAAAAATACAAGTAATAAACAACTGTCCTTCCCCCAGAATTGTTTCTGAGTAGGCTCAATCTGCAATTACTCAAAGGCTCATTATTTAGCCAGATACGGGGCGTGGATTTTGTGATAGATGGTAAAGGGTGCCTTCCTGACAGAGAGAAAAAAAAAAAAAAAAAAAAAAAAAAGGAAAAAAAAAAAAGTGATTTATTTTAGAGGGAGATGTTGCTAAGAGGGGCACTTTTTAACAGAAAGCATAATCGAGATATTTTTTTTTATTAAATACGGATAAAACAGAATATTCCCTTGCCAGCCTTGCTCTCAGAAACAGCCAAGTGGTTTTGACTGAAATTAAAAACAAAACCAAAAAGATCTCAATAAAAGAGCTGAAACAGACGTGAGCTAGGAGATGTTGGCTCTGAGTTTGGCAAAGTCAAAAGCAACTGAAGCCAAATCTTGTGATGGGTTGTGTCAAGTGACTATAATAAAGAGACAATGCTACTAGTAATGTCTTGCATGTTCTGCACATCATTAACATATTATTTCACCATTAGCTTTTCCCATGTAGCCAAGGATTATAATTGCTGAGCTTTACAGCTAAGTATTAAGCATTGTGGCTAAACAGCTTGACAAAACACAAATTATTTGCCATCACCTGAACAGAGTAAGCATGAAGGAAGGAGAGCATTTTGCGAGCATGCAACCAAGGGCACAGCTTAGAGAAATTAGGTCAGGCAGAATGGAAAGAAAACTTCAGAATCAGAAACCTCTTCCAAAGAGAGAAATGTAGTCGTCTGTGGAACAGTCTCTCATGGGAAGCAATGGATGCCCAGTGCTTAAGTCATACACAACCAGACTGGATAGTGCACTGGAAAATGTACTGTAGGCAAGAATTTTGCAGAAACTGGGCTGAGCAAGAATGTGAGAAGATGAACTGGATGATCTAGCAAGATTTTCCCTGTAATTTCTTTTCTTTTCTTTTCTTTTCTTTTCTTTTCTTTTCTTTTCTTTTCTTTTCTTTTCTTTTCTTTTCTTTTCTTTTCTTTTCTTTTCTTTTCT
>NC_048893.1:43272512-43372994 GCF_011077185.1 Oxyura jamaicensis | reverse complement strand
TTTCCTTTCCTTTCCTTTCCTTTCCTTTCCTTTCCTTTCCTTTCCTTTCCTTTCCTTTCCTTTCCTTTCCTTTCCTTTCCTTTCCTTTCCTTTCCTTTCCTTTCCTTTTCCTTTTTTTCCTCTTATTTGCTGTAGTTGGTATTGTTTGAAATTCCTTCACAGGGGTTGCAGAATCTCTGAACAAGGCAAAAGGGACTGGAGAGGGAGAGGTGGGTGTGTTCCTTGGATGACACAGGAAAAAAAATAGAAGAAGCCTGCAGCCTTGCAGAGGCTGTGGAACTAGAAAGACTGGCTGGAGAGAACAGGAGGGAAAACAGCTCAGAGGAGCTGCTCCCTCTGGGCTGATACTTGTGCAGTGGAGCTAAACTGAGAACACCCTGAGTGAGGACTAGGGGTTAGGAAAATGGTGAAGAGGGCAGTCTTGAGAGAACTGTGACCATAAACAAGTTGTGGTCACTTGTTATCAGTCTGCAGCACTGGGCAAGAAGTAGGAAGACTCAGCTCTAGCTCTCTGCCTGATTTTTAAGCTAACAGAATATTTGATTAAGGTTTCTCTCCCACCCTATTTCTAAAGCACGAAAGAGTTCTATGTTTTGCATTGTTTTTAAAATATTTTTCTAAGATTTGGTTTAAAACAGAATGCAGAGCTGCTCTTTCGCTCCCTCCTTAACCCAGTGATGGACACAAAAAATGTCCTGCTCCGTCCGATCAGTCCTGAGGCCTCACACACATCTTTAACATTGCATCACACTTTCAAAATCCATAACAGTTCAGCTTGTGCAGTCATAGGATGCAGTCATAGATCAGCTGTTCCCCTCTAATGAGACTCAAAGCAGGTCACTGGCCCATGCTACAACCCTTTACTGCTCCTGTAAGTCTACCTGTGGTTCAATCCTAAGGATGCCCTGGCTCTGCTAGCGGGCACCTGAAGTTCAAAGCAATTCTCAATCAACCCTAGAAAAGTAAATCTGTCCTACTGTACCTTTACTATTCCAGCCTTGAAACACTTTCTGATTTGGGCTAAAGCAGCAGTCCAGAATAACACTTCTCTCTGTGATTGTCATGCTCTGGGTTTGGGTTTGGGCAGACAGCAATGTTTGAAGAGCAATATTTCTAAGATCCTCAACAAAACAATTCTGGAATTTATTGGTGTTCCCTTCCACTTCCAGTCTATTACAGACCTAAATGTTTGCTTCACAGCTTTGTTGGAAAATTAAATTATGGAATGATTGAAACAATCATTTTAAGCCACTTTTAAAGGTAGTTTAACCTCAACACTGAAGATCTGGGGAGTGTTCTTTTAAAGGCTCAACTGAAGTCCTCCAAAAGCTTTGAGATCCTTTGGGATTGAAAAGCTAACAAAGTCATTTCATTGTTGCTACAGAAAAACCTTTGGGTCACAGATCAAATCTGGTGAGGCATAGCGTGTCCCAGACTGCACCAATTGGTGTCTTGGGGCTGTATCTTGTCAAACTGAAGCAGAAACGTCAGGGAAGCTGCACCTCCAATCTGGCCTTCCGTATTTTATTTCCTCATGGGAAGATCCCCGTACTACTCCTTCTCCACCTCCTCACTCCCAGGCTTTCAGGGGCCCTGACTCAGACACCCAGTTCACTAGTGCACTGCCAAAACGTGCATCCCGGGAAAGTGACGTGAGACCTGCAGGATGTCAGCCAGCTTATTCCATCACTACTTGGAAAACAGCCATGGTTTGGAATGCCTACATCCACCCCCAAAAAGCTTCTCTCCCTTATTCTAAGCCCCCACAACCACCCTTGGCTTCCAGGTTATGTGTAGGCGCTGAGACTTCCCACAGAAGAGAGCAGAAGGGAGTGCAGCTTCCATCTCCTAACCTGGAGGTGGAGAGATATAATCAAGCACTTTCCACACAGCTTAGGGCTCCTAGCAGAGGTGATGGAGAATAATAAGCCTCCTTCCGATCCTAAAGACTTTTTCACAGAGACTTTCCCTATAGTTATCACACCCTTCAGGGACACAGGTTCACCTGCTGGACACTGCAGAAGCCTGATCTAACCCTCTGCACATCATTCACCTTCAGGCTCTCTGCTGCTCACACAGAGGCCATGGCTTCTGTTACATCCCCATCTTTTTAGAATGACATCCAAGCTGGACTGAAAGACTTTGAATGGTGAGGAGCTTATGTTCCTAAACTGTCCCCCTGGCTAACCAGCCTCGCAACTTGGAGTGCACGCCCTTTTTCTAGATGGATTTCAACTGCCAGCCACTGAAATGACTTCTGTATTAGTAAGCTAAACAGTTCAGGCCATGCACTCAAACACTGGCATGCAATTTGCTGCATTGTTAAACTGTTAGTGTGCTTCCTGGCAAGTTTTGGCTTGTGCCAGCTATTACTCTGCTAACAACAGCAGGGCAAAGTCTGATACCACATATCAGGGCATCGTTCCCAGCAGGTGGTTTGGGCAAGGCTGTCTTCTGTGGGGGAGAAGAAATTTTATTTAGAGGGATGCTGTGCCACTTGCCCTCAGGTTAAGAGAACTGGCACTGGATCACTTTATTTACTAGTGTAGGTGTAACCTAGATTTCAACAAGACCTTTTCTGCCAGCATTGTTTACTATTAGAAATCTCTCTCCCAAATGAAGTATTTGTAGATTGTGATTAAGTCAATTCTTAACTTTCTCTTATATAAACTGTACTTTGAGTCCTTTCCAGTTTTCAGCATCCTTTGAGAACTACAAACAGGAAAGCAGAAGACAGGCTTCCATTACTCCAGTATGACCTAAACAACCGTGTCTGTACTCCAGGTCCACCCCAGCTTCCTCTCCCTTTTATAAGCATAGCAATAAGGCAACAGACTCTCCCTGTCCTCACCCGTGTACCTCATTTCCAGGGTCAGAAATCCTACAGAATAACTGGACAATACACTAGTTTGGTCCCTGACATGAACCCGAACTAAGTGTTTGCAGGATGCCAAGATTACTCATCTGTACTCTTCTGCTATTCAGGCTAGACATAGTTGCTGGTGGGACTGAAAAAAAGGAAAATGTCCCTCTTGCTATTCTGCCCATACATTTAGCAGTGATGATGTTCATAAACTATTTTTTTTAATTATTATTATTATTATTATTATTATTTATTTTTGTTTGTTTGTTTGTTTGTTTGTTTTGTTATGTTTAGGGGAGGTTCTAAAGATTATCTTCCACAAATTCCATATCCTTCATAGTGACACTGTTCCAAGCTTTCCTAGTTCCCTGTTGCATCCTACATGCACTGTTACAAGAAGGTAGCCCTGATGTTTCATTGTTGAAATGCACTCAGGAGATCCAGCTCTGCCTGCACAATTTGAGCTGACCTTGCTGTTTTTCCCATCCCCTCTATTATTTGTGTGATATGCAAATATTATCATCAATGGCCTGAAATTTTCCTAATAAATGAGTTCAGTACCATCAGGCTAAAATTTTACCCCCATATCAATGTGAATGGCCATATTTGCTGATTTCCCCTGGCAGGTACTTTCTGAAGTTCAACACTGATAAGCTTTCAAGCCGCACAATAGAGGTGGTGCTGATTATCTATGCCTGTAGCACTGCCATCCACAAGAAAGTTTTTGTATAACAGCCCACTTACTCTCAGTTGCTATGGTCTTGACCATTCTGTTGTAAAGCAAAAATAACTGCACTACAAATGAAAAGATGTTTTTGTGTAAGGCGTTGCTTCTGAGCACAGTTCCAAGCTCAGCTGTGCAGATCTACAGAAATGGCACTCGACCACTTCATCTCTGTACTTTACGGTACAGCAAGGCTCAGTCATCTCTGTCTGCAGGGACATCAGGGGAAGCGAGCCAGGGAGCCACTACAGGACACGCGCTGAGAGAAGTTACGTGAGCACGTAGACAGTGTCACCCTGTTACTACATCTGCTCTCATGACTCGGGGATACACCGATGCAAGCATTGCAGTGTTGCAAAGCAAATATTACAGCCTCACCAGCCCTCTGGTGTGACACAGCTGTCACTGTGCTGCTGCACAATTGTCACCAACTTGCTAAGCAACCTTGACAGCAAGGCAGGGCCATGTCAGTGTACGGCACGAAGGTCACAAGCCCAGATTTTCAGCAGCAACCTCCAGGACTTCTTCTGTAGGGCTCCCCCTGGCTGAGCGGCTGAGGAAACCGAGATGTTCTCCAGCAAGCAGTATTTGCATGGATAATTAAAAAATAATAATAGTAAGTTGGGGGTAAGGAATAAAAGCCTCAGCCTGCTTTGCAAGCACAAATGCAGCCTGCAACTCTGAATGTGAATTTCCCAGCCATCAGAATTAATATTCCTCCATATCTGTCCCTTCCTTAGTGTTTTTTTCCCTCTCCATTGCACTCTCTAAGCCAAAGATGAAGTTTTAGAAATTAAATCTACCCCCTCTGGTAAACGCCATACCTGCCACCTTAAGATCTCATTGTCAGCCCCTGAAAAATGACTGGTAACCTCCACTGGGGCACTGCTGCTTATAGGGACAGCTCTTTCCTCCAGCAAAGAGCTAAGTGGCATTAAGTGTGGAGCATTAGATAAAGTCAAGAAGGCAAGAGACTTATTGTGCTAACTCTTATCTCCAGAAACACCTTTGACATGCAGAATGTTTGTTCACAGTGATTACCTGGGTGGAGAGATTATTGTTGCTTAAATTATTTACTTTTAAAACCTCAGCTATTTGCCTCACCCTCCTCAGGCTGCCCTGTGCACCTGAGCACCAACACACCTCAGCATAGCTGGGGAACACCAGGAAGGACTATAAAGAGTGTTAGGAGGGTGGCTCCTCGGGGACACATCTGACGAAAGATGTGAGACTTCCAGCAGGACCAGTCATCAGCAAAGAGAGCAAAAAAGTGTCACCTGCCTCTGCCATAAGGGCTGCTGGGCAGGAGTCCCAGAGGAGCAGAGGGCTCGGGTGAACACCAAGCCTAGCAAGAAGGCATCTCCTCCTTCCCCACTCCCTGACCCTACCAGATAAGGGGACAGAGTGAGTTTCCGCTAATTGAACAAATACAGCCTTAAAGGCCTCGTGCATGGCGCACAGGATGGATATGCTCTCTCCCACCCCTGTGGGTGTGAAGTAGGTCTGGCTCCCTCTTCCCAATGCTTTGTGCGTCTCGGAGACTCTTGCACCATTCCTTAACAACTGGCTGAAGGGAATGAAAAGCAGAATTGACTGGAAGGACTTGGTTTCAGATATCCTGGTGACTTTGCTACCACCAGTGCATTGAAAAGAAACGCCTTTGGGTGTAGAAGAGAGATGCAAAAGCAGCACTGGGTTACTGCTTGGAAGGAGTCTGTGTTCCCTGAGGTCACTGGCTACACTCATATTGTTTTTTTATGGTGGACGGTTACACCCACAGTCTTTGCCCTGGCCAAAGCAAGTTTGTTTCCTGGCCTGAAGTGTGTTCTGTGTCCAGGCCAGTTCTGGAGACCAGGAGCGATAGGCTAGGCTTCCATTACTGGGCTTCTCTTGGGAAGCTATTCCACACATTAACAAAAGTCAGTCAGAAAGATTTCCTGATATGCAGCTGAAAATTTCCTTTCACTCAAAGCCTTTCCATTACTCCAGCTATTTTCTTTTGGAGCTTCTCCCTTAAGCTGTGTATTCCACTCACCTCCATCCACCCAAGATAAAATTTCATCAGTTTCTGAAAGCCCAACTTTTCAGAACTGCCTTTCCCATCCCTGCCCTACCCTGGTTCACCCTCCTGTCAAGAGGAAGCATGCTGCTTGCCATGCTGGGAGCAAGAGCCAGATATTCAGAAGTGATAGGAAACCACAATTCCAGTGCAATCTCTGGGAGCAGCAGCTGTGACCATCTCCAGCTGCCCACAGCAAGTGATGAGCCTGCAGTCCAGGTATGACTGGCCGGGTTGCCTCTAGAGGCAGCTCTCAGGGCTCCCCAAAACAGCCATGCAGTCACCATCAATACAGTAACCATGGTGGAAACGTCGACATCACAGGCCTAGAAATATTTCCCAAAATAACCACACTGAATAGTGTATGAGAAGCAAACAGTCTGGCCTTTGCATTTTGAAACACGGACCCAGATCTCTGTGGTGGCCACATTAGTGATCACTACTGCATTTCAGCATCACGTTTACCTCTCAGTATAGTAGTGGCTCATTATATTTCTGGACAGCACCCAGCACGCTGGGGCCCTAGCTTCTGGGCATTGCCATAGTGCAGATAATAGTACTAACAATTAATAATACTGTCTTGTTTCCTCATACTGTTAGAATAGAGTCAGTAAGAGTGTTAAGCACTGTGTTTGTCTTTCCTACCCATGTAAATTTAATCCCAGTGCTACAAAGGTATTCCTTTGGGTATATGAAGCCCTAGGGACACTTCAGCTCACGGCACGACCAAACGCATTCCCAAAATACATGCCTGTTCCAGATCTTTTGAAGACTGTATCATACAAAGAGCAATTCCAGCATAATAAAAAACAAAACAAAACAAAACAAAAAACACCAACTTATTCCCTGGAGCTATTAAATCCTTGTTTCCTCTGCAGACCACTCAGGAAAAAAGTCACAACATCTGAGTCAAACTCAGGTAGCAAATAGGCTGCATATGGCTCATATAAATACAGACCATTTTACTACATTACATGGGGCAGCCTAGAAGACAAGTCTTTATGAAATGTGCCGTGGCTTAAGCCACTCTTGTTCAGTGGTTCATCACTATCCTCTCAGCTTGTGTGAGCTGAAGGGTGCCTGTAGTAGTGTGAAGTAAAACAGGACAGCATCAATCACTTCCTGCAATAGTTAGCTTCTAAAAAGGTGAATGCATAACCTTTAATGTCTCAGGGGCTGAGAACTAGAAAATTTGTACAACTCTTTTATAATATATTCCCCCACCTCAGAAGTGCATACACCTACACATGCGTCCATTCTTCTCGTAATCAGGCCCACTTACTTTCAGGGTTAAAGTTCACTAACCAGACAAGAACAGCTCCCAGATTATACTGCTGTACAATAACATAGCCTTGCTAGCCTGCTTAGGTTTGCAGCTTAAGAAGCAACATCAAGAAGGACGTTTCCAGGCAAGCAAGCATGCAATGAGCGTGCAGCAAAGCCTCAGTGTCAGGCTAGAAGTAAAGGCAGCTGGACCCATCTGGGTCCCAGAGACCCAGCACACTGTGCATCGCCCAGGGCTGTTGCACAGCCAGAACAGTGAGTTCCCCCATGAATGGGCTGTCACAGGGAGCAGCTGACATTATCAGAACATAAAAGCAGACAGAATCTAATCGGGAAACAAGCAGGACACCTCCTCACTTCTTTTTATTTAGGGAAGAGACACACCTGCTTCCTCTGTGACAGGCCTGAAAGACCTCAGCAGCAGCTCATTGATCTTTGTCCTATTAGTCACGACAGGGGCAATTATGATAATGATGAGTGTGGTTGCTAGCATTGTAAACCACTCAGTAATGCAGTCACAGACGAAAGCATATATGAGCTAAGCAAACACTGAGATAACAAGCAAGTCTCTGTTCCAAGGTATTTAAAATGGAATTATGAATTATCCACCTTCCTGGTGAGCAGGGGTCAGATTATGTTACAGGAATTTATTCTGACTGGGCAGGGGAACGTGAAAGAATAGAACTTCAGTGGTGGAAGAGTCATGTGGAAGCTGGGTGAACTGCTCGACAGGCAAAATGCAGCCCAGAGGCCACCAGCTGGACAGTTCAAACAAAATCAGTTGTGGATCTTGGAACCTACAAAGTGCTTCAGACAGATTCATTTAACTGTTGCTGTGCATGTTTAACACCACAGAAAAAATAAAGTCCCCATGAGCTTTAGGTTACTTTTGCTTTCAAAGTGGGGATTTGGAGAACTTAAAGCTGGGAAGCCCTAAACCAAATAACAATTGCCTTGTGGGGAAAAATGTCTGCAGTCCTGAGGTCTGGCACTTTCAGAAGGATGTAGGGGTCACAGGCTGCTTCGCTGACTCCCTTCACAAAGCCCCTTTCTGCCATGCATGCACAGAGTATTTAGACAGAAGGTTACATGGGTTGGATTTCAAAGCAAGGAATGTCAGAAGAGATCTTCCAGCCGCGAATGGCCTCCAGATGTGGGTTGTTCTTCTCCAGGCGAGGGGGAAGGGATGAGAACGCCTTGCGTTTGTCTCACAAAATTAAATGGAAAAACATTGTCTACTGAGTAGGCTGGGCAGGGAGAGAAGGTGGAGTCAGAAACTGGGCAGCACAGAACAGAAAAGCAGAACCACAGCTTAAATGGTTTGGCACACGAATTGTCCTAAAAGCTGCAGTCTCCGTGTTGGTCATTAAAAAACACAGCAGATATCAGTAAATTGACATGCAAAGCACTGAATAAACCAAAAGGCAATTTTATTTGCAGAAAGTATATTTTCTCCTTCACAGAGCTCAGCTAGGCTTTTAAGTTGTGAAACACCCATGGAGAGGCTGCTCAGGAGGCTGTGGCCAGGACTGTGTGATGGTTCAAACTGTGCTAAGCCACAACCAGCACGTTTCTGTTGCCAGCACCCAACAGTCCTGTATTTGTACCTAGCTATCTTTTCCTCTGAAAAGGTTGTCTGTGGATGGTCTCCTTCCAGCTGATTCATGCAAAATTATTCTCCTTGACTGATATTTGGCCCCAAGCAATGGATCTGTGCAAGCTGGAAAGACAGCATCCCTGGGGACAAATTTTACTCTCAGTTATTTCTGCAAATGTTCTACTTGTGGTTGCAAATACACAGAATCCAGATTTCATTGCTGATATGGAGCTTGACATTTCCTGCTTGGACAGGTGTAACTGTTGGATCAGACAACCAGAGCATAGGAAACCAGAGCATTTGTTCAGCAAAGGAAGACTGTCTTCTATCTCCTAAATGTCTAAGGGCATCTACTGCCCTGTCAGAGCTAGCAGGGAAAACAATGCTTTTCTCGTTTTAATAACATGACCACAGCGTTTGCTCACTTTCACTCACATGGCCCTGTTTCTTGTTTATGATGTGGCCTAGCACACCAGTGCAACAATCATTAGAAATGTCCATAGGAGATGACAGCTGTCCGTCTGCAGTCTTCTCCAGCTCATTGGCTCACTTTCACCTCTCCTGCAATATCTGACCAGCTGTCAGATAATAATTTGGGAAATGACTGCAGGGGAAAATAAATAAATAAATAAATTGGAAAGAGAGAGAGAGAGAGAGAGAGAGATTTACTAAAAATATAATACCTGTAGCAGCCCAGACCAAAGACCCAGCATTTCTTCTCTAGCTGCCACCAGGTGTTAAGGAAAGTAATATAAGAATGAGGGAAAGGGTGAACTACATCCCAGTGCTCCTCACCCTCCATCAGCCTGCTGTTTAGGACACTTCTGATGCAAACATAGCATTTGTGCTGTTGCATTCAGCAGTCACAAAAGGAAATATGCTGCACAGTTGTGCCTAACTTGCTCATGCTTCTACAACATTCTGTGGCAATGAGCTCCATTATTCGTTGATGGCTATGTGGAAAATTAAATAGCTTGTTTGTTTTAAACCTGCTGCCTAATCATTTTATCAGGTGCCGTTAGTTTTTGTGATATGAAACTGCATAAATGTTAGTTCTCTGTTATGTTCTCCATACCATTCATGATTCCCTTCCAGGCATCTATTTTCCAAGATCAGAAATCTGTGCTGGTCCAGAATCTGTCTCCTATTTCTGATAATTGTTGTCCCCTCTATTCTTGCTAGTGTTTCTCTAAGCTCTTCAAAGAAGTGACCAGAACCACTTTCAACTTTCTAACTTTCAGTACACACAGACATATTCATGTTCTTTCCTTCTTTCCGTACTCACTCTTCACATTTCTGTTTGCCTTTTTGACCTCCACAGAGCCTTAAGACAGTTTTCAGCAAGCTGTCTGCAACAATTCCAAGGTCTCTTTCTCTGCTGGCAGTAGCTGACTGAGAGCTGCTTGGTGTATTTGCACAGTCAGGTTGTTTTCCTCCTTGTGGAATTCCCTTGCATTTGCTGCCACTGAATTTCATCTGTCAGGGAGTGCCTCGTCCCTCCATGCCAGGAAATTTTCTGCAACCCTTCGCAGTCAGCTTTAAATTGCCTCTCTGGAATAATTGCAGGGCACAAGTAAACTGTTAACTTGCTGTTCATGTTCCTCTCCAGACCATTACAAGTGTGTTGAATAGCACTATTGCTAGCACAGAGCCCTTAGAGGTAGTTCTGAGGAGCTCTTTATTGAGACTGACCACTTGAAGGGCTCAGGTTGATGCTTGTTTTCTTACTTGCAGCCCCATCTGGCAGAGCTCCCCACACCTCCCTCCCACCTTTGAGAGTGGCCCAGCGCACAGGACTGCCTGGCACCAGCCTTGACAGACGCAGTGTGTGAGGACACTCTTGGTGATATCCAGACCTAACCCTTTTAATGTCCTGGAACTTAAATTCAGCAGACCTGGGGATGGCTGAAACTGAACACAGACACTTTGTTTCTGTACTGCTGAGTTCTGGGTTATATGAGGACGACATGGAAAAAATCTCTGAGTTAAAGCATGGGAAAGGTTGGGACTATTCACGTCAGTGGAGGACAGGGTGCAGATCTGCACCATTCCCTCGCACATCTCCTCTGCTTCCTTGGCTTGTCTCATGCCTGATGTGCCCCTTCCCTTTCTCAACAGCTGGCAATGGCAGGCAGAGATGCCCTGGGCAAGTTTCCACCCGCTGTGAACAAGCCTGCACATAGAAGGATCCTCCTCAAGCCATCCATCAAGAGTGAGATGGATCAGAAAACACATCAATGGGCCAAGTGTGGGCACAGCACACTCTCCACCCTCTTCTGCCAAACCACAGGCTCTCTGAGCCAGAATCTCTCAGAGCTTTGTCATTCTGATACTCTCCTCTGAAACACCCCAGCTCCTCCACATCCAGCCCCTCAGACTCCCCCAGCTCAGCTGGCGTTCTGACCTGAAAGATCTGCCTTCTGCCCCTGAATCTGCAGCAGTAAATAATGCCGTGGTCATGCGGCCCTTGCTACAGGTGCCACACTGTCTCCGAGGTGAGAGGGGCCACCGTGGGGGAAAGTATTCCAGGCATGAAATGCCTCTGTGGTCCTTGAGACAGGAATTCCTCTCACACACGTGAGTTGTGTCCCCACCCCACTCCTCCATTCCCCCCACTGCTCAGTGCAGCTGAAACCCAGCAGCAACACCGGCGGACAGGTTTAGTCACTGCACCACCTGGGTATCGATTAGACCTGCAGGTGGAAAACAAGTGATCAAAGCCAAGGTGTCACCTTCGCCAGAGGATTCTCCCTGGCTCCCACCCTGGGCCCAGCACCAGCCCTCACCCTGTTGCGTTTCAGCATCCCAGCTCTTCCCATGGCAGCCTGGCAGGTGTTTATTCAGGCAGAGGCATTTCACTTCACATGTCTTCAGCTTTCATGGAAGGCAGAGAAATTCCAGAGCTGCTTTCCTGAGCAGCACGGAGCAACCCAACACTGCTGACAGCCGGGACAGGCAGAAAACAACAGCCTCTTTGTGTCTAGGTCAGACCCTCCGCTACTTGTTACTGCCCGCTGACATTTCCCTGCGCAGCAAATGGATTTTAAATTACAGCGACAACCTGGCCTTTCTTGTGTTAAGGGCTCAGCCTTACAAATAGCATGTGGCACCCAGCAAGGCACGGGCTGGTCAGCTGCCTTCAGCATCGGGAGTGGGACAACCAGCAGCTGCTGCTTGTGATGCAGTGGATAGCTTTGGTTTCCAGGAAGGAGAAAGTCTGGGATTCATGTCTCCAATGCACCCACATATTCTGCTCCCTTGAAAGGAGACATCGGAGACAGCAGTAAAACCTCTCTGAGAAAGGGAGGTGAAGGTCAGCTACCAAAGTCTTTGCAGCTTCCTTGTTCATTGCTGTTTCCACCCTGCTTTCACTCTGCCACCACTTGTTTTGGTGGCCGCAACATGCAGAGGTCTCTGTTAATTCTCAGAGCTCCATCATGACCAGTATTTGGCCCATGGCATGGAGACAGTCTCTACACTGAGCTACGAAGGTGGCAGCATGGAACTGGAACAATGGATGGAAGACAGCTCAAAGAGCCTCCATAAGCAGCCCACAGCATTCGCTGCCTGATCAGAGCTGGTTTGCCAAGACACACTGCTGCTTCTGTCACATGGAGCTGCAAAACTTGGAGGGGCCGAAGGAGATTGGGACCTCCCTTCCCCTCCACCTGCTTTTCTTACAGAGAAAAGGACTCTACAGCCAGGTGACACCTGGCATAACAGCTGCTCTGCAAGTGGTCCACAGGGCTGAAAGGCCTCCTTCTACATCATGTGTGGAAAACATCACTGCCTTAAGGAGTGTAACTAGCTATGAGCACATAGGTGCTCCTAACTCATGGCTTGCTGACTGTATAGCCACAGTAACAGAAGTAGGATGTCCAAGTTCCCCTTCACCTTGCCTGCATACTGCTCACCTTGACACACACAGAGCAGCACTGTGAGAGGATCAGACCCTGCACTCAGAAGGTTTTTCCCTGTGCTTCTGGAAGTGCTGAAGATGATAGTGCCTCTCATCCCTCTGTCTTTTACCCTGTCTCAGTACACTCAATATTCACAGCCAACCTGGCCACTGCAAAATTATTGTCAGAGGTTATTCATCCCATGTCTCATTTTGCTCAGCTTCATCCTCTAGTCCAATTAGGACCAGTTTTGTAAAGTAGACCCACGCTCTTTTATATCACCGAAGATGCAGCATTTGTTCTCTGAAAGGTAGTACCTGCAGCTTTGGGGTTACCCTTAAGCCACCATCAAAGGTTCAAAAATCCCTTTGAATAGCCACATCCTCTTAAACGTTTATTCTCTCCACCTCCAAGAGTCCTCCTTCACCTGAGAGCTCTCTTTACCAGTTTCTCATGTCCTTTGCTTCAATTCATTCATTCTCATTTTCTGTCCAGCTGACCATGCATCCTACAGGGATGGCAGTACCTAGACATACCTATCGAATTCAATAAATCCTTTTGTGCCATTGAGATACTTGGCTGATTGTCATTCCATGCTCACAAAGCATCATTCTTTATAAGCACACTTGCAGTAAAAAAGCCTAGATTTTAGTTTTCTGTGCTATCTAATCATCCTCAGAGCCAGGCAATGTGGTGAGTGCTCCCTTTTTCTTCCTCCTTATCTACCTCATGTCTTCTCCCATGCTTCCAGCATGGAGCTGCACAGGAATATGGTGCTTGCTAGAAGCTTAATACTATTTTTGGCTGCATTAAGCAAAGTATCACCAGCAGGTCAAGAGAGGTGATCCTTGCTTTCTACTCAGCACTGGTGTTCTGGGCCCAGCTCTGGGCTCCCAGTACAAGTGAGACATGGACATATTGGGGAGATCCCAATAGAGGGCCACTAAAATGATGAAGGGACTGGTGCATCTCTCCTATGAGGACAGGCTGAGAGCTGGGGCCATTCAGCCTGGGGAAGAGGAGGCTCAGTGGGGATCTCATCAATGTCTATATCTAAATATTTGATGGGAGGATGCAAAGAGGATGGAGCCAGGCTTTTCCCAGTGGTGCCCAGTGCCAAGGCACGAGGCAAGAAGCACAAACTGGAACACGGGAGGTTGCCTGTGAACAGCAGGAAGCACTTTATTGTGCAGGTGACTGAGCACTGGAAGAGGTTGCCCAAAGAGACTGTGGAGTCTTCTTCCCTGGAGAACTTCAAAGGCTGCCTGGGCATGGTCCTTGTCCACGTGCTGTAGGTGTCCGTGCTTGAGCAGGGGGGTTGGACAAAATGGCATTCTGAGGTCCTTCCAACCTCAACCATTCTGTGACTGTGATACTGTGCCTTCTCCTTTGGAGGTGTCACAGACAGCCAGGCAACTCCTCAGTCCCACAGTGCTGCTGGGACTAGAGCGATTCCTTGTCGTAGGATTTGAGGCAAACCCTCTCAGCAATGAAAACTTTAACTTTTGCTGTCATGACTGCTGACAGAACCTCTCAGAGTAAAATATGGCTCTGAAATTTGTGTATGTGAGAGGGATATCAGCCACTCAAGAGCTCTAAATGACATTGTCTGCCTGTTCCCCTGCTAAGTGCTGTATCACGTTGCAGACTCTTCTCCAGCTCCACTGTCCTTGCTTCCAATTTTCTTTCTTTTGCAAGTTCCAAAGACTCCCGCCCTTTGAATAGCTAAGTTTGGGTTTATTTTCCCCCAGATAATAGGTTTGCATTTTTCCAGTTTGAATCTTGCGTTATTATTTCCTGCCCATATCCTGCCTCAAACACAAGGGAGCCACGAATGTGGTGACTGTACATTACAAAAGGAGAAGGAATGGAGTCATGAACATTTTTGCGTTTGTGAAGGCACAAGGCACAGAAAGGGAGCACGTGTGCATGAGGGGAAGCAAAGCATAATTTATGTTCCCTCTGAAAAGACCAATGGACAGCTGGAAAGAAGCAGGGCAGAAGGGAGCAAAGAAGGGGGGGAGACCATAGTCTGATGCTCATTCTCTGTACTGAGGTGACAGGTTTTTCCCCATCACAACTTCTTGCTTTACCACCACTTTCTTTACACAGTGGCACTGTTTCAATCCCTGATTCAAAATCAGAAAGACTGCCATGGGGTCGATGCAAATTGTTCCAGTTCTGCGCTGCTGCAGCTAAGCTCGGAAGGTGGCCCACAGTGTAACAAATATGGATGTTTCTTCTTTCAGAAGGGAACCATGCCTCTGCAGTCACAGGAATCATTTCCCTCTTTATCAAGGAATGAAAAAGGCAACCTAGAGATCCTCCCCTCCCTTCTGCCATGCAGCAGCAGCATGAGAGAGGAATTCCCAACCCCCTGCCTGCCCTCTGCACTTTGCTCATTACATGGAGCATGGACATGGAGCTCAGAGGCACTTTCCTTGTTGGCCTTATCACCCACCGTATTCATCCCTCTCTGCCCTGCTCTGACCCAGTCAATGCCCAGTCTGTCTTTACTTCCCAGCTACACTTCCCTGTTTTCCTTCTCCTCCCTCCTCACCATGCATTCAGCCTTGTCTTTTCCCCTCCTGCCATCCCTTCCCCGCACCCCAAGACCAACACGGATACCGCTGCCATTCCAAGCAAGCCTTCCCTGGGCTTTTCCTTTGGTTTAGTTGAGTAAGCAGTCTGCAGGCTTGGATTACTCATATGCCAGTTCCCTTGCAGTCTCTACTGTTTGTTATCTTTCTAGGCTAGCACTTTCCCTCTTGCATACGTGTAGGGCCAGTGATATTACAATGCTACTTAAATAAGTGATATTGCAGAGAGTGAGAGACAAGTACACTTACTGTTGATGCACCCTCCAAGATCTTATCTCTGGCTGCAGAGGGAGAATCCTAGAGCCTTCCCAGGACACCAACACCTACACTAAGAAGAAAGTCCAACAAACCTCCTGTGGAGCTGACAGCGTTAGAGACCCAATGGGAGCAGTGCATAGGGGTCTATTATCAAATGTCCCATAACCAAACCTCATCCACAGCACAAATGGCACTGCCCCTTAGCTAAGGTCTGTTTCTGCAGCCAATGACACAGCAGCAGTCCAGGATGGCCATGCAAATAATTCCTTTTGTCAGCACTGAGTGAAAGGAAAAAAAGAAAGCACTCTCAACTCATGCCATTTCTTGGTGCTTGCAGGATTTTATTTTTTTCTCCACCAACACAGTAAAACCTGTTGGTGCACAGTGTGTACTGTTAATACAGCAGCCACAGAAGGCAGAAGTAGAAATGAGCCAGGAGCAGGAAAAAACAACAAAGGAAACCTCCTTGGCTGCCAGAATGGATGAGAGAGACCTTCATGAGCAGGTGGAAAATACCACCAGCCATTACCTCTTTGATGTGGAATGGGAGAGGTTCTTGGGGAAAGTGACAGCTCAGGGCTGCTGGGGCTGAGGTACCATTTGCACGTTACAACCAAATGTCTTCAGCTGCTGTGTTTCCAATGTAATAAAGGGAAGAGACTGAGGTAGAAGTTACAGGAAGGGAAAACAGATGGGGCATGCTGTTCCCCCACTCTCATAAAAGCAGGAGAAGACTTCATTTCAGATGGCTCTCATCTTAGCACACCTTCTTCTTTTGCTCCAGAACATGGAAGAAAGTTACATTTTCCCTGCTTCAAGTCTCTATTTCCAGCACCAGCCGTCTCACACTGCCTCTTCCAGGTGTTTAACACCTCCACCTGAGGATCACATTCAGCCCATCCAACAGCTCCTGGAAAGGCAAAGCACTTCTGAGCTAACTGATCCACTTAGAGCTAGTCCAAACCCCTCAGCCAGTTACGAGTGAAGTACCATTTATTCAGTCTGGCAGAATCCACAGATCTGCTGCAGAGACCACAATGTGCATGTCAGTACTCCAAGACAGCATGAGATGCCAGTCCATCCCTTGCATGGAGGAATCAACCCATCTTCACCCCCCTCTCCAACATGAGAATGAAGTTTATGGCCCGTCTCACATGTGGGGACAAAACTGAACTCCAGTCACTATGAAAAGTATGAAAGGAATGCTCTCCTTATCTCATGCCCTTCTTTTTATTTATTTTTTTTTAATTCCTCTTAAGAAACATGGAGAACTTTGGGGCTTCCCAGATGTGGTAGGTGGGATGCAGGGAATGCATTATGACATTGAACCCATCCTTAATGCTTAACTCCTAGGGGGAACTACAGCATGTCCTCAACATCAAAACTTTCTGCCATACTGCTCAAACACTACGAACCCAGGGCATTTTGAACACTGTACCTATCACCTGCTTTCAAAAGGTCAGTCAGACTGGCAGCCCTAGCTGATTTTAGAAAAATTTGATATGGATTTTTCCATAGGTTTAGTTCTTCGAGCATTTTGGGCCAGAAATCATCCCTGACACCAAAACGAGTAAAAATACAAAATCAGCTGAGTACAGGGCAAGTTACATCTGTTCACTGCTGACTACAATACATTATTTTCTTGTACCACTGAGCTTGTAAAGTCATCTTCCCTAAGTGCTGGAAATCTAGCATCCTTAGGGGGACAGGAGCATGACAACAAACATTAGAGAAATGACCAAAACCATAAAGGTGTGAATTCCAATATCTGCTTCCTCAGAGCACAGCAAAGCTATAAATAAGGGAACCATCTCCCTCTCCTCTCCACTGGATTAATGCTTCCATTTGAAGCCCTGCAGGGTCATGCGTGACAAATGCAGTTTATCATAGTGCTCTGAGATGTATCTTACGTCTCTGCAAGTTACTGTATCACATGGATAACCCCAGGATACACACACAAACACATCAGTTACACCATCACAGAGCAGTATGAAACTTGCTGGTTTCTATTTTTTTAAACCCGCACATGAGCTCAGGCTCAGCCCCACCTTCTCCATGTCATGACAAGCGGAGAAGCAGCGAACAGTATGGAGCATATCAATTCCACCTGTCCTGCAACCAGCCAGCAGGATGTTGCACAGAGCAAATAACACATCTAAGAGAGAGGAAAGGGGTTAAGTGTTTTCAGATGGAAAGCCATGCTGTTTAGACTGGAGGGACTTAATATGCAATGTGTGTTTGCAGATGGTTGTCCAGACAAACTCACTTGTATAGCACATGTATGTCCTGTTGAATTCATACTAGAAAGCATCGCAGAGAGCATGGGAACTCTGCTGCCATGGCCTATGCACCCTGGCACCCCCCTCTCTAGAAATGATCTCTTCTGGATGCTTCCAGCTGAGCCTGACCATGCCTTCCCCATAGCTAACTCCACACTTCATTTCTTGTTCCTCATCCTCCATTCCTCCTTTGATCTGGGCTTGTCAAAGTTTAATGTTTGTCTTTCTTATCTAATGTCAGTGCAGATGCTCTTCTTGTTACACCAAGGACTACGGGTCATACACAGTAGTGATGTCTGCAGACGTATGGCAAAATAAGCAGACATATAGCAGCTGCAAGCTGTTTGTTTGGGAAGAGCTTCAGCAAAGGCTTGGCATGCATGGGAAAGCTTCACCCTCTCATTGCCCATGGAAATGCCACTCCAGATTCCCATAGCTTAAGTTCTCATGGCTTTGACCTGACTGCCTCCTATTAGTCGGCATTCAGAAAATCCTGTGAAATGAGTGATGCTTAGGTCAAGGGACACCATGAATTATGGGGCGTGCATCTTAGGCAATTCAACCTTCACATGTCAAACTGGCAGCACGTTTTACACTTTAGATCCTGTGATGAGACTTTTCACGTCACGGTTTCCATTGCAACCTCCCTTATGAAAACCACACACCCTAAAGGGAGAAGTTGCCGGAGGTACACAAAAAGACCAGCCTCTTCTCTAGATGGGTGGGTAGGGCTGGTTCTCCCTCACGCGTACAAAAAGGCTCATTGAGCTAGCGCTTCATCCACAGACAAACAGCAACAGAAAACAAGACAAATGTCATCAGCTTGAAATATTCTCCTGCCTTTACCTATCAGTACGAACTTCTCTTAATTATACCCTGTCTTCTCCCTCTCCAGAAAGACAGGTGGATGCAAGGATGGAAATATCCCAAAGAGCTACTGATCTGCTCAGCAGAACTTGAGCTGTTCCCTGACCTGATCATACTCTGACGTTAGGGGGACCCACTTATTTGCTTAAGCCATCTTGCCACCATGCAGTGTTGCTCCCAAACAGGAGCAGTTATTTGCACCATTGTTTGCTTGATATTCGCTGTTACTCCCCCCCACACACACACACCTAGCTCAACAGGTAGAGCAACAGGGATGAAGCCAATTGTTGGTAGCATAGCAGTGTTCCTCCGGGGCCACAGTCACAGCATATGTGACCTGTCTGGTTATGTTTCTTTACTCTTCTGGCCAGGCACCAATTTTTCCAGAAGGAGAGCTAGGAAGAAGCACTCCTGTGGGCAAGCTGCTGCTGACGCCGCAGAATGCTGCTACCTCCCTGCAAAGAGCCTGATGCTGGCCATTGCCTGGCACAGCTAGAGAGCAACTTGTACAAAATGAGTTTGCTCTCTCTGGACAAAAACGTTTTGCCAGTCATGGGTCACTTCACACTCAATTTCTTAGCAGATTCCACCAACCTTGCCCAATGTGTGTTTTAGATGCAGGTATTTGGGCAGGTATTGCAGGTATTGGGTCTCAGATGAGCACTTCTGCAGGAAGTTACCCTGTGGCAAGTGGGCAGTCACTTGTGAGCAGCTCTGGGGCAAAGAGCAAACCCATCACCACCAAACTCTGGTAAGTGGATCCGAAGGGCTGCTTTAGGACCACCTGGTCCAGAATTTTGTGTGGAGCTTCACATCCCTCACTCCAATAAACTCTGACGGGAGAACAGGGAGGGACAAATGGACAGTGCAGCTCAATGCAAATGCAAACTTCTGCAGGGTAAGCAAATGTATTTTGCTTTCCCTGGATATCATATTCATGTATATCACCAAAAAAAAAAAACACATTCTAACCCATATGTAATAAACATAGTTAGGCTTATTACATCCTTGGGGAACAAAATTCTGTCTTTATTTTCCATCAGTGGCAAATTTCCCATGGAACTGTCTGGGCATAAAGTCTTTGCCCACCATATGTGTCATATTTGCTGCTGTTTCATCCATAGATCTGTTTTAAGTTGGTTGTTATAGTCTAAAATTAGACTGGGACAAGACACATATCAATAACACCAGAGAGAATGAATAATCTGAAAAACAGAGAAGTTTTTTAATCTGTGTAGTCTTCAAAGAATACCAGCTTTCTTTTTTGAATAGCAGCAATGCAGTGTCCTCCTCACTAAAGAGATAAAAAAACTTTGCCAGTTATTTTATCAGTATCTGCTCATCTCTTTCTGTGCCTCTGCAAAGGAAGGTTTGGTTCCTTAGAGTAGCAGATCACCAACTCTATCACAACTCAGCATCTTAAACAAGATGCTTTCTCACAAACTTCTTCCTCCTTCACCAGCATCATGATCACATCCCCATTCAGTCTTGCCTGTAGCATCCACGAGACAGCTTCATCACTCATTTCTCTGCAAATGTAAAGAATCTGTTTTTAGAGGTCTTTAAGTTGACAAGAAATGCTGACCTCAGAAAACTGTGAATCACAAACTCCCTGTTCCATCTTTCCTTCCCATGCTCTCCCTGTGGAAGCAAACCACCACCACCTGGCCAGCTTGCTCCAGAGTCACCACCAGGCCAGAGCTGCATTTTGAGCATCTCTGCTCTTTGGTATGTTCCCAAAAGTCTTGTTCGTGCCCGTCCCACAGGTCAGATTTGCATTCCCTCACACTGCCAGCCTTGGCAATTTCTCTCTGTGCAGATGAGGGGTGAGGGATGTGGTGACTCACCCAGCCTCACTATGTCCCATGCCAACCGGCTGTTTGCTTGTTTGAGGGAATTGTATTGTTGAAGTCTCGTTGCCACATTTGTAACTACACAATATTTTTTATGACAACCAGAAGTTTAGTTTTATAAACAGATGCTGTTGTGGGCCTCTATTACTCAGCTGGATCAGCGTCAGTCTTTTTTTCCAGGCTGCGGTCTCTGTGCTGAGCTCTGAGTCAGAGACAACCCTACACAGATTTCTTTGAATCGCTGGTTTCCTCCCAGCGACTCTTGACACCTTGCCAACAAAGCAGGGCGTAGCTTATGAAACTTTTTTTTTTTTTTCTCCCTGCTTTAAAGGCAGACTGATTCATAGTAACTCCTTTAAAACAGAGCAGAGAGACACCACCCTCGCGCACCACCGAGGAAACTTAAACCACCAGCAGGTCACTCCCCTTCACTACGGCTCTGCGCTCCGGCACAGCAGCACCGCAGCCCCACACGCTCCTGCTTCCACAGGTGCCAGCACCAGCCCCAGCCCACCCGGTAAGAGCTTCTCTCCAAATCCTCAATGACTTTTCTCACTCTCTGGTGCCTGCTCCCCTCGTCCTGCAGCCCCGGCTTGCTTTTCTCCGTTGCTCTGCCACTTCGACTTGGCATACGAGCTCACCACAGGATTCACCTTAACCTTTCGGTATTTGCTTTGAAATCCAGCTGTGTTAGGGGGCAAAGCAACGCTGCAAGTATATAGCACTGGCTCCGGCAGTGTAATTCTCACCTCCAGGGCATGTGCAGCTGGGACACCAGCTCTGGGAGCCCAGGCTGGGCCAGCAGCGACACGGGAGCTGCCACACTCCTTTGGAGCGGCACTGGCATTGTTTACAAATGTGGGAAAACGCCCGCTCGAAGTTAGGGCTGCTGGTTCAGCACTTCTGGCACTTGCTCACATTTTTCTGCACGTCTCTGTTCTCTCTTCGCTCCGTCAGTATTTTGCCAAGCTCTAACTAAAAACAACATCCCTTGTTCCAAGTGAAGCCAGAGAGGCTTTGGGGTACAGTGGGGAGCAGCTCTCTCATGCCGTTGGGGGTCCCAGCTCCTGAAGCCAGCTCCAGCTGGCAGCCAAAGTGTTGTGATGGGTAGAAATGCATGCTGCACCCCTCTTGGCAGCACAGACCTGGGGGCAGGGAGTGCTGAGAGGCAAAGCGAGGGAGAGCGTGGACTTGGTAGGGTGTGGTGGGGGCAGGCGCTGATGGGAAGTGTGGGATCGCAGAGACTGGCAGTTTTCCCTACTCACCTGCCTTTCTCTATGCAACCTCCCCCTCTCCCTGCCCTTCTTCACCACTTCTCTCACTTCATCAGTCTGCTGTGGTTCGTGTCCTGTGGTCAAATCCCTGAACTATTTTTGAGGTCTGAGAAAGGGAGTGCAGTTTTCTGGCAGCAGGCTTTGGTTCCCCTAGCAGGAACCCAGCCCGCCCCTACAGTTTCACGAGGGTGAAAGAGCCCAAAACCATATTCAGTCCAGCTGAGAATCGCTGGGGCTCAGCTTGGTGCTGCGGACAGTAACTATAGGAATGGCCAAGAAGCTGGGCTGACCGTGTCTTGTGGCAGCAGGACGGATTTTGTGACTTCTTGAGGTCCCCTCTCGCTTGCAGCTCGGTCATGCGGGGATGCCTCCTGCCTGAGAAACAGATGCGTTCAGTGGTCAGGAAGCTGCCTGAGGCAGCTGACAGTCTGGGTGGAAAGTGTCTGGGGGAGTTGTCATTTACCGTGATTAACAATGAAATCGGTTTGTTGAAAAAATAAACAAGTAAATGCTGTGACCACAGAGCAACTTTCTCTCAAAGGCTTTGAATTCCTCAAGGCACCTCTGAGAGTAGCTTTTCCCACTTGACATTTCTGGATGGAGTGGGATTCTTTCCTGAGCAAACACAGAGGAGGGAGCAGGGCATGAAGAGCGTGAAAGCACGGAGCTCGTTAGCTATCGTTCCTGTGACAACAGGGGGCTAAGTCAGCCGATTGCCCCCATGCCCCCCCCAGCCCACCTCACCCAGCTGCCAAACCTGGGGACTGTGTGCAGAGGGAGCGCGGGCTGGAAGGCAGCTTGCTTCCATTCGCCCCACTGGGGAGCAGCATCCAAGGGCCGCGCCTCACTGCCGCTCACACCGCGGTGCCTGGAAGCATGGCCTGGCAGGCGGCTGCTGCTCACCCGAGGAGCTCCTCGCGGCAGGCTCCTGCGGCCGGCTCTCCCCAGCGATGAGCGACGCCCGGGCCCTTCGTCTCCTGAGAGAGCTGGGCATCTCCGCAGGGCACGGGCCGTCCCGAGGCAGGCGTATGAGAGAGGTGGAGCCGAGCCGCACCCAAGAGCACGCTAACGGATGGGAGATGTGGGATCCCGCCGGGAAACACCCAGCTCTGGGGTGGGTGCCGCGGGGCCGCGGGGCTGCAGGCGCTGCCCGCTGCCCGGCTGGGGACAGGGGCTTGGAGAACCGGCCCTGCTGGCCTAGCCGCTGGTCTTTGGGTTTTGTGGTGTGTGAGCAATGCAAGTGCACGCGGGAATTGCTGCTTGGCGCCCTGGGGTGGAGCGGAGGTAGTGTTTTGAAACAGCTCTGGGAGATCTGCTGATAACAGCCAGTGTCTTTTTGGTGAAAGGCCCACCTGGGGGCCTTGCTAACCGTGACAGAGGAGGGGTTTGCTGCAGGCATGAATCCATCTCTGTTCATCACCCTCCAAGCTACAGGGCTGGCACATGGGAATGCAGGCTGCTTCCTCAGCCCTGCCCCCACTCTCACAGGGCTCCACAGGCCCCATCAGCCCCAACTTGCAGATGTAACTCTTCGATCTACAACACGTTTCTCCTTCCCAGTTCCCACTGGCTGCCTGATGGGTGCTCTCTTCACAAAGGGGAAGGAACCGGACTGGTGCCCAACTGGGGTCTGCCCTCAGACCCTCAGGCACCCCACCAGGCAAGAAGCAGCACTGCTAGACCCCCTGGATCTCTCCTCTGCCCGTACCCTTTGATAGGCAGGGGACGGCACCGCCACACAGGACAACGCAGGGCAGGCTGCAGGGTGTGGTACTCCCAATTTTTTTCCTTCCTGCTGCTCTCATGCAAAGAAAATGATGAAAATGGACTAAATACTGAGCATTCTTCACCTTTTCTTTAAGGCAAGGAGATGTAAGAGCCCCAGAGGTGTGCCCCCAAAGGGGGGGAGGGGGAGAAGGAAGTAGATTTCCATCTCCCCATCTAAAGATGGATGCTTAATACAGTCTCAATACAGCACGAGTCTTTTCTGCTGAGGCAAAGCATCATGCACAGAAAAGGAGACTCTTCTCCATGGCCTTGGTGAACTGATGGCTAACCGGTAGCTACAGTGCTGTAACACCAGCCCTGAATGAATGAGCTGAGGCACCAGCCCAAATGTGACTGTACAGATCCTCTGCCAGTGCCAGTCATCCCATAGCATGACAAAGGGTCCAGCAACAATTCCCCATATAAACAGCCCAGAGAGAAGTCTAGAGTACCTCCTCTTTTACACTGCTTTCTGATATCAGTCTCCAGGGAGGGCAGCAAAGCACTACATCCGGGGGCTGCAATCTGGAGCAGGAATTTCTTCAGCCCCCCCCCAGGAGAGTTTTGGAAAGTACCTCCTGAGTTTGAACAGCTGGTCAATGAACAAAGGAAACCCGGGCCAAATTTACAGCTCCACACATCCTCCTCCTCCTGAACTATTTGCAGCAGGGCAGAGAGTTCATGGAAGCTGCTCTCTGAGTAAGATCAAACGTAGTCCATGCTCTGTCATGGTAGGGAAGGACAACTCTGCTCCTGAACCCACCTTCCCTGAGGACTGACCATTTCTCCAAGTTCTTAGTTAAGATTTAACCCTTTTCCCTCATAAAAATTGATCTGCTCCACAGGCATGGATGGGTGTATGCCCACAGTGAGCTTCCAGGGACAGATCCTGGACCATCCCCAGCCATACAGAGATACACAATGGGCTATTGAGCACTGGGTGGCTGAAGGCAGGTGAGCAGTGGCTAATGCTCAAGGCTTAGCTCTTGCGACATAGAGGATATCTTTGGATTTGAGGAAATCTGGGGTGAAGGCCTTCACTGCCCTTTTGCCCTCACAGGGCAGAGTCTGCTTAAGGTGGGGAGTTGTGAAAGCAACTGCCAGGACTGGGTCCAGCGTCCACATTCTTCTCATTCCTGATCGACATCTCCCCTACGGGCCCCAACAAGCCCTAGAAAAAGACAGTGAGAGCCATGGGAGAAAGAGGGGTGAGCTGCAAAATGCTCAGAGCTGAGAGCAAGCTGGTCAGGGGGCTGCTGAAGACCAGCTCCAGGAACTTGGTGCCAACCTGCCTGCTAGCTGGCTTCAGCAGCTGCAGCCAGGCCAGCATGGTGTGCCCCTGCAAGGGGACTTCTCTTGTGCAGAAAGCCATTTCCGTATGTAACATGAGCTCAAACAACCCTTGCAATACATGGTTCTGCCAGCTCGTAGTAACTGCAGATGTAAGCAGCCCTCTCAAAGCCAGACAGGACATTTTACTTCATTACCACCTTCGTCCCCCTTTCCCCCCAAAGGACCACAGCCCAACTCCAGGCTGCACAGCATCCTCTTGCTTGTTCTTTATACCCAGGAGGTGTTACTTCACTCATCCTCTCCTCCCCCCACAATATTCACTGGAGGTTGAAAGAAAGACCCATTGAACAATTTTGCAATGTAGTCCTTCACTGTGTTTTCCAAGAACAAGGACACCCTGGAGGCAGACTGACCCAAAAGCTCAGACTCTTGAGATGTCTAAGTCACGTTGGCCTCAGTGTCTCATAGTCTGTACTGGCACGTTCAGAGGTTTTTCAGTCTTGAGAGAGAGGGACTCTATCTGATGAGGAACCATTTCTTTACTCTCCTTAAAAATAAATAAATAAACAAATAAAAGGACAATCTTTATCAAATTATCTATGTAAATCAGAGATTTGCAGTTTTAAATTTAAAAATGCAGCCAAAAACACATCCAATGTGGGCTCCATAGGCCTTCCACCTCTATCTAAAGGCTATAGCAAGGAAGAAAAGCAGGCACTCCCAAGAGAAGCGGAGAAATGGTATGTGCACTTCTGCTCACACCACGCTGTAACCTGATCTTCCTTGTCAGAGCTGTCAGATGGTTTCTCCCACATGGGCACTGTCAAACTCGTGCAGGTAAATATGTACACCTGTAAGGAATCCGTGCATGAGCATGCATGCGTGCACACACATAGTTCAGCTCTGCTCACAGAGAAACCACAGACACACACTCCCATTCATATAGGGAGCCACACTGAGCTGCACACACACACCCCTACACACACTGTGTCATCTCCCAGACCGTCAGTCCTCCCACAATTATTTCTTGCATATCTTGGTATCTTGTCTGAGCCCCTGCAAGTCCCAGCAACTCCCAGCCTTTCCCTATATCTAATTCACACACCCAGGGACCATCCAACGCATCAGGGGCGAAGGTGCTTCCCAGAGCACCTCACAAGGTGCGGAGGCTCATTTCTGTGCTGCTGCTAGCTTTGAGCTCCCCGTCCCCACGCTGCCATGCTCTCTGCCTGCCAGTCCCAGCCCTTGCACGGCGTGTCTAGTGTGAGGAGTGACAGTGTTTTCCTCCCTCATCAGCTGCTGGCTGCCTGCCCAGCCCCGGGCAGCTGTCTCTTCCCCTTCCTACTACCAAGTGAGCTTTGGAGTTTCTGTTGATGTTGTCACATGGCTGAGCGCTCCAGGGTGGTTTCTTCAGGAGAAAATGCCAATTTCTCAGTGTCTGCCCTAGGAGCTCTGACATTTCCCCACTCTCAGATGAATCATGAGCATGAGAGCTGGAAAACCCTAGTGTCTCATTTCTTCTGACTCCCCCTTGCATCTGTCAGCAAGGGGAGGTTCGTTACCAAGGGTGCATTCTCGAGGATGTTGTCTGGCCCCACAAGAAGTGATTCACGTGCTGAGGCTTAACCACTCCCTTGGGAAAGTGATTCCCCGTGATCCCTTGGAGACTGTACCACCAGGAAATGCTTCCCAAGAACCAGGCAAAATCTTTCATTTAATTAAGCTTACATTCAGTTTTAACCCCTCAGGCTGCTCTACTCTTTCCTTTTGTTTGACATTCATCTGATACTTCTACAGCCTTGCTGTACCCCATGTGGTCACCACAGACAGACAACACCCATGCACGCATAAAATCTTCTCACTGCCATAAACCAGTGGCTCCAAAGGTCCCTATGTGCCCACACACACCTCCTGCCCTACCCTTTTCCCACACATGTGAAATCTCTTTCCAGAGGCACCAGCCTACTCATCTGCATCTCTATAAAAAGCATCTGACTTGTAAATTGAGTCAGGCCGGTCTGTCAAAACCAGGTTCTCAACAGCTGCACTGGTGTACAGTGGTTTGTGAAAGTCTGGAGTCAGCAAGGACTCCAGATTCAGCTGGATTTAAAGCAAGAAGCAGAGCAAAGGTTGAAAATAAAAAATAATAATTAAAAAAAGCCTGCTTGTTTAAAATTGTCATGAGCTTTCTAGTATCAGTGCAACGGGTCCAAAGTCACTGTGCCACTAGAATATCACAGAGAACGTCACATCTTTGCAGTCAGCCAAGTGGCCCTGGGCATGATGAGAATTCATGCTCGTATCATGCACAGTGTCAAGGCGTGTAATCATAGCAGGGCTAACAAGAAGCCATGGCCTCAGCTCAGTCAAAGGCAGATCTACGAACTCAGTAGAAAGTTTTATTCCACCCTGAGATTTCCCCTACTTGATGGCATCATGGCAGCATGGCTATCTGTAGGCTACCTTTGCTGTGAGGAATGCACCAGTGAAAGACGTGGCAGTTTGTGCCAGCTTCAGACAGCATCAAATACTTTGTCTTTTCTGTCCCATTCTTTCCAATTTTGCCCTTCCTTTCCAAGTGGCCTTGACCTTGACTCAAAGCACCAGTATTCCTGTGTCTATGGCCAAGTTCACATGCTTTCTCTGAATACTGGAAAATATATCCTACCACCACCATCACAGACAGTGTACTGGTTGACAAGGACCACTCATCTGACTTACTTATGCATTTCTTAAAATCTGTGGTGGCAGCCAAGGGAGGCAGAATTTCTTTCATGCCAGTTGCTTTTCATCTATGGAGATTTTTGTTGTGTACACAAAGGTGTATAATCTTTCCCCAAGATGTTGAAAAATTGAATGTCTTAATCCCAAGGGACTTCAGCAGAAAACCTGATTTTTAGGGGAGTCGGAGGTCACCACAGTGCTCACAGGAGGTGCAGTTTAGATGTCATGTGCTCTCTGGACACTCTACGATCTCCCCTCAGCCAGCATCTCTCACAGCACCTCATCAGTTCATCCTAGGAGAGGTAGTCCCACGCAGTAACTTCAGAGAGGAGAAGGGGAATGCAAGTCAGACGACTCCACCCCGAGGAACATTTCAGATCCAAAATATTTCAGATTTAATTGAGAGTGCTCTGATTTTTCAACCAAACAACCCAAACATTCCTGTGGAAACATCCTGTACACTTCTTCTCTGCTCCTTTTCTCTGCAAGAAGCAAAGGACCACTACCTAATCTGGCTTGTCCTCTTAAGTAGCCCACTCCCTGTATTTGAGGAACTATAATATGGGAATTATACTTTGTTATATCTCCAAGTGGCTCTTTGCATTCCATCCTGATGCTATGCTAAGCAGTAAACTAAGGGCAAGGACTCACTTCTCTGGACTGCCCTCCAGACAGCAGGTTCCAAAACACTTAACTAGACAGAGGGACGTTATGGCTGGCTACATTTTGCCTGCATGGGAAAACTTTGTCTCAGTTTTTAATGGAGTGCTTGACTGCTTGAACTTGAACTAGGGTGCAGCAGATCTATGTGTTGTTTCCTCGTATGTGCACTCCTGCATGGATAGAGAAAAAGTCTCTGTGTAGATATAGTCTGTTATGCTTATCTGTAGGCATTTTTGTGCTGAAGTCTTCTATGGTGATTGTTAGTCATGGTTACTGTTGGTGGGACTTGCTATTTCTCATCTGTCAGCCCAGCCTGCTGTCATCAGTGCAAGATCTTCTCTCTTGACTCACCCATGCAGTTCAGCAGGTGCATGATCTTGGCTCCTTCTTCCCCACCAGAACGTCCTACCTCACTATCCATTCTACTCTCATATCTCAGCCTTGTTTTCCTTGGCTTACCTGGAGTCTCTCCTTAAGAAGATGCACCGGGAGGTTCACTGCAGGATTCACAACCTGTTTGCTTGACTGGTTCTTGAGAAGCAGCCCTAAAACTAACAGTGTCCTGAACACTTTTAGGGTTAAATAATTATGGTTTTGAGAGCTTTGGGGTGAGTCAGTGGAAAAAAACGGCAGCTCTATGAAGGCTAAGACTGACTCATAATCCGAGAAGAGCCTAAGGAACTCCAAATCCGACTGCAGTTTAGGAAGGGGAATGTTAGAAAAGGCATTTGCATGTAATTGTGTCCTATTGCTCCAGCAGTGTGACCCCACCCTGTAGCGGAGAAAGATGTCTCACACTTAACAAATGGAAAGAGTATCCTGTCAGTCACCAATGCTCTGCCAATTTCTCTGTATAATGGGAGGAAAAGTCCATGTCACATCGTCAGAGAGAGATGACTCCATTTCAATGCTGTTCACCCACTGTTCCTTTGGGATTGTTCTCCAGTGTTTTATTTAAAAGGAAGAGAGAGGTAAAGGAAGGGGAAAGTGAATGAATAGAGAGGGAGGCGTGTGCTTTAACTCACAAAGATTCAAAACTAAGCTATGAACATATATCCCGGGGGGGATGCATTTGATAGCATGTATATTCAGGGAGAGGTGCTGATGTTCTCAGGAAGTAGGTACATTGAAATCACCTGAACTGACAGTGCTCTAAAGCATTGCAAAAACTGGGCAGAAAGAGCAAAGGGAATAAAGGATTTGGTTTTCTCATTTTCTTCCTTTTTTTCCTTTACATTGAAAAGTAACGTTTTCCCTCATTTTCCTTTCTGAATGCAAACAGAAGATGTATTTTAAAGGACTATTCTAGTCCTTTAGGGTGTCATGAAAGTAGGTTTTCAGTCTTTCAAGTACAGGGCTTTTTTGAAGGTCCTCAAAAATAATCAGCAAAAAAAACCACTGAACTCATTTTTAAAGAAACATGGACAAGAACATTCATCTAGGAAAGGAAAAAATTTAGCCACTGTTCAGCAAAGGCACAGCAGGCAGGTCTGCCGTAATTCGGTATATACATAACAGTAGATGATAGTGGTAATAGCATATGTTACATTCTGTGTATGAACCAAGGTAATCAGAAACAAGGATGACAAGTATTCAAAGGGATGGGAGCATTTGACTTAGATGCTGTGTTCAAGGTACCTGCTGCAGCTATATAACTTAGTGTAGCGATAGCAATAGTTTCACAGCTCACGGTACAGTTGAGATATCCAGATCAGTTCCCATCCAGTACTTGGTGGCCAAGTTCTTACTCAGGAGATATGACCAGTCACCAAATATAATTCATCCTTTTAAAGAATGATCTTTCTTGGGTAGGAGGGCTGTATAACAAAGCTTATCCTGAATTTGGACAAAGTGCCACTGATGGAGAAGCCTGCCTGCCCACTATGGTTTGTGGAAACTGTATCCAAAGCAGTGCAAGGAATAGCAGCAACACTTTAAAGGAAAACAATCCCATATACAGCCACAATGAAAGACAGGAGTGGAGAAGGTGGAGTCAGTGAGTAAATAAAGAAAACATTTATAGGACCTTACAAAGCTTTTTGTCACAGTTTGTATGAAAGACATCATGAAATATAATTGTGTTGTTCCTTGACAATGTTACCACACCCTGTACAAATTGTGACAGCATCAAACCTTACTTGAGTCACCTGGACCAAAATAACTTGACAGCCAACATTAATCAAATGCTTGATGCTGCTCTTCAGTAGCACTTCAGTATCATCCCTACCAAGAGACAGAGCAACACAGCCCTGGGAAACTTTCTAGGAAACATCCTTCAATGGCCACAGAGTGGGCCCAGCAAACTTTCCTGCCTGGTTTCTGTGGCTATACTGCCTGATTACTACTAAATTCCTGAAAGGAGAGGAAATATACTCACTCACTTTGTGTGAATTGTCTGCGCTCACTCTCACAGCTGAGATTTATCCCTTGTATTTCACATTTTCAGGGAAAAAGACAGCAGACTTGATAAAGAGTGTCACGAGAGCTATCTAAAGTACATTCCCCTCCCAAAAGCCTTGTCGTTCCAATGACATGTTCATCTATGATAATGAATCTTACAAAAGTAAAAGCTTACAGGGTATGGGGGGTGGGGGGGGGGGAATAAAAAAGAATTTGCATTACAAGTCAATTTGCATTACTGCAGTAATAAAGTGATCTGCATACCTCAAGTTTTAAAAAGGAAATGGGTACTTTTCTTTGCAAAATTAAGCATCTTCCTCTACTCCAGAACACCTCAGTGGTGTTTCCGTTCCAGTTACTCTCTTTACATAATGGAGCAGGCCACTGAGTGCTGGGAGTCCCCCAGTCCACTCTCTACCATTGCTCAGCACCTGATGTACCCAAGGAACACCCATTCCTCCACTCCTCACCACCTGTCAATGTCCCAGACCAGCTGGAGAAGGCTGTACTGCAAAAGGGAAAAGAGAACATAAAGACAAAATCTTTCCTGACCTCCACGAATCCTGTGAACAGAAACTCTGCTTCCTGGAGTGTAGGCCTGGAGTATGTCGTTTTTATTTTACATAACCACACACCAGTTTAAGCAACCTATGTATATACCCAGGCTATTTTTAAAATGCTATAAAGCTAAATACCCCTGCTCTTCATCTCCTCCCAAACTGGTTCCTTTACCTCCAGGCTTTCTTTAACTGCTTGAGCAACTCCCTTGCAGATTTTGACAAAGGTTTTAGCTATGTTTTTTTGTGACTACATGCTTCCAGAATGGATTTAAGATCAACCTGCTTTGTCACATGTAAATAAAGCTTACAACAATGCTATTCTTTGATTCAGCCCTTCCCTTCATCATCTCCCTCTGCTCTTGTTCTCCTCCAGAGCTCTCTGCATTAGCGACACCACCTAGGAAGGACGCCAAGATGTTGGTGCTACTGGCTGGTATCTTTGTGGTTCACATCGCCACCGTCATCATGCTCTTCGTCTCCACCATTGCCAACGTAAGTAGAGACCACCCTGGAGGAGACACCTGGGGGCTGCTGTCACCTTCTGCCGCAGTAGCCCATCATACGGCTGGCAGAGGGACAGGCTGGGCTCTGTAGATGAAGGATGTCTGCTCGCAAGAAAGGGTGCAATGCAGTGAGTCCAGGGCATGTGAGCAGGACTGGGGTGGTATGGGGAGGCAATGGTATGGGGAGGCAGCCTGCCGTGCCCGCTGCTGCAACCCAGAACCGGCAGCACCTGAACGCTCCTCGTGGAAGCGAGAGATCAGCAGCTGACGGCTTTGAAGTGGTATTTATCATCCCATCTGGCTGTCAGGCTGTTACATAATTACGCGCTCTCCCGTGCCTGTCTGTTTTTATGATAACAGCCCGCTCCGGGGAGCCGCCATCCACACACCTCCTAACATTTTACCCCTTACCGCCACCCACGAAGGCCCGCGGCCCAAACACAGCCCCGCCGCCGCCCTCCATCTTGGGCCGTGCCGCCCGCGCCGGGCCCCTCAGCCGCGGGGCGAGGCCGCCGCCATTTGCCGCCGCCCTTCGCCGCCGTGCCCGGGGCGATGGTGACCCCTGGCGGCTCCGCGGGGCCGGCCGGGCCCGGGATTGTATCCCCCCACCCCGAGACGTCTCCCCCCAACACAACTGTGTCGTCCCATTTCAGGTTTGGATGGTGGGTTCCAGCACCATGGGAAAAGCCTCGTGGGGACTCTGGCTAATGTGCAATGGCACCTGCAGGCAGCTGACAGTCAGCAGCAACGACATGGGTGAGTAACATCTGCATTTTCGTTGTGGCAATGATTTGCCAGACTTTGGTACGCAGCACCAAGGCAGAGTCATGACCTCAATTTTCCCCCCTTTGTGTTCACAGCTTCCCTCAAAGCAGCACAAGCCTTTATGATCCTCTCAATCATTTTCTCCGTCATCGCGCTTGTCATGTTCATTGTCCAGCTCTTCACCCTAGAGAAAGGCAAACGTTTCTACATCACTGGAGCCATCATGCTGGTTTGCTGTAAGTATGCACGCCTTGAAATAGCTCTGCATGCTTCCTCGTGCCTTTGCAAGCGCAAGTAGCCACATGTGTCTGCCACACATGGCCATCGGGGAAATTGTCAGCCAGCTAAAAGTTTCCAGTGGCCCAATTTTTTGATAAAACAAAGCGGAGAGGAACTGGAAAAGTGATATATACATATTTTTAATCTAACTCAGATAATGACAAAATTTCCAGATTTTCATTAGAAATTCCCAGTGGGTTTTGCAAAATACCTTTGGGAAAAAATATATATAAAAAAATCAAGTACTTCAGAGGGCAGGGGAATAAAGAGTTAGACAGCTACTGCTCATAGGATTCAACATGTAGCGCCAAACTGTCTGCAGATCTTATTGCTGACTCCCAGTTATCAAAAGTTTATTCCACATGGCACCCAATAAGCAAGCCCCAAGTCATCATGTCTGCAAGAGAAACCCTCTAGAAATAAGCCTAATGGGCAGCAGCCCCTCTCTTGGATGACACAAGACATCCATTGCAACCTCAGGGGACAACATGACTTCAGATGTCCTGCAGCAATGCAGGTTTCTGTGCATTTTCCAACTCTCTGTTTTCCCTTCCTTCCCGCAGGGTTGTGCATTTTGATTGGAGCCTCCATTTACACAGCTCGGTTCACAGGCTTGCGGTCAGGATTCACAAATGTTCACCACGGCTACAGCTTCATATTGGCCTGGATCTGCTTTTGCTTCAGTTTCATCATTGGCATCCTCTACCTTGTTCTTAGGAAAAAATAAGGCTGATGGGAGTACTGGGGAGAGGGTTGGCTGCTGGAGACAGGGAAGAATTGCTCTGCTGAGAGAACTGTTGGGCCAATAGAAAAAAAAAAAAAAAAAAAAAAAAGAAAGAAAAAGAAAAAGAAACTGCCACCATCATCTCTTCTGCCACCACTACAGAAAAATACCTAACAAAACTAGAATCCTCAGAAACTCAGTCACCAAACAGTGGGAAAAACAGCTCCAACTGATCTCTCACTCTTGGGGTTGCTGCACCAGAAATCTGCAAGTGACCCAGACAGCTGTTCCCCTTTTCTGCAAAGTTATGCCATACCTTCACAAACATTCAATCCCAGCAGTGATGACTGAAGAGCACCACAAAAACAAGGGCTACATCTTTTTCCCTGTCTAGAGCCCTTCCCACTTACCTTTCAGTGTGCCTTGTGGGTTGGGCAGTAAGGCTTATGACTCCTTTTTTTGTCTATTGAAAGAAATGGTATGGGCCTTTTGTTACAGTTTTATATATATATATATATGCACATATAAGAAAGTTAAAGACATTAAATTGAGAAACAACCCAATAGAAATCAGATTAAATTAGTATTATAAATGCTACATGAACACTGCAGCAATTTTTTTTTTCTGTTCTGTTTCCTATCTGACATTCCCACAGTTGAATCAAATACAGTTAGGAAGGGCAAATATACAGGCATGGATGATGGATAGAGAGAGAGAAAAAGAGGAGGGGGGGAAGGTACGTAGGGGTTCCTAATTACAGAGGATGCAGTTGCTCAATGATGCATATGCAGGGAGGGAATTATTTGAGTGTGTGTCTACATTTAAATCTTCTATTTAGCTCTAGAACATAGCAACAACACTGGAACATCACTTTTTTTTTTTCTTTCTTTTTTTTTTTCTTAAAAAAAAAAAAGTCCTTATCTGTAGGCAGGTGTTTTTTTTTTGTTGTTTGTTTGTTTTTCCACATCGTCATCCAGGATATAGTATTAATTGAGAGCCCCAACTTGTGACAAAACTTGTCACAAAAGCAGATGCTACCTGTTAGCAGAGGAAAGGTATTCCCTAATGAGAGACTTGGAGAGATGAGACAGGACTTGTGTGTTCTGTTCCTTGCTGCACAATCTTAGGCCAGTCACTTAAACCGGTGCTTTTCCATCTGCCTATACCTACCTCCCAGGGTTGCTGAGATATTTTGAGTCCACTCTGTAATACAAGGTCCTCATGTAAAAGCTGGCATGGGTAAGTCAGCCATTGTTACTGCTGCAACCCACACATTTCTGTCAGTTTGAAGAATCGTAGTTACGAGCTGAATTTATAAGGGACAAGAGGTCAAAACTTCCTGTGACTCCATCCGTACCTAAAAGGCAGAGTATCTAAAAATGTATAGGTGCAGATTGTGCATGGACCCTATTTACCTCTCCCCACCCCCTACCTCCAGCCCCCCTTCTGTTACATTTTCTTCTTATGTAGACTTTATCAATTTGGTGGATATATTCTATTACTGTACGTTGCTGTTTCATTAACAAAGGTTATTTCATATATAGTCATTGTAAATACTTTGAAATGCATATTTTTAACTTTAAGGGTATAAAAATAAAAAATCTGATTCCCTTTATAATAAAGAGTTTTGCTTTGGTGCTTTTTCATTAGTATTTCAGATACTTGTTAACAGGTATTCACTGTACCCTGTGAATCAAAGCTCATTCCTTTAGGATGATGCAGAACAAACATGTCCTCTTTTTTGTCAGACTAAAAAGCTCGCTTTTGGAGGGGAGGAGGAAGCAGAACAACTGTTAGAGTTCTTGCTTCAGGCTCCCTGCAAGCTCAAGCAGATAATGTGGGCAGTGGTAACACTCAGTCCTATAGCCAGGCTTTGCTTCACATCCAGGAGAGCTGGCAGTGTACTTTCTCACTCGGGCTGAATCTCGTATCTGTGTAAACTGGTGCCTAAGGTGCTGCAATATTTATTATGTCTGAGACCAACCCTCAGTAAAGTGATTCCTAAAGCAATATCACCAAGGTGCTTGTCTGGGACACTGGACTTGGTAGAGCTCCTTAGATTTGTCTGATCAAGCACAGTAGTGGCTCAAGAGCTTGAACAAAGAATCCAAAGACCAGGATACAGGCAGGTCTCACCAAACCGTGGGCACAATCCTATAAGCTCTGAGGTGAGACCTATCAGCTTGGTAGGACTATTATTTTTTTAAATCAATTAAGCCACCTTAGGAAAATCTAAAATGCAAGCTAATCAAGGGCAGAACCATGACATGATACCTGTAGAAGGTGAAGTTTCATCAGAGAAGGGCATCATATGCAGCAGGGTGTGTAGTGGGTGGACATTCGTCTTGTCTCAGGAGGTCCCAGGAGTCCTGTTGTGTCTCATCCTCTTGGCATTCCCAGAAGTGCAGGGTAAGCAAAGACTGGTCAGGCACTGGGGGATGAGCGTCCTCTGGCTACAGGTGGGGAATATGGGGGGATGCTAGCCAGAGAGCTCTGCAGGAGTGCTTCCACTGCTAGGCTAGTATCTGTGCCCTGTTTCTAGCATGGCACAGATCACACCTGACAATCTAACACCTCACAGGATGACAAGACAATCCCAACTTTGTTGGGATGCCCAGGACAGGTCACAGACAATGGTCTCAATTTTTGAACACTAGCTTCCTTTTGCCTCGCTGCATACTATTGTTGTTGGCAGCTCAGCAAGGGTATGAACACTACTTGATACTCTGGGCAGCTTGGTTAGCCTGAAAAACCACCTGGGCTTCTAGAGAATCGGTGCTCTGATCTATAGTCAGTAAAAATCACTGGATCCCCTGGCGTCTGGCAAACCTTGTCAACCCAGTCCCTTAAGTATAACCCATCCCTTAAGTATTACCCATCCCAACTGAGACAGTCTTTGCTTCACACCTGGTAGCTCTTACCACCAGCTTCTCAGTCCTGTTACATTAGGAGATGGCCGTCACGGAATTACATTTGACCCTAGCAGAACAGAACACACTAAACAGAAAAGTCCACAAAACTAAATCAATTACAAAGCATAAGGAAGTTGAAAAGGATATGAGCAAAAAGCACCATTGGTTGTGTCATATGACTGGTGTTTGCTCAAAAAACGTTTTCAACACAACCTGGATGGTCACTGACCCAGTGTCACACAGACTGTGAGAAGCAAAGTCATGGCACTCCGAAAGATCCATTAGAGGGATTTCAGGAACCAAGCCTCACAAGGACCTGGACCCAAATGGACTCCATTACATCAGGGAGAAATCACAGAATCCTTGCACTGGGAAGAGAGGCCTGAGGCAGAGGAAAAACACATAAACAAGATGCCTGAGGTACCCCTGCACCAAAGGAAGGATTCCCCCTTGCTGGTCCTTTATCTGCAGGTCATAAAGCCAAAGCAGTGCTAGGAGGAACGGCTTTTCCATAGACAAACAACTGACTGATTCATGGCATTTGACTACACTAGATCAACCAGACCAAATATATGGACCATATGAGGGTGCTGTCTAAAATCACACCAGGAGCTCACAGACTCCGTAAACAGAGGAAAGCCCTGCCAGATGCAACATTTCTGAGAGCCTCTAAGTAATGAGGATAAGCACAAGTTCTCCAAACAGTAGGTGCTTGGTGTAATGAGGTGTTGCCAGCTCCAATTGTTTTGTTAGCCATACTTTGGAAGAACAAGGAGAATCTGTTTTCATACTCACCACAAGGTAAGCAGAGCAGGGAGCTGCAGGAAGAGCTAAAAATGACAGACAGACAAGAGACAGCAACAAACACTCCTGCTCTGACCGGAGCATTAGGCTATGCAGGCTGGAAAGAAGCAGTCCAGTACATGCTCACATTAACAGGTTTGAAATTATTTGTACATGTTCAAGGGAGTGTTGCAAAAGCTGCAGCAGACAGTTCAGGGAAGATTCCTTCTCTGTGAAGGAAAGAAGCCAAAATCTGCCAAGCAAAGTAACTACTCCTGGGCTGATACAAAGGTGGTGACAGCACTGAAAACACAAATGCAACAGCACCATTACAGAATGCAGCTGCCTGCCAGCACAGCCAGAATGGGAGAATGGCTTGACTCCCTTGCAGCAAAGACAACAGATGAAAAAGGAAAACCACCACCACCAACAACACAAAAAATAAGCATGCAGAGAACGGAGAGATGATGGGAAGCATTAGAGGTGATGTTGGGGTTGTATAAAAGATTATGGGTCACTTCCAGCACTTCAGTAACTCTCCACCCCTGACATCCAGGATGCAGTTATACCAAGAATCATTTAACAGAGGAAAGTAAGAAGAAATCAGCATGAAATATTATCCCATTCAAGGCATATCCAGCCCAGGGGGCAACTGAGAAATGTATGCTGTAGTTGTGTTAGTTATCTTTAGAAGGCTGCCTAATCTTGTGATTATTTACATTTGCAGCTCTGCCTGCTCAGATAATAAGAACAGCCAGGGTACCAGTTGATTGCCGGAGGAACTGTGGAGGAATTTTAATCCCAGACCCTCTGTTCCTGCATTGCACGGTTGGCAAGGTGCATCACCGCGGGCAGCTCAGCTCCCAGACACTGCCAGAGCCATAGTATTGGATTAGGTACACCAGTGATCTGATGCATGATGACAAATCTCATGTTGCACAGTTCACCCAAAGTATGTGGGTATCTGGGATAAATATACACCTTGTCATCTGTTACACTGCTTAGGAAACTTGATTGCCTTTCTGCTCAACCTAGTGTGGAAAGCTGTAGCTGGCAGCCTTCCTCCTTTCCACACCCTCTCAGGCTTCTAGGGACCAGAAGAGTCAACCCACAGGGTAAGAGGCCTCCAGCTAGCATATTCCTAGAAGCAAGATCAGGAGGCATGCTCTTCAGTGGAGCTTTATGAGAACTCAGCGTGCTTCATTTGATCTCCTAGGCTAACCTGCAATGAGATCTAGGGGATGAGGCAGTGCAGTGGAGCTCTGCCCCATGAGACCTGCAGAGCAAAACACAATTCGAGGTGCTAAAGGGAGGGATGTTGGGGGTACTCCCACCCCTCTCTACCTTCCAGATAAATCTACAGATGGACAAACACCTGACTTTTGGGGTCAGCAGATGGATATTTATTGTCCCACTCTACTCTGCACTGGTGCAGCCTCACCTCTAGTACTG
Source organism: Oxyura jamaicensis (assembly GCF_011077185.1). NCBI lineage: Eukaryota > Metazoa > Chordata > Aves > Anseriformes > Anatidae > Oxyura > Oxyura jamaicensis. The sequence goes on along the minus strand of NC_048893.1, from coordinate 43,334,612 downwards.
TGTGCAGTTTTGTGTGCCCCAAAATAAGGACATAGAACTATTATAGAATGACCCAAGGAGGGCTACAAAGATGGTGAAGGGTCTAGAGGGCAAGACGTGTGAGGAGTGACTGAGGTCCCTTGGTTTGCTCAGCCCCGAGCAGAGCAGGCTGAGGGGAGGCCTCATGGCGGCCTGCAGCTTCCTCACGAGGGGAGCGGAGGGGCAGGGGCTGAGCTCTGCTCTCTGGGGACAGCGACAGGACCCGAGGGAACGGCATGGAGCTGGGACAGGGGAGGGTCAGGCTGGGGGTTAGGGAAAGGTTCTGCACCCAGAGGGTGGTCGGGCAGTGGAAAAAAATAATAATAATAACCGGGACAAACTGTTGTAACCATCTCGGTGCCAAAGACCTGCATGTGCCTTCTCAGCCCCTCGCTGACCAAAGCCCCCAGTCCTCTTCATTGTCACTAGAGGTCAGTGCAAGCCCGGTGATGCCTCTGCATGAGTGTCCCCAGCCAAGGCCAGTGCTGTTTTCTCGAAGTATAATTCAGAAATGGGAGCGAGTCGCAGGTTCACTAGGCAGCCCTGAGCCAGGCTCCCTGCTAGCCTGTGGCATGTCACGTAGAAGAAGGCATGCCAGGGGCAGCTTATCCCACATAAGAGGTAACATAGTGGGGAGTATTTATCACCAGTGAGAAACCTACAGAGAAAATGGAAATGGAAAAAGAAACCCTACCATACAAATAAAAGGGAATGAAAGTACCCTTCCTAGCCATCAGGCCTGAACAAATGATCACGGCTCGATTCGCTTTGGCCACTGAGAGCTGTTTTGCACTCAAGGAGATAAATGGGTTTGTCCCTTAATGCCATCCCCCCTGTTCTGTCAGAGAAGCTGAGGCAGAGAAATTGCATTGACCTGGATCAAGCAGGCTGGAAGCAGAGAACGGAGAAGGTGCTGGAGTGCCCTGAAGAGGGAAAGACTACCATCCAATTTGCAATGAACTTGCTGCAATAAGGCAAAGTTTGTATTTGCAGTGCAGTAAATCTAAGAGTCCCCACTGTATAACTGCATGCCCACAGTGAGGTTTGACTGCTGTCTTACTGGGGAAAAGGGAGTCATGGTGTGGAAGTGTGGTACAGCCCAAACAGGAGATAGATGAACCTGAGCATGGGAGAAGAAAAAAATCATTTTTTCTCCACTTAAATTCAGAGGATTCTGCAAATTATAAAACATTTCTTTGATCCAATCACCAAAGCTTTGGAGAAGCATCTCTTGTCCCTCAGCCTAATTCCTCAGGTGGACCTCCCCTACCCTCAAGCTGTTTTCAGCCTCAACACACAACTCCCCTAGCTGCCACCTCACAGGCTGCTTCTGCGGGAGTGGGAAATCAGAGTGGACCCGCTGTGCTCTTTCTACAATGCACAGAGCTTGGGACAAGAAAGGGAAAGGTTGTAGTTGTAGCAGGCAATTCAGAGGAGATCTTGCAGGACCGCAAAGTGTGATCCAGCTACCCCACAGCCTTCAACCATGCCTCCATCAGCAGCAGAGAGCTCTTGCTGCAAAAGGGGGATATCCTGCCCCCCAACAAGGAGTGGGGATCAGCTGTTTAGACAATACTTGCTGTGTGCCAGCACAGGTGAAGCTGGTGGTCTGCTTACCCCTTGCCACCTCCCCAGCTGCTCTCCTGGAGTGCTGAAGCTGCTGCCAGCTTCAGCCATGCCTGCAGCTAATGAGCAGCAATGAGCGGTGAAAGGAGACAGGCCCCCAAGGAGAGCCTTCCCATATTACTTTCACAGTGTGACTAACAAACAAGGGCATTTGGGTCAGGATTCATAAACCCTCAAGCAGATATTGGCTATGTAAAATCAAGCAAAGCCACATCCAGATCCAGTGTGCTTTGGAGCAGAACCAGTGAAGCCCAGGGAGCAAGACTGGGCTGATCTGTAGAGCCAAAGGAACAGTTACTGCACATTGGCCCATGAACATTCAGATGACTATAGCTTTGACACATACTAAGCAGTATCTGCTTCTAAAGAAAAGCTTAATGAAAACCAAATGCTTTCTACCATGACTCTTTCCTTTCATCCTTTCCTAGAATGACTTCTACCCTCTCCCTACTGCGGAGCTGGAAATACAACTTGGCAGAGCAGCAAGCTGGGAGTCCTGCAAGAGCCCTTTGTGGCCCAGGGGAAAATCAATGCCACTTAGACCAACACATGTGCCATAGATAAACATACCACTTGCTCAGAGAAGCCAGAATCAGGAAAGTTAGCCCACTCTTAGCTTTCTGACCATTCTAGATGTGTTGCACAGGTCTCTAAACATCAGCAAAGGTTTTGTGACATAGCAGAGTCAGATCTAGATGCAATTCAGGCAGAAAACTGACTGCATAGCCATGCATGTGTCAGGCTGGGTGGTGCTAACAGAACAAATCCATGTTCCTACATCGTAACCTCACCCTTTTCCCCAGGATCGCTGATTTTAATGGGATCCAATCAAAATGGAGCTCTTCCTTCATCAAAGTACTCTCCCTTTTAGAAGATGCAATGGATGGGAAACTATAGAACCTGAGATTTTCCCTCTCCTTCACTGTCTGGAATTGCTATATTCATGACAGCATCCTTCATACGCATGGATTCATCTCAATTCTCATAGCTTCACATACCCGATTTTACCAAAGTTGAGAGTGTGGCTGCAAAGTCACATCCACCAGGCCTGGGAAGATGTATTTCTACTAGGAAATAAGTTATGACACATGTGCCTTCTGAATCTACCAAAGAACTGACTGTTCCCAGTATGCAAACCAGGCCTACTATCTGCATGCTCACTTTCAAGACTGTCAGATTAACAGTGTAGATGCAACTTTTCATTTAACCAAGAACTTTTCATTTAACTTTTCATTTAACCCAGGAATTTTCTCCCAATATGATCCCTAACCCTTGCAGGGATGGGCTCACTAACATGTCACCCTTGTAGCAGGTAAAGCACCACACAGCTTCCCCTTGGGACTGCTTTTCTCTTGCTTCACAGTACTGCCACCTTCCAGAGCTCCTACAGGTACTCAAAAGACAAAGGTCTCAGCTTAAATCCTCAAAGCCATCAGCAATTGTCTTGCATCACATTTACCACTCTTTTCTACCACAGGTGCACTCCTAATTCCCACGAGTGTTGATAGCTTCCAACAGCCCTTGCCTTTTCAAAGGGCACTGCAGACAGCCATTTACACTTTAAATAGATATTAAAATGAAGCCACCTGCACACCTTCCAGTTTCCAAACTGCAGAGCAGAGTGATGGATAATGGAAGTGTACCAAACACATCAACAGTTTCCACTAGCAACTGCTGCAGAATAGCATGATACCAACTTCAAATATGGATAGGAAATGCCTTTTGATATCAAATGTAAGTTTCAACCACACAAGAGTCTCTAAAAATAAGCATTTTATTCCCAGCCGTTCTTGATTTGATACCAAATGGATTGTACAGAAAGACCAAGCTCTAGAAACAGAAATAATAACAGAGGTAGTTTTAATTGCCTGATCCTATATTCCTCTCCTTTTCACAGGATCTGCTGCCTCATTCAGCACATAGACGTGCTCTGTGGATGAGGCTATCTTTCTTCCACGCTGTGGCCATACTTATCTACATACCAGCAGTGCACTGCACAGCACACAGAATCCCGCTCCCTCCAGGGCTTTCCGATTTGCCTCATTATTATTACCACTGAGCAGTTCTCAAACTCAAAAGGACTTTTGTCTTCCAGGCACCCCTACAAAAACAAACCTTCATTAGAGCCATTTTAGAAGCAGGGGAATTGAGTCATACGCAGATCACAGCCAAAAATCTGTGATGCTGCCCCTTAACTTTGGGCACTACAGTGGTTGGCTGCCCCAGCACACAAAATGAAACAGCTTGTGGTCATTGCAGAATAGCTGGGTCTATGCGGTTTGCTCAGCATCCCATAGAGTCCATGGCAAAGGCAGAGGGAAAAGCCAGGATTTCTACAAACCACGGTAACATTCTCATCATGGCTGGTGTTGCTCATTCTCTTGCTTGCACAGAGGTAGAAAGACTTTTGCAAACATCTTCTTAAGCCAACAGATGCCTCAGGTCAGGACACCTCACCTGTGAGACATTGGGAAAGTTCCCACCGATATGAACCCTCTGGATGGGAAACACAAAGACACAGAGATGAATGTCAATAGGATCAACTAATCCTATGTATCAGTATCAAGACGCCAATAGCCCACATGTAGAAACCTCCATGCACTCAAAGCACAGCTCCCATGGGTTTCATCTATAGTGATTTCTGCAAAGCAGACCCCAAGGACTCCCATCATCCCTTTTTCTCTGCTGCAATAACTCATGTCTGCTTAGATCTGCTTTTAAACAATTGAGCACAAGCTCTGTCTTGGCTGAGAACCAAGTGCTGCACATTTGCATCCCAACTTTACGCCTTCTTGCGCATTGAGCCCATCCAGATGGCAGGCTGTATTTGAAGCTTAATGATCTGCTTTCCCTCCCCCCAGTATGGGCACAGTAAATCACTGGCAAATCTTCCTGATGGTCTTTTAGAGGGAAGACAGATCAAATACATATAGTGTGTTTTAAAATACCAAGTCCTTGGGAAAATTATGGTCTGCAACATTGGTGAAGGGCGTGGATTCAACTGGATGACATATAATGCTTGCAAGTTAGCTTTCCCTGCCAGCCCACACTTCCCAAGTCCCCATGCCTGGGACTGTTTCCTTCACCTATTGCCTTCATTAGGCAAATATTTTGCCAGACTTGTCTTGCTCATTCAGCTCTTGGTCACTTCAGTTCCCTGCCTCCTCCAAAGAAATGCTCTTCTAGCAGAGACAAGCAGACCAAAAAAAAAAAAAAAAAAAAATCAAGAAGTAAAACTAGTCTGTTTAAAGGTCAGGTGCTGCTCACAGAGGCTGTTAGAGCCGTGGCTTCCAGGGTAGAGTTTTACATATCCAAGTTATGATCAGGAGATGTACATGCTCATGACATGAGAGCCAGCTGCATCTTCTGCCCACAAAGCACAACGAACACAGAAGTCTGCTCACAAGACCAGACCTCAGACACAGGAGAGCGATTTTAAGATACCTGTATGTGTGGCCGCATAAGATAGTTTTGTCATTTGCCAAGAGGATAAAGTGGCATGTGTAATCTTGGTCACAGTAAATATCCACGGAGGTCTGTGCATTGGATGCTTTAACTGACTCCCCACAGTAACACACAGAATGCTGTAGGACAGGCACGTAGTCACTCTGAACTGTCCCAACAACATGTATTGGCCTTAGCATGAAGGTCCATCTGTGTCCAGCCTGGGGACTGCTAGCCCATAGTTTTCAGACTTTCCGATACCAGCAGTGAATAAGGCAAAGGTTTGCACTGTTCGATAAGGAATGGTCCTGTTCTGAAATGCCATGTGCTAATAAGGTCAATGATTTGGGATGCCAAAGCTTCTTATTCAGGTTCACACCAAACTTAATTGTGGTATTTCCTGGGTACTCAGTTTTACTCCTCAAATTAAGTCTTTTTATCATCAAAAGACTGCTTTTCTGTGTATGTAGTATACTTATAAGGAAAAATTGCCTCCTGTGGAGTTCACTGCATTTCGATCTACTTTAGATAGATCTGACAATAAACTTAAGTGATTTGTATGCCTTACACTAACCATCTGCATAGAAGTATCAGCTATAGCTTACATGTAATATACTGCACAAAATATAAATACATCCACATGTGCATTAAAACAAAATGCCAATGCTATTTCCAAAGAATATGGGAGTAAGGGCCAGGGGCCAGCAAAATAATTTTCAGCTTTTAAGTGACAGACAATGGAAGTGATCCAGTCTTGCATCTTATAAGTACTGGCAGATTGGCCAGGATTTGGATGCTAACAAAGAGATTCAGTACATGGGCCTGGTTTCAATTAACAAGCCTGTGTCCATATGGCTCTGTGTGTGTGTGTTTATACTAAGTGTTCTTTCCTGTTAAGGGGCACTGCAGAAGTACGGGCATGCATGTGTGTGCTTGTGAAGGCAGGTTCAGAGATAGCTCAAAGGTGCCCCTATGCACAGGCAAACTTACTGCTGACACACAAAACAAAAGGTCTCGTGTATTAGCCATGACAAGACCCTGGAAATGCTGTATTTAAACAGAACACCTCTCTTCCCTGGCAGGAAAACAAACCCAAGCACCAGCAGTGAAAGCACCAAGTCCCCACCATGTGAGAGGTCTGCCCCTGTGCTGGGGTCAGGAAGCAGTAGCTGGTGCTGGGACAAACCCCACCCAGGGAGAAAGAAGGGCCAAATACCATCAAACCTGCTCCTGCCAGACACACCAGCCTTCTCTGCTTTGCCTGTAGTGCTAGGAGGCAGAGAGCACCTGTGCTTACTGCTCAAGGGGCTCATACAATCTCTCCTTGCACGAGCACAGCCAGCACTACCCCTCACCAGGACCATTCTGCTGCTCCAGCAGCCTGCTTTCCTCGGAAACCTCCCACTTGTCCTGTGCCTGCAGCTGGCCCACAAGTGTGCACGTCAGACCACACATTAGCCTGAATTTGTCAGGAAGGCTGTATGCCTGTCTTGTCCTAAGTTCTTGCTTACCCCCAGTTTTCTTTTAGAACAGTGCAGTTGTGAGTTCAGACAGGTAGAAGGAGGAAGAAACAAATGAGATAAAATACTTTGCACATGCTAGGAAATAGAAACCCAGTAATTTTTAAACAATTAACGCATCCTTATGCTTAGTTTAATGATCAGAGGTCTGGAGCACCTCTCCTATGAGGGCAGGCAAAGAGATTTGGGGTTGTTCAGCCTGAAGAAGGCCCCAGGAAGACCTTATAGCAGCCTTCCAGTACCTAAAGGGGGCCTACAGGAAGCTGGGCAGGGACTCGGTGTCAGGGAGTGCAGTGACAGGGTAAGGGGCAATAGCTTTAAACTAAAGGAGGGCAGACTTAGATTAGATGTGAGGAAGAAATTTTTCACTCATAGGGTGGTGAGGCACTGGCACAGGCTGCCCAGAGAAGCTGTGGATGCCCCATCCCTGTAAGTGCTCAAGGCCAGGCTGGATGTGGCTTTGGGCCTGAAGTCCCAGCTGTTTGCCAGAGTCCTCCACATAGAGCATGGGCAATGACATGACATAAGTGAGAAAGGGGGAGAGGAGCAGGGCAGTGGTACCATGGACTAGTGAAGTGGGAAGTGCAGGGAGTTATGTCTGTCTGACAGAGTCAAATGGCCAGGAGTGGGCCTGCGGAACAGAGCTGGGGGAGAACATGAAGACTGGAGAGTTTTATGGATGGGGTTAAATTCTAATGCTCATTTATTTTAAAAGATTTTTTTCTCTCTCTCTCTTTGATGATGGGATGCAATTACTAACCTAAATTAATATGCCAAGACAAGAGACAACAGATGGATACCAACCAGGAGGGGAATAGGAAGAGACAATGAAGCAATTCTGGTCAGTCTGACAGATCGTGAGCTCAGCAGCCTCCTGCCAGCCCACATTCATTCATAGGCACATCAATCTTTGTCCTTCAGAACGGGGTTTTACCATTCAAAGGAGATTTTTATTACCATCTTTGTTCTCATCAGCATTTTTACGATTTATTTACTCCAAATCTGGTAGGGACCAAGAGTCTAAGGTCTCACAATGATGGAATTCCTGGCAAAGAAAGAGACCTGAAATTTTGTAGATGAACCAAGGAAGAGGGCAGAAAACAAGCTCAGAACTCATGAATGGCTGGGCCCCCGTGTCTACAGCGGCCCACACAGCACTCCAGGCCTGGGGTCTAACCTGGAAGGGAACAGGGAATCCACATGGCAGCTACATATGCAGAGCTGGTTTGAAGTGATAAATTTGCAGGTTCCAACCTGACACCATGCTGGGGCTACAGAGGGGAAAAAAAAAAAAAAAAAAAAAAAAGCAATTCTTCCACCCTGGTGATTCATTCTTCAGTGTTTCAGACATCACAGAGCTGAAGCCAACCACACCTTTTCAAGCATTTTGTCCCTCAATTAAATACAGACCTAGGTACCCACAGCAAAGACTACTATTCTTCAAGAAAAAGCTAACAACACTAAATACCAGTTTGCCTTCTTGTAAACTCTCTCGGGCCAACACCAAGCTTGTGATGGATTTAACTCTTTGGAGGGCAAGAAGCACTTCAGGGCTAAAACAAAGAAATCACTTAGTTGAGTTGAAGTCATTATTTTTATGGAAAGTAAAGCAAGCTGATAATTTTGATAAAGCTGAAGAATTCAATTCTTCCAGCATAATTCATGCTAGAGAACCTGAGCATACATTTTGGATGGGAAACAGCAGCTGCTATTAAAGTCTTGCAAGTGACTTGACAAGCAATTAAAATTATCACGGCACTTTGGTATTTCTTCCTATGGAAGAATAACCCAAAGTGCAGAATAACCCAAATACCTGGCAGCATCAGTAACTTGCAAAAGCAGGTTTACCAACTTTAAATGCACATAAGAACAGGATGGAAATTACAGAAGACAAAAGTGCTATGCACCTTCACTTGAAACAGCATTTTGCCTCTGAGCTTTTCAAGTGAAACTTGAGCACTAACAAAGCCATCCACTCATTTTGTCTCTGACTTCACTGGGACCAAGATGTCAAGAATGACATCACAGAAAGGGAACTGAATCAGAAACAGAGTCAAAAAGCAGAGGAGTAGAAAGACTATGGCATAAAAAGAGATGAGAATGATCAGCTTTACTTGGTTTCAGAAAGCAATAAATAAGTGAGGGCTGCAATAGATAAAAATATCAAAGGATGGAGAAGGCAAAATTACTGCCTTGTGCAGGAAATGGAAGAGCATTCAATTACAATGGAGGCAGGTACAGTGAAATGTTTTCCACATGGCATCTAAATAATGTGTGGAACTTATTGTTGGAAGATGTCATTCAAGCTAAGAATTTAGCAAAATGTAGAGCAGGATTCATATATCTTACAATGGATGGGAGTTTTAAGAGGGTTTTTTCTATACTGCAGGACATAAAAACAACTCCTAAGCACTAAGGATTAAGTAGAAAGTATCCCTCAGGGAAGGTTGTCCCTAAACAATGTCCTGTGGGATACTCCCCTTTCCTCTGAAGTGCTACAGACAAGCCAGAGGTAGACTACCTCATCGTGAATTCACCTACAGGATAATTCCAGGAAGGTGTTTTCACAGCTGAACAGAGAAATTTTATGCTACTTAATCTGAGCCCATTGGAAATACTTAGCAGCATCTCAGGCTGCACTGTCAGGAGATCAATTATTACATCAATAAAAGTAATCTTTGTCAGAAAAACGTCAGGAAAGCAACAGCCCTAAAAGATACAGAGACCAAATTCTCATGCTGTCATTGCTGAGATGGAAGGGGGCCTTCCTTCCTGTCCCTGCCCCAAATCCATGTTCCCTCCCTGGAGAAGGAGGGAAGCAGATTGCCAAGGGCAATTCCTCTCAGTTCCCCAGGTGAAAGTACCATTTTGTCTCAGTTCCCAATAACAGTGGAAAAGTCCCTCCCAGACTCAGGTGCACAGACCTACAGAACCACATGTGAATACAGTAAGTGCTGACCTTACATACCTCAACGCTACAAAACAAGAGTAGCAGCCACAGTTTCATGGCTTAAGGCTGTTGTGTAGGTTATTGAACAGAGAGGCTCTGCCTGCCTGGGGGGAGCTAAATTGGCAGTGCTAGAGTGGCTCAAGCAGCCCCTAGCCCCACAACAGCTGGAAGAACATAGCAGAGTTAAGGGGGACAGAGACTACTTTGGACACAGGCATCCCATCTCTTCTTAGCAGCAGCTGTATGAGTGAATGCCACCATGCCTGGATATGGCAGAAGAGAGAAAAGGAATGCAGATTGGTTTTTGAGCTGGATCCTGCAGTTTTGATTCACAAAAAAAGGAACACTCCAGGGATGAGCCTACAGTCTCTAAATATAAAGCCATTTGCCTGTAGAATGTAAATCACAGCCCTTCTATAGACACCAATGGAAAAGCTTTCTGCCACACTAGCCCTTAATTCCAGACAACAGAGAAACCCAAGACTGTGTCTATTTTAGTTCTGAACTGGCATTTTTATGATATTCAAAAGCAACAATGCAATATCATTATTTCTCTGGAGCAAAATAATTTCTCTTTCCTCTTGCTTTCCTTACCACCCCAGTAATCTAAAAGATGGTCATAATGGGGGGAAAACGGACAACTATTTTCTGAAAGAATATAACAGAGAACTGGCAGTTGGACAAACTAGTTACCTGCTAGAGGACATGGACATATGTCCTCTGCACCTCATAAGCCAGCAAAAATCAGCTCAGCTGCTGAAAACTGCTTAACCCATTGCAATCTGCTCCAGTTAGGAGTCTGTGGCGCTACACCAGCCTTGTTCCTCCCCCTCCTTGCCTGCCTTCACACGTGCATGCACAGTGTAAGGAGGACAAGTTTCTGCTTCTGAGTGAAAGGTGACATCTCTTCTCTTCAGGAGGGTTATTCAGCAAGCTTGCAATTTAATCCAGGCTTTCAAAGCTTTCATGCTGTCCATGGCTTGACTTGGCTTCCTACAGCTCTGCAGCGCTTCGAGGCTCTTTGTTCTGTAGGGATTTGATTTTTATTCTCTCTGAGATTGGAAAAGAAAGAACCTTTTTTTAGCATGTAGCTGGGGCTGGCTTAGAAGACTAAAGAAAGGCAAGGTCATCAGTTCAAACTAAGCCACATCATTGTGAAAATGCTAACAAGCAAGAGAACTAAGATTCTCTTGCCCGATACAAGTGACTGGGCCACAGAAAGGCCATCAAGTCTGTCACCTCTGCACTATGTTACTGACAGGATCCTAATGTCATCTACTCTATCTCTCAGATCTTGCCACCAAAGGCAGAGCAGGCCCAGATGTGCTTGGTGTGCAATATCCTAACATCTTCATATTGATTAACTGTTCAATTTTCTCAGCAGCTTGTAAGGCCAGGTAATGGCTATTATTACCGTTCAATGCAAGAGTGAATCATGGCTGCTGTATTATGCAGGGCACAATCAGGATGGTGATCTGAGATCAGCCATGCTACCAGGCTGCCTCCTGGCCCCTGCAGATTCCAGCCAGCTCAGCACCAAGATTAAGACTCAACCCATGTCATGAGAAAATTTATACAAACTGCCTACCCGCCCCTGCTGCTTCTTCAGACACCTTGTGCTGCCAGAGCAATATTTCATAAGTGACTGCAATCGTTCTGTTAGCCACTAAGTGTACACAGGTAGTGTTTGAGTAATCAGATCGGGGTGGTGCCTACCCAGAAAACAAACAATACAAATCTGCTTCAGTTCTCAGCAGGACGGCAGGCAGGAGCAGCAGCATCAGGTTGGCTCCAGCTCTGCAGCAGATCTCCCCTCCGGCTGCTCCTTGGCTGGCCTTGGACACACCACATCATTCATAGTTCTGCCCTGCAACCACCGAACAATGAGCTCAGTAGGGAGGGCCTTTGCGACACATTTGAACCAGGGCACTGTACAATTACTGCTCCTTCCTGCAGAGCCGTCATGTAGCTGCCACGGCGTTCACTCACTGCCAGCATCCCAGAAGGACTACACGGCTGCTTTGCCCCGAAGGTAAGAGGCATAGGTTTATTAGAGCCATCTGGGAACAGGTTTTTAAACTCCCCTGGGTGTGCATATACATAAACACACAAAAGCTTAGTGCATGTTGAATACCAAAAAGATCACGTGCCCTCTCAAGCAGTATTTACTCTATTCCTGACACAAGCCAGTCTCTTTCCTTCCTTCCAAACTGACCCTTGTCTCTTCCTCCCAAGGGGCAGCTGCCTCCTTCCTCCGCTGACAGAAAAGGAAATACTTCGTTAGAGTAGAAATCCCTGTTGGATTTCTACTGTTAGCAGCTTTTCACTAGCCAGCCCAGACACAGATCATAGTCCCACTCATTCAGAGCAAGGCGGTTTCCTCCAAAGCTCCTGATTTTGTCTGTACTTGGATGCTCTAGGAGCACAGGGGAGAGGGACTCTGCACGACAGACATCCCAAGGGAAGTGATCCTGTGGTAGTTGACTCTATTCTGTGATTTTTTAAAGGGGAGCTGCTCCTCTTCTCTAGACAGACCTGCAAAAATGGCACCTATTGTGTCCTATAGTCTGTGTGTCAACATCTGACAACAGCCCCAACAAGAAGGTTTGGTTTTCACAGCCAGGCAGCAGGCTACCCCATAGCTTGCTAATATAGGGATCAGCAAACCTGAAGTGCAAGATGTGAGTCCAGCCTGGGAGAACCACCTTCTGATCACGATGTCGCTTGGTGGCGTGACACGCAAAGAGATCGCTCTCTGGTCAAACAAGAATGGCCAATCTTGTTTTTAAGAATCTGGGGTAACCAGACAGTGGTTACCCCAGCTAAGTTGCTTGAGATGGGAAGACTAAAGGAAGGGTGGATCTAGAAAACTCGACAGCACTGTGTATTGACTTTTCATGTGTCCCCTCTCTCCCCTTCTTCCAGCACTTTCCCTCGTCTCCTCCACAAAGTCAGCCACCTTTGGAGAGTAGCTAAAAATTGGCTTGTGAGATGGAGGCTTAAAAGGAAATGTTATGGCAAAGTCAAAGTTTCAGTACATGCTAATTTGAAATGATTTCCAACTCCAAACCACTCCCTGAATTTTCTTTAACTGCGCAGTGACAGCTTCCATTGCCTGCAGAGTAAATACAGCATTTCTCAGGCCAAGCCAATTTTCCAAGTCAACATTACTGGGCAGCAGAACAATACCTTTTTTAATAGACAGAACTGGTGAAAATGTGTGGGAAACAAATTGCACTAACATTTGCAAACTTCCACCTTCAAAAACACAGAGACACAAAACAAGTCTTACAAAAGGCCTTATATATTTGGATAGAACAAAACAAAACAATAAAATAAAATAAAATAAAATAATATTAATAATTAAAAAAAGGGAAATTTAAAATCTTCAACGACCACCAGATGGCTCTGGGCATGTCTGAGAAATGATCAGCTGAAGTTTACTCCTTAATTCATATCAAAAGACATGTGTGTGAAAAATGCCAGGCAAGTCTCCCCATTCGTTGCTTTTCCTCCTGTTCAATTAAAAAATTAAATAAAATAAAATAAAACAAAATAAAACAAAATAAAATAAAATAGCAATTTTTTTCTCCACACTTTTTCTGGAGAAAATGCCCTTGAACATGCTCCCAGTAATGTGACTGCTGTCTACATGTCTTTGCATGCAGGACTACAAACGACCCAGCATCTTCTCAAGCTGAATATCAGAAAAGAGCAGACAGTTCAGAAAACAATAACAAAGGGAGGAAAGAGAGGGAGAGAAGTAGAGGGAAAGAGAACTATGTTTCCTTGGGAGAGCATCATTTGGGTATGTCTTACAATTCTCAAGGGTGCTGCACATAAACACACCCATTTGCCAGCTGTCTAGGGGAAGAATGTAATCTCAGAGCCTCTAAACCTGGGTGAAGACATAAAGAATTCTCCAGCACAGCAGCTTTTAGACACTATGCTAGACACCAGCTGAATAAACCAGGCTGCATAGCGTATTCCACTGAAGACAGTGGAATTAGGCTTATGTCAGCAGGACCCACAGAAACAGCTGCTTTCTAGTCCCACAAGATACCTGCACTTTACTGCAGTGAGTAATGCTGTTTGGTATGGTTTGGAGTGGCTCTTATTTGACTTTTACTTCTTTTCAAGGATACAAATTTCCTCCGACAAGCCCAAGGGATAAGTAACTAAATCAACTAATCTGGAGAAATGGACAGTCATGCGTTCAGGGCTACACAATGCTTGGGAACCATGGGAGGATCAATGGAGAAGCTCCTAAGGGATTATGTCTCTTACCTCTCACTGATTTTTGTGGTGATTCTGACACTCACTTAGAGAAGTGGCATTTAATCTTTAAACTGCTGACAGAACTGAGGTCTCAAGGTGAAACTCAGCCATATGCTGAGCAGTAAATATCTTTACGGGTGCACATCCTAACAACTGCTACAACTGAGGATGATGAAGGCAGAACAAAACCACCATGGGAATAGTCAGTAATCAGGAGTCTCTACAATATTTAATTAGTAAGCAGTTAATGCTCTGCTTCCTCCCAACTCTCAGGCAGAGCTATGTCCCCGTATCAGCTAAGGGCCAAAACTCTGGATAAGACATAGAGAAAGTGGAGGTAGTTTGCATTATCTATCGTTTATAAGGGTCAGCCTGCAGTATGGAGACAACGGTGAAGACAGCAATTCCTACCTGGACTAAGCTGCCCCATCATTTCTCCTTATTAGAAGCAATCTCTAGCCAGAACCAAGGGAAAGTAGAATGGATACTTGCTTATGCCAAATTGTTTTTTTCTAACAGAGCTGGATTAATAGAAATGAGAGCAGGTCATATATACAAAATTATCCAGAAACCTAAAATGCAGATAGAATTATTTATCTTAAAAAAATAATTTCTAAGAGAGGTAGGCATCTACTCATCAACCTTCATTAACTAACTTCCCTTGGGGCTTTGATAGATCTCATGATAAACCAACCTTAGGCGCATGTATGCTTTCTAAATCTGATTTGGTATCTAAAGTACAGATGCTGACCCTCAGGTGTCCAGTAGGCCAGGGGAGGTGAGACTATATGTGTTTTGTAACCACCATTGACTTGGATTCTCCCCATGTCCCCACGCTATCATATATTATATATATATATATATATATATACTGCTACAAGTCTATAACCTCTGGGGCTACATGAAACAGCCAGCACAGAGAAGTCTTCCAGTGTGATCTGCCTCAAGAAGATTATCTACCTGTACTCCAAGAAAGGATTCAAGAGCCCACAAATAAATAAACCCAGGAGGCATCATGCATAGATATGCAGCAGATTTCTATTCTTAGGGTGATTCTAGCATAAAACATTTTCTAGTTTGTCTTGCTGATGAAGATAGTTCTTAAAACTGGACATGATGAAAGATGCCATAACAAAGAAAGAGCTATGTAAGATGCCCAAGGGGGGCACAATCAGTGTGTGTGAACACAGCATGTGTCACAGTGTATAAGCAAACAATGACATTATGCTCATGACCAATATTTCTCTGAGAAGCCAAGCAATATATCTTGAAGAAGCCAAGCTTGAGTTACACATACTAAAGAGGTATGGAGGGTACTGATGACTGTGTTTACCAGTGAGGAAATCTTTGAAAATATCCAAATGACATAAATATTTCATTTGTATTTTCAAGATTGAATTAGGCCTGTGAGGTAAGATCCATCATACCAACTTTAGATATCTAAAAATTAGGCCTCTGGACAAAACTAATCATTTGGGTTCCCTATGTGCTAAAAAAGAACCAGGAACATACAGGGGGCAATTTGGTGAGTTTAAACAGAAGACAAACAGGAATAAGGCAGTACCACCCACTCAGTGCTCTGTGAGATGAACAGAAGCAAGACAAGGGATGACTTTATGTCTGAGCAGAACTAGCCTACAGTTTCAGAATACTCCCAAGGGTACCTATGCATCTACAATAAAAGTCTTAAGAAAGCTCCACTTTGCCTTCATTTTATAGTAAAAGGGCTGTGTGCTGGGAACAGTAGGTCTGTAATTTTGGTAACTAAAAGCAGGAGCAGCTTGAAGAATGTCTGTTTGAAAACCTAAGTGCAAAACACCTTTCCATAACAAGCAAGATGTATCCCAGGTGGAGGTAACAGAAGATGCTACTCCTTCTGGATCTCCCTGCAACTAAGGTTGTATAGCAACCATTGGAAAGAAACCATTTGTTCAGCATGTCAGATATTGCCGTGGGGGTATGATTGGGGAGTCAGAGGGCAGAGGGCTGGCGAAGGTGACAGCAGCATGTCCTCTTCCCAGAGAGATGTGCCCAGATATGCAAGTGTGACAAAATGATGGAGGCAAAGCCTTCCAACAGCTTATGTTACTGTAATGGGGAAAGACGGTGGTTTTAGGTTCCCTTATTCCTAGATTTTCTTTGGATGACACCAGTTTTTAATGAGAAATTAATGCTCAAATGACAACTCACACTCACACCCATCCTGTGCATCTTCCACCACACCGCTGTGCAGATTCACTGTACTACACAGCTCTAGTCAAACCCCACGTTTCCTCCGGTCTCTATGCAGGCATAAAGGCAAATTAACATGATAGAAACTTCACAAGCAAGGTCCTCTCTCTCACTGCCTCTTCCAAAGAGCATCCTCACAGAAGATACAAAGGCTGAGTTTTATCTTAAATATTCATCTTCTAGAGGTGCCTGGCACCCCTCCAGCATTCCAGTTCATGCACAGCCCATCATACAACACAGAGCAGCTGAGTGTCCTTCATGACTTAGAGGATGAGTGGAAACACCTTCCTGACCTCTGCACATTAGCACCGGTCTTTTGTCTGCACTATAGAGCTAATAATCCCACCTTCTCTCTCTTCCATCTTCTTCCTAGTGAAAAACTCCATGTATTACTGTAAAATTGGGGCTAATTTTGCATGGAAGGAAGGAAGAGGGATAACACATAGCCAAACACAAGTGCTGCTACATTGTTCCAACACAGAAGGAGTGCTTTGTACTAGAAAACAGCCACAGTGACCAGGCCAGGCATCCCATAGGAGGGACTGCACATACTGCTCTCGCTGCAGTACGTTGCTGACCACCACCTGCAGTGCAGGTAACGAAAAGCAGGAAACCATAAAAGACTGCCAGGTCTCCTCTCTGTCCCTGTCCTCTCCTCCCTGACAACAAACCTGGAGCATTCTGGGGGAAGCCCCATCTGCTTCTCATTCCAGACCATGTCATGTCATAATTATTCCTAATTATGCCTCATTTAGCTTGATATGTACCAGATTGGGAAAGATGCCCTAGTGAGAACAAACATCTTGGACAGTTGTAGCAGAGAGGTGAGGTGAGAAGAAGTGTGAAGCAGAAATTAATAAAGGGACACGAGCTGCGCTGCCCAGCAAGGGGTGCCTGAGGAAGGAGCATGAGGCAGGCCTTGCAGCAGGACCAAGGCACTGCGAGCCGGGCAGCGGCTGTTGGAGGGCGATGCTGCCCACCCGCAGTGGCCATGTCCACTGCCTGCACCGCGCAGGGCCCCGCGGGGCTCAGCCGGCCCCAGCCGAGCCTCTGTGGTAGTGGCGGGGGCTGTGGGTGGCCGCAGCGGGGGCAGCACCGGGGCGCGGGGGGCGTTCTGGCCGACTCCGGCCGCATCCAGCCCGGCCGGGCTGGGCCCCTCCGCCCCGCGCCGCCCGCCGCCCACAAGATGGCGCCCGCCGCCCCTTGATGGCGGCCCGGACCCAGCGCTTCGCTTAGTGGCGGCTGCAGCACCGCAGCCCGGCCCCGGTCTCGGCGGCCTGCTCGTGCCCGGCCCCCGGCGGCCCGTGAGGGGAGGCCGCCGCCTTCAGCAGCTGTTGCCCTGGCCGAGCCCCTCTGCTCATTTCCACCTCCATTATTTCTGCCCAACCATTACACAAGCTGCTGGCTTTGTCCTGCTGAAACAGGAGGCTTCCCCCATTCCCCTCAGCACCAGGGAGGTGGTTCAGTGGACCTTTGCCTTGGTTAGGAGCACAACACGGTCTTTTTTCTGATTAAAGACCTACTTAGTGTTTTAACTATAAAAGGTGTGCTTGTACTGTAGAAAAGCTCTATTCCCCGCCAACTCATGCCCCACCTCTCCACACAGCGATGTCACCTGCAGATGTATGGATAGGTGCAGCACCCGCAGCTCCTAGACCAGAAGAGGCAGCTGATGCTCTCAGACCCATGCTGGGAACCACACTGCTCTACCATATGCCCCGGTCACCATCTCTTTTTCTCCTTGTGTGTCAGCCATAGACTGAGGCTGAAACACGTCCTGCTAGCTAGCATACAGGGACCAGCAAAATGTAAAGCACTGCAAAGTCCAAAAATGTCAGGGACATCAAGCAACAGCACTTGGTTCAAGAGTGCTTGCTCTGCTCCTCTTGGGGCCCACACTGCAAAAGCCACGGAGGAATCCCTCATCAGTGCGAGTCAGAGGCAACCGAACAGCAACAGCATCACTGTGACCATGACAAAAAGACATTTTCACAAGGTGTTTTGGGGCAGGGAAAAATTAAACGGGACAAAACATGCAGAAGTCGTCTCTTCAGGTACACTGCTTGCTTTCTGAACAACACCAAAAAGCAAACAAACAAACAAAAAAAAACACTTTGATCTGTTTGGGCCACAGCTCCTGTGACTAAAATGGCTGCTGGGAGAGCCAGCGCTCCGCTGTGGTCAGTTGCAGGCTGCATCTCTGAGCCGATGCAGGCATTGCGTCTGCAAAGCCTCTAGCCCTCCCCTCTGCCTCTTTTTGCACCTCAGCATCCACCTTCTGAAAAGCCCACCAGGGAGACAGGGCTGCTCTCCCCAGTTCCTTCTCTGAGCTCGCTGCTCTTCTGCCACAGCGGGACAGGGTCATGTTCCAGAGGGAGAACAGGAGGCAAAGCCACCTGCAGTGCAAGCAGACAGGCTGCTGGGGGAAGAAGCTGGGTGGCAGAGGAAGGATGATTTACTGGCACAAGCTAAGCCAATATAAACACTTAAACTGATACAGGTGTCTGCACTGTAAGAGATTGCCTGACTTAATTCAATTGTGTTTGTAAACCAATTTAGTTAAATCCATATAAAACTTGTGTTTAAACAAGCCCAAATAGTGTTAAAATTATTAATAAAACATATCACCATAAAACAAATACAACTTACGAAAGCATCCTTTTTGCTGACAGGATATATCTTTTCTCCTTGTATTTCATATTCCCTCTGTTTTTTTGTTTAGAGATTTTACATTTTTCTGCATTGGTCCTACCTCTGTCTTTCTGTGCCATATAAAAATAGGCTGTGAAATGCATGTGAGTCCACCTCTAGTATTTCTAACTGTTGTCTAAACTAGAGTTGGGGAGTTACTTATTCATTTTTGTATAGATACTCCCCACATACACACTCCCCCCTCCCGCCAAAATTAAACCCAAAACAATGTTCTTAAGTAGACTTTAAGCAAAGCATTTTATGCTGGATCCAGCCTAACCAAAGCTTTCTTGTCAAACTGATGCCTCTTATAATTTGGAGTTATTTAACCAAAAGTTGTGTTTTTTTTCTTGTTTTCAGCAAAGTCACTTTTTAAAACAAAACAACGGTCCAGTATTTTTGAGTCCCATTCCAAATCAACCAAATAAAAACTTTGTGTCCAAAATTAAGTGTAGCAAAATATAAGATCTTCTCACAAATGCTCAAGTAGTTTGGTCTCTTCCACTTCAATTCGCCCCCCCCCCCTTTTTTTTAAAAAACAAATGCATGAGTTAACAAATAATAATAATGCATCACTGAACTCATACTTGAAGTCAGCCACAATAGGACAAGTCTTCCTCAGACATGTTTTTCTTTTGTGATCTTTTTCACATACAGAGGAGGAATTTTGGCAAGTGCTTCCTGTGTCTGGCTGTTTGCACACTTGCAGAATGGGCTGAGGCTACTGTTCCCTGGACCAGCCACAATAACAAGCAGAAATTGCTGCTGACAAGAATGAAGAAAAGTGGGACACAATTGGGAGAGGGAAATAATAATAATAATAATAATAAAAGACATTGGAGTAGCAGTTGTAGCAGATTTATCTGATGACCTGGACAGCTTTGAAGGAGTTAGGAGGAACCTGGGATGGGGCAGGGTTTGAGGGGTACAGAAGCAAGGTGGGCTGGGGCTGGATTGCAGGGAGGGGACAGGAAGCACTCCTTGGGCAGGTAGGGAAGCAGGAAGCATTTAAGCCCAAGCACAGCAACATGACAACTGTGGGCTCAGAGATGAAGGAGGCCACTAGTGCCAAGTTGGTGGGTGGGTGGCTGGGGCATGACTCCAGGCATCTCAAGCCAGGATTCCAGTTTGGTGGGCAGAGGCACATCCACTGTGTGATGCGACCTTAATTAGACTGCACTCAGAGGCAGCCTCCCCCTTCCCCAGAAACCAGGCTGGCCTGCTACCCATCTCATGCAGGGACACGCACCTCTGTGTTTTATACCCTAGCCAGCCACATGCAACAAACATTGCTGCTGTTTAAAGAGCACGGACCCTTGCCTGGGGAAAGTGGTGTGCACAGAAAGTCTCCTGGGAAAGACTGTCACCCACTCACTGCCAGCTGTCCCAAATTCCTGCTCATTATCAGTGCCAGAGCCCTTTTCCACTGCAAGACAAGGCTACAGACTGGCACAGGGAGGTGGGACCTCACCCACCTTGGGTGCCAGAGCATGAGCTATCTCCTTAAAGCTGTGCCGGGAGGGATGCTCTCCCCGAAGGAGAAAGTAAACCTTTTGTACATTTGGCGGGGACCACAGTGCACAGCCACCCAGCCTGGCAACATCACTGGAGGCCTCAAAGGGAGACAGTCCAAGCCGGGATTTGTGGTTGTTTACCTTGACATCCGTTTGGATACACTCCAAATGTAGACAAGGGATTTAGATGTCCAGATTATTCACCCTCATGGCACCAATGCACGAACACAACTACTAGGAAGATTAGAGATATCCCATCTGCTTAAACTGCTCCCCTTTTCCTGCCAGCACTGATCACTCTCTGATAACCCTGTTGAAGGGAATTTAAGCCTTAGTTGCATTGTGACTGGCACCAGCATGATGATTACTTTCCTCATGGGACACCCACACACACCCACACACCCCCAGCTTTGTGCAATCCATCTCAGCTTGGCTCATCACAGCATTAGCCTCATCTCTGCTGGTGGGGCCCCACACCTCGACCCCCAGCAGTGGCTCCCAGAAGCTCTTCTTCAGGGCATTAGATGAAACTGTAGCAAAAGGATGGATCTTGCCTTTTTATTTGGCTATTTAACCATACTGAGATGATCCAGATCATGAGAAAGAAAAAAAAAAAAAAAAAAACAGCAGACAACAGAAGGAATTACAGGAAATGTAGATCTTAGTTGTCCTCGCACGATTCCAAGTTGTTATGCTAGTTTTATTCATACTTTAAAATGTCACCTCTTTGGGTTGTAGCCAAAAATAAGTTCCAGTCCACGCTGGAAAATAGAGGCTTTGACCAGAAGTATCTTTACTAAGCTTTAACTAAACCATTTGTTATCAGTAATTGCTACAAAATAAGAGACACTCTGTTCAGCCCTGCATCTCTGGAAGGAAACACAATAAGTAATTATGAGTTTACAGTGCAATTACATAATCATTTAGTCTAAGGCACTTTCCTTGGTGTTAGACAATTCTGTTGTTAGGCTGTGAACTCAAAGTGGGGTTTAGCACTTCTGCCTCCCTGTGCCATTTGGACCTGCGGAGCAAAGTTCTTCATGACTGCAAGGGTTAAGCTTTGTGGTTCTGCTCCCCAGAAGGAGGGCACCTCACACATCCAAATGCACACCTTTGACTTGTGAACTGCCTTTTCCACAGAGTGTGGGAATTTCACCAATGCCGTATTTCCTTCAAAACCATTTTCTTGCCCAAATTACAGGTCTCTTAACCAGATAATGATTTAGCTCAGCCTGACTCTGTTTGAGAGCACGGATAAGAACACAGCAGATACTAATCTGCCTGGGAGACAGTCACACGCATATGCTGTACAACTGCAACCTTAATCCTGGCAGTACACATACCAGGGCTGGGTAATGCTTCTTTTGACCCCTCCCCTGGAGTAGGCCAAGGGGAAACTGCTGTAGATGATGAAGAATAAGTGATGATGGCAGATGACTGGTCTAGGACATGTGTTCCAGTACTACTGAGGAGGAGCAAGATGAATCATAGTAATCTCTTCTTTTATGCTTCTCTCTTTTTGCAGTAGGCCCAAAACCCATTAGGACTGGTGGTTGTTTATCTGCTCTCCTGTCATCCCATCTCAATATCTCAACTATGAAAGTAAAATACAGCTCATGTTTTTATTCTTGGCAGGTAAACACAGGAACCCTTTGCCTTCTCTAGTGCTTTTTGATGTCCTTGCTTATTCTTTTGATGGGTTAGAGGATGCCTTCAGTGCTGTCCAGGCAAAATATATATATATATATATCCAATCAGACTCCTGGTGTATTCAAATAAATTGCCTTTTTATTTTTTTAATCTAGAAAACACTATTTGCCCTCTAGGGCTGACAGTTATTCACATACACTCAGAAGCAACAAAACCCAAACACACTGAATTCTTCATAGTGAGTTTAGCGGGTAAGAGCAAAGGTATCCAAAGTTGTGCTTGTGGAGGGTCACATGAAGAGTGGAGGGAAGCAGTGAGGAGTGGATGTGCTCATAATAATGTTTATCTGAAGTACAGCCCATGAATGCTCAGGTGAAGTACCATGACAACCACTAATATAACACCCTTTCTAGACTTTTTACAAAGGTTTTGTGTGCTGCAAATAGCCTCTGGACTACACAGAAGGAGCTCCTGCTGCATTGTTTAAAGGGAACTGCAGGATTTGTTAGAGGAATGGACTATGCAAGGAAAGAGGCAGCTGCGTATAGCAGTGAGGACCATCTTAAAAGTTCAGTGCTTAACTGCTCTTAGATATCACTACTTAATTTCATCTATTGTGTTACTCAGCTGAACAACCAAGACTCTAATAAGCAGGTACACCCAGGTCTATGCAGCGAAGCAAGCACGCTCAGATTGTAGGCTACACAGTAGAGGCTGTAAGGCATTGAAACTGCAGAGATGGAAATCATCACCGTGAGAGCACATTTCATCACTTGCTTCCCGTGAGCAGAAATCCTTACAGCTCCTGTCTCCTCACCCCCAGTACCCCAGAAGACATTCAACTGTGTTACGTAACAGGCTAAAACTGAATCTGCAGTACAGCTTCACAGCAGCAGGGCTCTCCTTCACCCCTGTGGCGAGTGTTTGGGTAGGGGCAGAGGACTTTTATGTCATACACAGCAAATTGCTGCTTCTGAGTTAGATTGCCATAAAAAGTCTAAGCCATCAAATGACAGACAAGGAATAAGATGGAAGGATGGCAGAGAAAGAGTCATTTGAGATGGAAGAACAATTTTGTGGGTTGGTTTTTGTTTGGGTTTTGAAGAATAAGAACATTGCTCTTTCAGCATATGATGCACAATAAATGCTGAAAGGCCAAGCAGAGGAAAAAAGGGGAAAAGGCCCTGAAAACCTTCAATATATTATTGGAATATGAGAAGGAAAAGGTTTTGTTTCCATGGTAACAGGGTCTATGGTGCTTCTGCTTGAGCAATCTACCAGAGAAAGAGGTCTTTTCCTGTTAGAGATGCCAGTGAAATGAAAGATAATTACAGAGACCCTCTGCCTCAACTGGGTACATTTGTAAATATTCTTCTTGATGCATTTAAGTGCTCGGATCTTACACAGCCCCCAGAAATGGATGTCTCCGTAGATGAAAGAGAATGAACTCCTGCTTATGTGTAGGTGTGCCACAGGCCACAGGCCTGTGAAGGTTTGTGCACGTAGCATTTTATTTTTTTTTGCCCTTTCACTGTTCTTGATCTGTGAATGAATGCAGCCCAAGATGTCAAGACAAACTTATGAGTTAAAATCCTTCTTGACTTCAAATTTTGGATTACAAAGTTGCCGTTCTCTTCCAAGATAAGAGGGCTTTGTTCTCATCTGTCACCTCCAATTTCCCACATATATGTATGTCAAGTCTGAGGTGGTCTGTGGCAGCTATCTTGCACCGGTAGCACAGCATGAAAAAAGTTCAGGAGAAAAAAAGACATATGAAATAGGAACTTAGGGGTACCAAGAATAACGATATAAGAAGAACTGGAACAGGACTCGAAGCATAGCTTTCATGCTCTTGCAAAGAGCATCATAAGATCATAGCTTACTAATCACAGAATCACAGAATTGAAGGGGTTGGAAGGAACCTCAAAAGATCATTGGGTCCAACCCCCCGCCAAAGCAGGTTCCTCAGAGCAGGCTACCCAGGTAGGTGTCTAGATGGGCCTTGAATATCTCCAGACAAGGAGACTCCACAACCTCCCTGGGCAGCCTGTTCCAGTGCTCCGTCACCCTCACCGTGAAGAAGTTCTTTCGCATGTCGGTGTGGAACTTCCTGTGCTATGTCTTGCAGCCATTGCCCCTTGTCCTGTCCCCACAAACCACTGAAAAGAGGTTGGCCAAATCCCTCTGTCTCCCACACCTCAGGTATTTATACACATTGATGAGATCCCCTCTCAGTCTTCTCTTCTCCAGGCTGAACAGACCCAGGTGTCTCAGCCTTTCTTCATAGGGAAGATGCTCCAGGCCCCATATCATCTTTGTGGCCCTCCACTGGACTCTTTCCAGGAGATCCCTGTCTTTTTTGTACCGGGGAGCCCAGAACAGTTCTGGACACAGTTCTGGGCTCTAAAATTATTAGCTCTAATGCTGACTGAAAATATCCATCTACAGCACAGTTATAGTCAGAAGTCCAAAAGGAGACTGCTGTGCATGTTGTAAAAGACAACCTTTGCTCCAAAGAACTTAAAATCCATGTGTAAGACAAAGACTTGGATTTCTGTATTTTGCAGATGACAGAGATGAGGTGTAAGAGGTTGAAACACGTTGTCTAAAGTTGCACTGAAAGTTTGCAATAGAAGTAGTTGAATCTAAAGCTCCTGAACTGTACCAAATTTTTTAACTATATGACTATTTCCAGAACAGTATCTTCAGGTGTTCAGCTGCAGAATTCAGCAGGCATAGATCAGCTGCTGAGACCCAGTGTAATTATATAAATGGAGTAAATAAGGCAGCACAATAGCTTCATGGCCACGAGAACCTTATCCACAGTCCTCTGCCCACCATCGTTTCAGAAAAGACATTTTCTTCTCAAACAAGAAACTGTACCAACTAAACAAAAATAAAACCAAACCAATAAACAAACAAAAAACAGCATCCTTCAGCCGTAATAGTATATTACACAGAGGAAGCAGGAGAGCATTTACCAGCTGGAAGGAAGATATCTCAACAGTGATCAGCTGCAGTATAGTTACACAGGGAGACAGCAACAGCCTCTCTCTCCCATATTTTAAGAGCCAGACCCTGAAAGGACATGCTGGGAAAAACTTCTCTTAGGGGGTGTCTATCTGGTGCCCATCCTCCTCTTTTTGCCTCTGCCTGTCTAACCTTTGGGAAAGGAACCATGGGGAGGACGCAAGTGGAGACTGAAGTGTGCTAATAGCTAGAGAAAACAAGTACATATGCTCTCAGGTGCCAGTGCCAGGATCATCAGCAGGCAAACAGGTTAAAAAACTGTGCTCCAAATGAACAGTCTTAGCACCTCTGGATCCTGATGGGAAAAATGTACATAGGTGTGAGGATGCACACAGCAGGATCTGTTCTTTTCTCTGGGGAAGGAGCTGACAGTGAATGCCAATCACAGCCTGAAGCTGGCAAAACAGTTACAGAAAGCAGAACAGGCAGAGCCCAATGGCCATAGATAACATCCCTCCATTGCTCTTTGCAGTTTTCCAATGCAGGGCTTTCCCTCCTTAGTTATACAGGCTGGGCTCCACTCCCTCTTTCATCCCACCTAGACAAGTGCCAGTCACTCACCACTACCACCACCAGCAGCATGTCAATGACAGATGGTTACAGCAAAACCCATGTGGCATCTTGTCCATCTGTGTTCTGCCCCCGTTCCCTATCACAAGTTTCTCATGAGCTCTTGGGACACACAAAATCTACACATCTACATATGTGTGTGCACAAGGCTCTGGCCTCAATTAACTTTGTATCGTTGTTGTCATTAAGGAAATCATCACTTTGCCCATCACATCACCAAAGAGAGAGATTTCTTTCTCTGATCAGACATCGGAACAGCATGGTGGCCATTTGAAGAGATGGAGAACAGATTTTGAGCCAACCACATATTTTTCATTTATTTTCCTTGCAATGCTCTCCATTCAGACTCAAAGTCAACCTGCATGGATTTTCTATAGGGCTCTTCTGCAACTATGCAAAGCTCCCAAAAGCTAATCCTGCAGGAGCACTTTCAGTAGACCTTAGAGGTCAGGGAAGTGACACAGGAACATCTGGAATCTGAATTTCTGGTGGTTTTACCTAGCCCACAAGCTGCTCTGAATACAGAAGTAGTTTTCTAGTTTCATATCCTGCTAGAGATGCCCACTAAACTTGCATAAATATCATATAAGGATTGGGAGTCAGTGTTGTACAGCCTTGTGCACACCCTGACCTGGGGGAAAAAAGGGTTTTGTCAGCTCCACTCTGCTAGTGGAGCTGCACCCAGCCCATAATCATCTTTCCCAGTACAAGCTAATAAGTGGGCAGAGAACTCAATGCCTTCTCCGTCCTGCGAGGACACCCCACCCGCAGCTGTGCACCTAGATAAAGTGCCAACAAATTATGGAGGCGAGGCAGAAAATCATTCCTACAGCTCCATTTGCAAGATAATTTATAGCATCTGCTTCTGAATTCAAACGAGAGCAATGCTGCAGCCTTTCTAACCTGCTGCTCTTGCCGCACAGTTGTCACCATCTTCTAGCTGTTTGGGGAGCCTCTGTGAAAGGGAAATGCATTAATGGAGCACAGGCCAGCTATTAGCAACCACTTGTCCAGATTGTAATAGAGATCATGGCTTGTTTGGCTGCCCATGGCCTCAGCAAAGGGGTAAGGACAGAGATAGGGTGACAGAGATGGCATTCCTGCTTCCAGCCAGCAGTGCTGGAACAATAGGCAGCCAGGAGTAAGAGCCAGAACAGGGCACTGTGGTCTCTCCAGTCTCACACAGCAGTCGTGGGAGATGTAGTAGTAATGTGCCAAGGAAAAGTGACCCAATGGTTTGCCTGTGTCACATTCTCAAGATGGAAAACCTGCTCTGTGTACTTTCCAGGCATAACCAGAGTACACCAGGCCACCCTGACTTTGGACACAAAAGCTTTGTCAAACCTTAGCAGTGTGGGCTGGAGCTAGACTCTCTCCTTGCCTATACCTGGTTGACTGAGGCACATCATTAGCATTTCCCATTTGCACGTCCTGCCTCTGTCCCTTGCTCCTTCTCCTGCATGCTCCTTCCTAAACTCCATCATAGCTGCCCACCCCCAGTGAAACCTGAGTTTCTCACCTACAGCTTGCCCCCAGTTCCTACTGGCAAAAAGCAGGGAAGAAGATGCTAATCCCCTTCAAAACAGGATACTAACCCCATATGGGTGATCTGGTGCCAACTCAGAAGAAAGACAAGTTGAGAATCAGTCCAGCCTGCCATAGTAAATGTATTTTGAGTCTGACAGCTCTACTCTAACTTGGATATACTTTCCCTAAAAGTAGGGAAAATTGTTCTCTGGAAGTCCACATGTCCATACCTTGGCCACTGGAATTAAGGAAGATGTGTCCCCCTTCCTCAGCAAATGATGGGATTAACCTCTCTGCCCACAAGAGCTACACAAGACATGCCACGTCTTGTGTAGCTCGTGGGCTGTGCCTGTGCCACTTAAGGAGAGATGCCCAGTGGTGGTTCTCCTGTGGTCAGGGGGGCAAATGGACAGCAGCAAGAGCTGCCTCACCGCAGGATACTCCTTGTGGTGCTCCTGCTGCCACTGGCCTTCCCTCCAGGAGCTCTTCTGCTCTTCTTCCTCCCTCCCTCTCAGTTTATGCAAAGTAGCTCATTAGTCCCATTAGCAGCAGAGCACCATCTCTGATTGTTCATCAGTGATTCCTTTGTCACCCTCCATCACTCCTGTTGAGCCTCATTAGTGCTGCTAGGAAGCAGGAGAACTGATAGGATATTTATAGGAAGGGAGGGGTGTTCTTTACACTACTGCTGTCTAATATCCATTCTCTACTCCTCATCTCTCCCCTCATCCTAGTCCTCCCCAGAGAGCCTCCTCCTAATGTGGGGAGTTGTCAAGGGGCTATATGAGACAGGACAGGACTAAACTGGTGGGTTTTGAGTCAGAGAAATGAGAAAGGGAGCAGAGAAAAGGGTGAGTTGGAGGTATGCAGAGCCTTAATGTTTGGTCAGGAGTGTACAGGCTGGGAACCTGTCGGGGGAGAGCAGAGCACATGCCCCTCTACACACGCAAGTTGGTTGAGATGGCAGCCCACAGATGAATGAGAAGAGCTCATGATGTGCTCACATCCATCACAGGGAGGTCCGTGCCCTAGCTGCAGGCAGGGCAGCTCGTGCATGCGGTGCCTCCATCAGGGGCTGGGTGTGAATGGGTATCCACTCAGCACACCCACCTCCGGGTGTGTAAGCCAGCAGAGAGCTGTACCACGCTCCAACAGCCCCAGAGGGAGCAACCTCCTTGGTTACTTACAAGAATATTCCTTCAAGCAGCACTTAATTATGGAGGCAACTAGACAGGGACTAATCATTCACTATAATACAGTTCACTATAATAGTTTATCTGGGAGAAGAGCTAGTATAGGAAGGAGGAGGCTGAAGAAGAACCACAGGACAAGAAGAGGAGGAGGAAGGAGGAACAATATCCTAAATCAGTTACTGAGTATGGACACCTTTATGACTTCATAAATGGAATATGCTTACTGTCAGCAATCTTTGTCTTCCAGCATCACAAGGGCACCTCCCTAGCCACAGGCCACAGACCCTGATCTCACCAGCAGTCAGATCAGGTGACATTTTAATATCACTGTACATCTCAAGATCGTGACTTCCTTCCAAAGGGTCCCAAGGAGCTTTTATAACCTTTCCAGACACATAATTCATGTCTTTTGGCACTGAAATGGACCTTGTTCCTGTGAAGGATGAGCCAGCTCCACTGCTGTGCAGGAGTTTTGGACAGAAAACAGTGACAGCTTCTGTATCCCTCTGAAGCCGTGGGGTACATGTGTGCATGTGTGAGGAGGGGTATTTCAAGGCAGCGGAGTGCAATTGCAGAGGATGGAAGCTAGCCAGAAGCTGTGGCCAAGTCCTCTGCTGATATGTAGGTTAGCGCTGGGGAGCTGTAAGAAACAGCGGTGGTGATTCAGAGCGTGGCACTCTTCCCTTGGCCTCCCTAGTGAATCACATCCCTACAGGGTGGCAGACCTCTATGTGGCTGGGGACGGCTCTTGAAAGAGGCTGCAAGCCAAGGTCCTGACTCGGGTAATTGTTCTGGATCAATGGCCAAAATACAGGCTATTGATCTTGGACAAAATCCAGCTTTGGGACATGGCATCACACAATTCTAAATCCCCTTTTTGGGTTTCAACCAAGTCCCACTGCCTTCCTTTCCTATTCAGAATGGTGCCTTGCTGGGAACAGAGGCTGCTTCATTTTCACCCTGCTTCTCCTACGCTGTCCCTGGGTGCCTGCTCCTTGGCCACAGGTGATGTGACAGCCCTGGGTGACACAGGTCTCCTAGTGGAGCCAGTGTGCCTCCTGGGCTGCATTACGTCCAGAAGTGTCCTGCACTGCTCAGGGCACTGCCATGTGAAGTGCCATGTGAAGCCCCCTGTGAAGAGCCTTCCTTGCTTCCCACTGAAGATAGTGCCGTCACACAGACAGGAGGCAGTAAGCACTTGGACGTGCTGCTCAGCTTGGTCCTGTAGCTCAACCAACCTGCTATAGTTTGTGCTTGGTTCAAAAGACAAAGCTGCTGTTCCTCCATCCAGCAGCTTGCCAGACTCATTCCTATGGGCTTTAACCAAAAAGGCATCACAGAGAATCAGCATCCTTGGAAAATTATGAACAAGGCCCATGTGAGATTTGAGCAGAGCCCTCGGTCCCAGAAATGTGTAGGAAACTGGCCCTTCCTTTCCTCAGCTGGTGCAGTGCTGCAGCAAGTGCATCGGGGAACGCCTGCCCTCCTATACAAACAGAGGCTGCTCTCTCTGGCTCCCTAAGCAGCAGGAGCAGAGCTTCCCCTGACTTCTGCAGCTGCAGATCATCATGCATACAGTATTCTGTTTGGATATCTCCCCGCCTTCCTCATTCCTGCATCTCTCCTCTTGCAGCTAATTTAATTGACTGCCCCGGTTATGAAGAATCATGGTGTCTAGGAACCAGGAGTAATACTTAGCATGATATTGCCGTTTTCACATCCCAGAGCTGTGCAAACATTAACTAACGCTAACTCTAATTAGCTGCAACTCACTGGAAGGTAGGTAGGCCTGTTATTAGCCCTGTTTTTAGCTGATAACACAAAGATGCAGAAGGCCCAAGTTACTTATTTCTACTGTGGAGCTGAGTTAAGCAAAATAACTAGGATGCAAATGGACAAATATGTTTTCTAGGCCATTTTGCCATCCTAAGGGGTGTTCTGGCCTCTCACATAACATACATTTGCCCCAGCCCTAACCTCAGGAACTGAGGACAGGGGGCCTCGGTCCTGCCATGCCCCAGAAGCGCCTGTGCTGTGCTCACTCAGCTGAGGACCCCTCCCACGGTGAGTGCTGCCCTCACCCACTGACCCTGTTCACAAGAGCATCCACTTGGCACATACAATGCCACCAGGACTCAAGGAGATTTCCAGAAGCCACAGTCATGCTGTAGCAGAGCAAAAACAACCCCGTATTCTGTTTTCCCTCCTTTTCCTGGGCATGAAAGATGTTGAATGAAATGGCAAAAGTCTGCACTGACTGTCCTAGAAGCCATATTATTAGCAGAAAGTGATGCTCTGAAGCCCTGCCATGGTCAGGTTAGCAATAGCTAGAGAATATATGCAGTTTATGTGTGCTACAAATCTTTTTTAAACAGAGCAAGGCCATTGTGCAGCGACATTTCAGCTTTAGATATTGTAAGTCACTGCTATGCTCTTCTATCCCCAGAAACTGCCTGTGCTTTCTTTGCTTTCCCTCTTGGTTGTTCTTCTCCACAGAAATTCAAAACTATCTTGAAGTTCAACATCTCACACTTAGGAAAAGAGCCAGGAAAGTCTCTCCTCCTTCCTTCATTCTCTCTCCTCTCCCTCACAGCAGACCTTTCAGCAAGGTCATCAGCAATACTGGCTGATAGGCACTGTGCAAGATTGGTTTGGTGGAGGTTTTCCACCAGACGGCTGCTATCTCAGTGTTTTGAGTCTGTCTCAAAATTCCCTCAAGCTGTTTCTATCAGCAGTAGCCCTCATCTTCACTCCTCTGGGCCACCACACTTCTGCCCACTCTGCTGAGGTAGGCATCCTACCCAGAGGTGGCTGCATTTCCCTAATTAGCCCGTTCATTGCTGCACTCCTGAACTGCTGGCTCTGGTAATTGGTGGGCATTATCTGTCTGATGCAAATGAGTTATCAGTCTCACTGGATAGCTGTCCAGAAGCTGCTCCCGTGGTCAGACACCTAAAATGTTCAGAGAAAGAGCTGAAGAAGAGCAACCAGGCTGCAAACTGCACCCAGGCAGCCAGTGCATCAACCTACAGACTGAAGGGCAGGTGGGAGGTGAAGCTCACCCAGAAGCTGTTCCCAGATACCTCACTAGTGATGCATGCAGAGCAGGGTAATCCTAGTCTCAAAGATGTAACTACTGAGGCTTCCTTCCTTCACCACACTGCTTGGAAGGGAGCCTGAGCTTTGAGTTGACTGATTCATGTTTGCAGCACCAGAGGTCAAGGTCCCTCTTTTGATGCACAGAAGTGAAAGCAGCCACGGTTAGCAGGGTCATAGGCCCATGAATGCAGGATCCAGGTACCTCTCTAAGCACTGACTCCTTTGTCCAGACACAAAACTTCATCTTCCCTACCTTCTGCCATAGCCTCATACAGCAGGGCTTGAGCCTGAAATCAGCAGGGATGTGGCTGAGCAGAAGCAGTAAAGAAGCCATTTTGCCTTCAGGCAGTAAGTGTGCATCCCCAGAGTCTTTGAGAGAAAATGGCATGCAGGAAAATGTGTGTAGGGACTACAGACTCAGAGATATCTGAGCACCTTGAAGTCTAGCCAGGCACTTAGAGAGGAAAGTAAAGTCGCAGTCACTTCCAGTCTCCCTAGGAAGATAAGCTTTGGGTCCAGCCAGGAGCCAGGCTCTTTTCCATCTGCCAGCTGGGGTGAAGGCTTTGCTTCTCCTTGTAGCACTAGCCCAACCCTCAGCTCCTTGCTAAATGTATTTAGGAAGCAGTGCTCAGTCTGACAGCTGTCTTGCAGCTCACACATGAATTAGAGCCAGAGTTTACAGAGAAAGAAGGCAAGGAGGAATATATATAGTTCATAGAGTCTCTCTCCCCTCATTCACAGCCTGCCTTTTAATATTCCTCATGCACCTTTGCCTGAAGACCACAGCCATGCATCAGCGCTGTTTCATTCAAGATAGTCTCTGGTGACAGAAGACATCATATGTGTGAACAGGTGGTAGAGAAAGAAAGAAGCAGAGGAGGAGAGAAAATTATCCCTCCTCCAGTTACATTCTGTATGGAAAGGAAAGCCATGTCAAATTGAGGAGCTTTAAGAATTAATTTAACCACAGGCTTTGGAGCACACACCTACCTTCAGAGGGATGTGTGTGAATATTCCACATTCCTCATGCAGAACATCCTCTTTTAAGGTTTATCACACTTCAGCTCCTTGGCTAGGAACAGGAGCGCTCTACTGTTGCACAGTTCTCAACTAATGCAGCAAAGTTCAATGAGAAAGAAACCTTATCGGAGGAGATGACTTTATTCTAAACTACTGATTTCATTCACGCTCATTCTTTCATGCCCGCTAGTTCTCAGGCACCAAGACATCGGTGCCCACATGCTCCAGCCAGGACTGCTTGCAAAGACAGGAGGATGAGTGACACAAGTTAACAAGTCATCACATCTTTTGAGTACCTCTTAGGTAGGTGACCATGAGTTGGTTTTGGATTTGTCTTTTGCTTACTTTAAGGGTTCACAGGGGTCTTTTGTCAACCCACCCTGTTCTACCTCCCAGGGGTATTAGGAAACATTACTCGTTGTCTTTAGTTTCCTTACCTGGATGTCTTCAATGGCTCCAGCCTTGTCTTTTATCTTCCCACCTCTTAATAGCTTCAGTCTGTGGTTTGCTTTCAGCTGACATTTGTTTTCGCAGACTGGGTGTTTTGAGAAGCTGTAAGGAGTGCTGTGTTCTTGATGATCTTCTAGCCTAGGTGTCACCAACACCTGTGACTCCTGTCCTTCTGCCACATCCTCTGGTGCCTTTCATGCCCATTCATACCACTCTCAATGTTTCTGTTAAATGTCTCCAATATCTCTGGCTAAGGCACAATCCCACCCCCCACACCTTACATCACTATCCTTGGAAGATCCTATAATAAAGGACAGTCATTTAAAATGTGCTGCATATTTAGCAGAAGAAAAGCTGTTTCACTCCCTGGTGATTCTTATGTCTGTAAGAAGCATGTTCTGGCTGCATGGTAACCTGGTGCAGAGAGTTCGTCAACAGGACTTTGGTCACCAAGAGACAAGCGGATGTGTAGAAAACCTTTCCCTTGGCTGATCGTTGTCAAATCTGGACTATAGGCCACAGTAATTAGGAGGGGAAAAAATCCACATTTAAGCAAGTAAAAAATATCTGATGAGTCGATTTTTATTTTATTTATTTTTTAATCAATTCTCTTTGAAGGTGGTTGCCTGGCTGGAAGCTGGGCTGAGCACTGGCAGGGGGAGGCAGCTCACTAGTGAGGCTTGGTAAGGTTTCTGGTGAGCTCAATTTCCCAGCGCTGCATCGTTTCTGCTGTTTGTCATTCAGATCTCCCAAGCTCAAAGCAGAGCCTGCTTCCCCAGAGCATTAGCCCACCATGCATCCAGCAGATTCAGTGAAATTGAAGCGTGCTCACACATTGCAAGATCACAGTCCCAGCAACAGGCTGCCTGCACCTCTCAAGGCATCCTGAAACCTGAAACCTCATTAAAAATCCGCTCCTGCTGTACAAACACCTCTGTGAATAAACAATATCAGAAAATCCAAGCAGGCATCGGGTACACCCTCACATCTTACAGCCATGACATGAACTTCTTAGACCTTACAGGATCATTTTCAGCAATTGATGTGTTCACTCACAGAGTATTTCCTTATGGGTAAATTCAGGATCCTGCTGAGAGGCATTGGATGAGGTGTATATTTGCTTGGGTGCCTTGGAATTTCTGAAGACCCCAATAGGTCCCCTGTCAGGCACACGCATACTATTGGAAATTTTCTCTCAAGGGTTGTGGGACTTACCCTGCCCACACAAAGAGCTGCGAACAGGACTAAAATCACCACAGCCCCTTCCCAGCTCTAGACGCCTTCCAACGGATGGAGCTGCCCTGCAGGGTCACCCCTGGTGCAGCCATGACAAAGCAGAGATGAAAGAACTCACTTCAGGCAGGCTGATTTGATTCCTCCACCCCTTAGGGCAGGCACCATAAATGTCAGGACATCTGGACCAAATTTACTTGTGCCGGATTTGGGACTTAAAGCCTTACACAGAGTCTCACCCTCACCCTGTGTCTGCGCTATCTGAGCCAGCGCTGCTGCCATGTGCTGCACACAGCCTCTCCCCCTGAGCTGAGAGCTCACAGCACTCAGCCCGCAGCGCTTCCCAGCAGCTCTGAATACAGAAGCAGGTCTGGACTGAAACCAGCAGCAGTTGCATGTTACGGATTTCTAAGGAATTGTGCTGTCAGGTGGGGACGTGGCAGCTTTCTGTCAGCAGAGGAGATCACTTATATTGTAGGAGGGAAAAAACTTAGAGCTTGCAGCTGTGATTCCTAAAAGAATATTGTTATTATGTGGGCTTTTTTTTTTTTTCCTTTCAGTGCTTGAGAACTATGAGTTCTCAAGAGTTAAGGTTACATGGTGCGTAAGACAGCAAGATGGGGTAAGTAAAAGCACTGACCCTGCTTGACTAAGGTCTACGTGACCCCCTTCCAACCAGTGTCTATGATTTTGCACCCAAAGCACAGTAATTGTTTTCAGTTCTTGGGGAACCTTGTAATACTGGGCTCTGACTTTATCTCATGTATGGGAAAGTGATTTCTTTCTTTCTTTCCAGTAGCATTCCCTAAGAAGCCTTTAAAAGGTGTTACTTAAAATACCCATTAACCAGGAAGACGTAGTGCAACATGCACGGATAAAAGAGCTTGGATTTACAGGGAAAAATAAATGAAAAACAGCATCACCCAGGAACATAGACCGGCTTTGAAGATTTTAAGAGAGTTAAGAATGAGTTAGCTCCCCTGTGGCCACTAGAATAACAGCAGGTGGCTGAAATGGCTCAAATAAAATGCAGCCATTTTGGAGGCAGTGAGCCTGCACTGCTCCACCAGGCAGTCATGCCTTCCTTTCCTTTCACTGTCACTGAAAGAAAATCACTGAGAAAATCCAGTGGAGGAAGAAGGGTAACATTAGCAAACGGAGAATATGAATGAAAAGGCTGAGGTAATTACATTTAAGGCTAACCTCTCCTGGGAAGTATGGCAATGCAGAACTGATCTTATCCTGAATATCCTCACCTCTCACCGTGTATCCCTGCATGTGAAATGCTCAGAGCAAGTATGAACCAGACCAGTCGTGGCATTGAGATTGCTGCCTGGTCATCACAGATGAAAACAAAAGAGATGCTCAGGTTAGGGAGCTACAAGACACTTCCAGCAACCTGCTACAAGCTTTAGAAGACTAGCATGCCACTGTTGTGATGTAGCATTGGAAGAGTTTAAATCACGAGTGCTGTCATTGTTGTGGATCTCTGCATTAAAAGGGAAATTAGCAAAATAAAATTCCCAGGTGATCTTAGGAAGCAGGATCCCTTCTCCCACAGAGAAGAGCTAAGAAGTGCCCAGAATCTGACACTCTGGAAAATCCATATGCTCAGCAGACACCCTGAGCATGCAAACAGGATGCACCTAGGGTACCTGAGGTTCTGCCACCACTTTGATCTGCACCCTATCCTGAGCCACAGCTATTTTCAGTGCTGTAGAGAAAGGTACAAAAGAAAAAAATTCAGAAGATGGGAGGGAGTAAAGCTTTTTTTAAGCCCTGGTAATTGCAGAAACATTAAACTATAAGCCAAATACAAGATAAATATAATGGAAACAAACAGAGATTGAATTTCCTTCCAAACCCATTTGATATGCCCATGCAACGGATACTTAAGTACTCATATTTCAAAGTTATTTCCTCTCTTCAGAAATCTACCTATTTAGTTACACACACACTTATCAAAATTCTAACATAATTTACTGTTGGGTGAGTCTCAAACACTTCTGTGGTGAAGGTCGGGTTAGAAATCAGGGATAACTGAGCACTAGAGCGGCTCTGGATACCTTGCTAAAGACCCAGAGTGCTAGAGATGTTTGAAACACTTTAAAATAAGCATATTGCATGCAGGTGTGGCTGCTTTCAGTCGTTTCCCCCCCTCAGTTCTGTAACTGTTCTGTAACACATCACCCAGTTCCAGAGAAATGTTACTTTTTGGGGGGATCTATCCACACAAATTCATCCAAAAACTTGTTGCAAATGGTGTATCTGGACCTGCATCAGCAACCTGTAGGATGGCAGCACACTACACAGGCTGGCAGGATGTTTTACATAGTCGGACAAAGAAATACTGGACGCTGGAAAGGAGAAAGCTCTTCCTGGAAAAAATTAGCTACTGTGGGCTCTTCAGTATACACACAAAATAGAGAAACTCTGCTTTTACACCACTTGGAAGGTGTAATATGTAACCTGAAAATGAAAACTGGGAGTACCTGCAATTCCTGGAAGAATCGTATTTATCAAATGTAGGTGTACCCTGCTATGCTAACTGCACTCTCGCTCAGCCTGAAGTTGAAAATTAAACAGCTCAAATACGTGAGTCAAAAGTGAGTAACAACTGAGGCAGGAGAAGAGAGTTGTGCATCTCTCTCCAGCTGGTTTCTCCCCTCTCTGGACAGGACTGAGCCCGGCCAGACTCTACTCTGGATTGTTGGACTTTGCTCCCCGGGCCTTTGGCCATTACCATTCTGGTAAAAATCCTCAATAATATAGCAGTAGCTAAGTGCTGTTGCAAAGAAAAGATTAGATAAGGAGCACAGAACAACCTCACCTGGAATTTGGCATATGAACTAGAACTAACCTCTGTGGCACTGGAAAAAGCACTGGGGTTTCTGATCACATCTTTTCTGGAGCTGCAGTGGCTCAAGCACAGGTGGATCCACTACATACCCATAGTAGGGTTGTTCCACACTTTATTTTCCTTGAAAGCTCCACATCCATGCATTGATCAGGTCAGGTCTGCCTTGGTTATGTTCACAAAAACAACTCACAAAGGTAGAGGTTATTGCCAGGGACACCGCGATTTTCAAAATATTTGGGGATGTATCTAGGGAAAAATGTAGAAAAGGAGAATGCGAGCAAAATATTTGCAGAACTCTAAAAGGTTGCCTTAGGGATTTGGAGTGAAAAGGATGAGAAAGCACTCCCATGTTGGGATTTGTTGTCATCTCAACGTAAAAGTAGTGTATGCCAAGGTTGGAACAGTCTGTGGCTTATTGCATCCCCCATGTAATTAATGACCAGATACAAATAAAAGTTAATATGGCATAACAAGGAGATTCCTCATTGCCTGTGGGTTCTGTGAGATCCAGACATCTCTGGAAATGAAAATAAAAAACCCCAAAGAGATCGGACATCCAAGCTGAACAAAGACAGATTTTGACTCACATGAAGTACCATCTTCAGATTTGCACAGCAGCCTGTTGCACTCCTTGGGAGTACAGCTGGGCAAGGAAACTCCATACTGAAGAGGATTTAAATATTTGTAACTATAGGTCTGTCCATCCCTCCTCAGTTTGGGACAAACACTCAGTTTTCAGAGGAGGACATTTCTTCCTAGCTTTGGTTAGGGCAACCGGTGGGTTGCCTATAGACCAAGAAAGCCTGACCTTGTTCAACTCAAAGGCTATTTGGTGGTCAGGTGGGCTGAGGAGGAGACGGGGACATCTCCCAGAGCTGCCTGGAACCACGCAGACTGTGAGCTTGATGTGGCTGGTGGCTCCGCCAGGGCACCCATCAAGACCAAAACAGCACTGTGATCCTCTGAGTTGGACGGTTCTGAAAGCGGAAAGAACAGTCTGTTTGAATTCTTCCAGTTATCCCCAAATGGGAGGCTTTTGCCAGCTGTTGTAAATATCCTGCCAGACCCTATCTCCAAGCACACCCACTGGCTGCAGTGAGACTTTTTGCAGCACGTAGCAAGCAGCTACCAAGTGGAGAAGCGTTATAACACACCTCACTTAAATTCACTGAAGACCTACTGGGGCCTGAGGAGTCCAGTCCATTTCCAGGGAGAGGCAAACGTTCTCTCTGACACAGAAAGATGGTTCAATCCAGTTTGAAATGGATCCAGCAACTGAATGTCCCTGCTTGTCCATTTATATGACCCGTTTTCTAATGGTGGCCAAGGGATTCAGACAGTGCTAAAAACTGCAGTAAAATTCAAGGGCCTCCCTACCCTCATCCTCTCCATGGCTATGAGCACTCTATAAAATCCTAGATAGATTAAATTAGATAGACAGTATGAGGAGCGAGTTAATTGGTGGTGTCACCCCAACTGGTATGTCTCGTTGCTTAATTAACCAGTAAGTCACCACGAGCCACAGAGCTTGTAATATTTGTAATAGAAGTGGAAAAGGTGCCTTGAGGGGCTACCATGGAGCGCATGCAAGTACTAGCACAGCCCCTCATCCTCTCCATGTTGCATTTTCCTCCAACAGCCCCACATAGTGGACAAGATCAAGAGCTAAATGCTTCTTCTGCATAGTGCAGTACTACCTGGTCCAGAAGGAGACCTGGATCCGAGTGAGGCTGGGTCCTACCTGGTACCCGTGGGAGCTGGGGAGGCATCCTGCAGCTGCACCAAGGGTCTGCCTACCTTGCTTTTGGCAGGTCATGGCAGGCTGCATGTCCCACGCCAAGAGGTGATGGGAAGCTCTGAGCACAGCTCCTGCCACGCTGACCCCAGGAAAGGGCTCTGCTGGGAGGCACAGGGCTCATCTGCATTCAGCACTTCTGCTCCAGGCTCAGCACTGCGCTGACCACAGTCACGTGCATCCCATGCAGGAAAGAAGATGCGAAAGACAAGCTTGTTTTAGGTCAACAAATCCTGTACATCACAGGCATGCAGCCTGGCCAGGGACCAACCCCCTCCTTCAAGGTCTAATTCAGTGGGTGCAAGGAAGCAGTACCCACCGCAGCAGAAGGAAGACTTCCTTCCTTCCTGCCAGCAGCAAATCTCCCACCACGCCTGTCAGCTGGAGCATGGTGCTCCAGTTAGGCCACAGAAAGCCTTTGCCTCTCCCTCCTAATAGCTTACCACATTTGAGAAGGCAAGCAAGCCCCCCTCTACTTTTCAGGGGCTTTTAACATCTAATTAATTAGTACTCAAGGCACAGTTTTATGTAAATTTTATTTAAATCCCAATCAGTGCTCTCATTTCCGTGCAGAGTTATTTTTACCATAGCATCAGCACTCAGGTGGGCAAGGAACAAAACTACCCGGGGGAGCAGAGCCCGACGTGCCCAGCCTGTCAAGGAGACTGGGAGCACTGGGACCGCAGGAGGGGCTGCCAGGTGGCACAGAGATACACATCCCCAGCACTGACGGGAAGGGGTAAGAGCAGTTATGGTTGTAGGGCACTGATACAGCTCCAGCAAGAGTAGAAGCTAGTGAGTCTTGACTGTGGAGCAGATTGTAAATTGGTGTCTTATGAGGACTGAGCGACCTTCCAGTGGGGAACGGCCTCATACACAGGGATGTTGGTGCCACAGCCACCAAAGGGATGCTCACAGCAAGCCTTAAAGCCAGTCTGGATCCAAGGGCAGTGATTTTAGCCTGTGCACAAAAGCAGGAACCTTCCTCAGTCTCCTTGGTGGAGCCTTCTCAGCAGGATCAGCTTCCTACTCACTGGAGCTGCCTTGACAGGCACCCTGAGGATCTTTCACCTCTTCCCACTCAGATACAAGACTGGTCTGTGACCTTCACCGCTGCCCCAGTTCTGTCTCCTGAGACACCATCAGGCATGTGAGTGCCTGTGGAAACTCGTCAGACACAAGCACACACATCCTAAGAGAGGGAGAGAAAAAAACACATCTTTCCTGGAACTGGATATCCAAAGGGGCCAACTGGATCATTGGGCACCTCACCACAGTAACCCACACAGCCTACAGGGCTCCCTGGCAGCAGCATGCTGGGCATCAGGCCGCGCTGTCTCCTCATGCATCATTGCTGAGCATGGGACTGAGCCTGCTGGGGTTGGCCTCTCTGCTCCCAGGCTCATTGGAGAGCCAAAAGGAAAGAAGCATTGCCATCTCTCTCCAGCTGGGGGGCAGGAGGGATAAAAAAAAACCCTCAGTATCTCCCTCTTGGTGATTAGACTGAGATGAGATGTTTGAAACCACTAAAAGGAAACAGCCACTAACCCAGGACATAACGCCCCAGAACAAGTAGAAGGATCTAGCAAAGAAAACTTGCTGCAGGTTTGGAAAGTGAGTTTCCCCTGCAGATTTGCTTCATCCTAACCTCCACAAGAACTAGAACATCCTGAAACATGCTGCCAATTCTGCTGTTGGTGTACAGTCAAGGAGGTGCACATATCCCAGCTGTGAGGGTCTCACAGGGCATTAACCATATTTTGTGGACATAAGGAGAAGGAGAGATTCTGAAATGCAGACAAAGGAAATGTGTACCACCTACTTTAAACATGTAATGCTAATAGTACTCATAACTAACACTAGCTTCAAAAACTGACCCAAAATGCCATACCCCAAGTTTTTTCCTTAGCTCCCTCACCTGTATCCTACCCAGAGAGCCAGCCATATTCCAGGTACGGGTCTTTCTTCACACCTGATCATGGCTCAGACAGGTGATCCAGAAGCAGCAGATGAGTTAAGGCAGTAGGATCCCCTGGTCAGCACCACAGGACAGCTTATTCCTGATTGATGTTCCACCATTGCTCTGGGAGTGCTTCCTCCTCATGCTACTTGCATTCCCCTTTTCCCTGAGGCAGCCATGGTTCACTGGGGTCAGAAAACTATAACAACATGGTCTACCATGCAGTCTAATGGGGAGCAGATTTTCAGCTACCATATCTGGCCCTCCACAGGAGAGACTTATCTGGGAAGGTGTTTTAACTCCTCGTGTTCTGATTTTCTAGCAACAGGCAGGAGGCTGAGTCAATGCAAGTGACTGTGCCTCACACTGGATGGATTCATGCTGTTGATCTTCTCTGTCAGTCCTTCAACAGCTCTCGCTGTACTACTCAACTCTTCAGAAATCTATTGATGTGCTAAAAAGACCTCCATCTTTGATTTCCATCTCGTGAATCCTTCGCCTGCCTTCAGCATGGAAAACTATAGTTTATTTCTTATGGGACAAAGGAGGAGATGATTTCTACCAGAGACACAGTTAGCATCTGCTACCCAGAGAAACAAGGAGGGTTCTGCAGGTGATAGTAAAAGTCTCAGAGGGCAGTATGTACCCTTACTGGGAGAAACAAAAAGCATGCCTGCTACCAATTTAAGTACATCTATGGGCTGGGCAAAGTCACTCATTATCACCATCACTGGAGTGATTATATAGAAGATGGTGCAATAACTGAGCAAGAATTTCATACTAATGCCACCATCAACCTATCTGAGATTTGGCAAACCCAAAGCAAGCCTTCCCCAGGCTCCCTCATGGTCACAGTCCAGGCACAGAGAAAGTCCATGCAACAGCTTTGGGGACACTGAAAGAATTCCAAGATGGTATTATTCAATGCCTAATATTGCTTCATGACCAATTAGATTTGTTAAGTTTCCCTGCCACCCAGAGTCTTTTGTGTGATGCTAGACAGATGTTCCCCAGGTGTTGCAGACCGGCTCAGCTAGTACTTCCGATAACCTGAACCTGCACAGCAGATGCATTAACAGATTTTGACATGATGTCATTAGTTTTGCAGCTGATAGCTGGGAGGGATGAGGGAGAAGACAGGGAAGAACAAATAAATAAATGTTAAAACAGAGAGAGAAAGAAAAAGACTAATAAAGGCTAATAGAAAAAGACTAATAAAGGCCTATAAAGGCTCCCTTCTCTGCCCAGAACACAGCCCTGGCGCTGGCAGACAGCACTCCCATCTACACCATTCCTGGAGCAAGGGGGCAGATTCCATGATCCCCTCCTTCCCCTTCCCCCTCCCCACCTATCCCCCTTCCTTTGAAGTGTAATTGCATAGAGTCCTATCTGCCAAGGAAGCCTGCACCTCATGAAGATGAGCACGCTTTGAGACCACAGCAAGGAGGGCATCTAAGGTACAGAGACAGGGAAAGTGCATCGAAAAAGGCAGATAGTGGGTAATACAGAAACACTCCCTTTTCTGTTCCTTCCGATGAGTCAACATGATGAGTCTGTTGTGTAAAACATATGCTGCTTGTACATCTGCATAAAATGAGGCAGCGAGATCTAGGAGCGTTCATTAAGGGGCTGAATTCAAGCCTTATTTTTAATCTGAAGCTTACTCCCTACCCATAATTAGGCCTCTAGTCAGTCATTGAAACTCTATCTGTGTGTCTTTCCTCATCCTTAAGAGAGGATTATACCTTCTACCCAAGGAGCTGTAAAGAACAGATTCTATGTCTATAAAGCCTTGTGTTTTACATCTGTGTAGAGATAGACAAACAGTTTACATTTGAGCAGGATTCAAAACAGACACATTAAGCCTTCGAAAATAAAACAGAGAAAAGTCAAGTCAAAATGTCTCTTCATCCGTCTTACTCAGTCAACACCACAAGCAGGGGCAAAATAGTGGAGACAAGAGAAAGACGTGCCACCGCCTTTGTTAAAAATTGCTGCTTCCATGCTGGACACAAGTGCAGGAAGCTGGTGAGAGCTGCCCTTTTCCCAAAGAAGCTCAACAAATGCAGCTGTGTGGCTTCAGTTTGCAACCTTTTTTATAACTTCTGGTAACATGTACAAACAAAACTCATGAGATCTATGGGCTCATTACTGGTTCTAGAACACAACTCTCTACAGATAAAGCATGACCATTTCTGCACAGAGATTGTGTAGGAAACTGTACAATCTCTGCCCATATGTCATTCTACCAGATGTTCATCACACCAGCTAACGTTTCCCTAAACCCATACAACCACAGATTTCTAATCCACCCCTTTAGAGTAGCAAGAATTTTGATGAAAATCAGCAGAAATTCACTGAAGGGCACAGAGAGAGAGTTCTGTGCTGTGGCTAAGCCGGAACTGGGCAGCTTCCCAGTCCCTAGACTCACATATTCTCCTCCCCACCAAGTCAGTGGGGTGGGAATCACTCCCTCCAAGAAGTCCTCTTCCTCCACCCAAAGACCACACAGTAACCAAAACTAATTTCAGGGATATCAGCTGAACCTCTGCAAAGGCTTTCTCTGTGCCTTTCACAAGAATGTCACCTGCACCATTCCTCCCCTGCCTGAGAAGTTAAGATCCCTCATTTATCAAGGGATCATTATTTCCAGCTTGCACATCTCTGCCCAGGCTTTCAGGAAAACAGAACAGCAGTTTAAGGTACATCTGATTTATACATTATCAAAGAGGAAGTCACTTAGTCAGGAAAATTATGTAAGCCTGCGTGTGTCTAACCACTCCATCTCCATTATCCAGGAGCGGCAGGCAGTGTCCTTCCCAGCGAGATTTCTCGCCGCTCTGGAATTAGCGCAGTTTGCTCGTGTAAGGCATCGCCAGCGCAGAGAGGAGAAAGCAAAGATCTTACGGGCCAGCCCCCTCTGCCACACATCAGGGAACTCAGTTTGAGTGTTTTATCGTATTTCAGCAGTAATCCTAAAATCAGGGCAACAATTTCTCAAGGCAGAGTTATTTCGGATGCAGGGAAAACTTAAACAGCGAGAGCCTGCATTCCTATAGGC
The DNA here is from genome assembly GCF_011077185.1 of Oxyura jamaicensis. Lineage (NCBI taxonomy): Eukaryota > Metazoa > Chordata > Aves > Anseriformes > Anatidae > Oxyura > Oxyura jamaicensis. The sequence goes on along the minus strand of NC_048893.1, from coordinate 43,290,891 downwards.
CCTGAATCCAAAGCCTTTCCATCTCTAGCATTAATTATACAAAATCACCAATATTAGATGGAGGAGAAAATTTATGGGAACAGATGATTATTCAGAAAGGCAGGGCTGACTGCTGGTTTATTAGCATTCCTTCTCCACAGTTTCAGTCAACCAGGAATGTCAGGGAAGGGGAAGCAGAAGGGCCATGACCTTGTTCTCCCCCTTGCAGTCAGCTGACTCTGAGGCTTAATGTTCACAGCAAGAACTATTCTCCCCAAGAACTGTGTGGAAAGAATACTGAGAGCCTTGTGAGTTTTGCTTTGCTCACAGAAGGGGGCTGATCAGAGGAAGGGGAGGCTTTGTACCAGCGTTTGGAGACACGATGCATCACAGCCACTATGAATTAGAGCTCTTGGCTCTAGCCCTCCCGTAATGTATTGCACTGGGTTGGTTTGTTTGGCACAGCACAGGCATTCAGTTGCCTCTTGGCTCCGTATACCCTGTTATTTCCCTTTTATGCTACCCCTGGCAAAAACATCACTACAGAAAGGGAGAACAAATTATTTGTTCCTGCATTGGAGAGGATCTGGAGGGGAAAGTGGTGGCAAACAATTACTTCTCCCAGGATGATAAGCCAAAATCCTCTTCCCCAGCCAGGAATATGATCTCTGTTCTCATCTCCAGGATGGAGGGCGACATGCCCTGCCACCACACACTGCCCTCCAGGATGTGCCATCCCCCTTACAGGACTGGTAGGTTGGCCACAGATCAATCAAGAGCAGCAACTTGAGAATAAGACAGCTCAGGCATCATAGATGAGACAGCTAAATGATCGTCCCAGAAAGCACCCCAGCAATGTCAAATAATGGTGCAACAGATTATTAGAAAGCTAGAACAAAAGCTTTGGAGATGGGAAGAATGGAGTATCAGTGGTCACCTGTTGTCCATATCACATCAGTAACGCTATAGCAAGTGGTCTCTGTCCTGCAGGAGAAAGCCCTATTTCACCCAGCTATTAAGACACAAACAGCAGGGCATCAAGGTGTCTGCAGGCAGTGCTGAATAGACAGCACAGTGGTTTGTTTTTTTCCATGGCATAGGTAGGTTTAGTTTTTTTTTTTCCTTACCTCTTGACTACAGCCACTTGCATTAGCTCTGCAATTCAGAAAAAAATATGAAAAATGAAATATGAAAAATGGCTCTTGGTTCACTTGGTATATGGGGTGTGGTGGCAGAAGGTCTTCTGTAAGAGTCTGCACCAATTCTCTTCCTACAAAGAATATGTCAGGGATGGTAGCAAGACAGAAGGACAGAAGAATTCATCTGCTGTCAATGTTTGCATTGCACACTGCTTGGGGGGAGACAGAAGTCTCTGCTGTCCTACTCCTCCCCCAGGTGGAGTGTCTCAAAATAAACACCATCAGCGACTCACCCACACAGAAAGCTGTAGCTGTGTTCAAGCGACCATTCATCTTATCCTCCTGCGCAACAGGAGAAAAACACATCTCCCTCCAGCCCTCTCCTGATTGCAAGCACATCTGCACCGCAACACACAGGTGCAACTGCCACCCATGCAGAAGCGTCCTCGCTAATTTTAAACCAGGCTACGTGGGTGATGGTCTAACCCCAACAGCAAGCCCTCCTCCACCAGCAGCTGAAGGCCACCAGCCCACCACAACTGGGATGCCTGCCAAGGATGATAAGGACAGACAGAAAATGAGCTTACTTATCAGCTGTTGATGCAGCCTGCTATGCTATCACAGCAAGGGTGCTCTCCCCAGCCAAGCCACACGCTTTCTGAGTAGAGGCGCTGATTGTCCTTGCATGCCTACCTGAACTTCCTACTTTCTGTTATGACATATCACGAACACATCGCTCTTGTTTGGCACCTTCCTGCTAGGCTCTGCTGCTCACTGTGCTGATTTGCAAGGACTCTGTAAGGGTTTACACAGGAAAACCTGACTTGCTAGTTCCGGCCTATTGCAGATAGACCTCCTTCAGCCATATCTGCTTCAGCGTTAGCCATAGCAGCAGCTGCCCTGAGTCAGGAAGCAGATGACTAAAATTTTAAGAGACTCAACTATAGCTGCAATCAGGAGGTGCACGAAGAGACATAGTCCTGTCAAATAGCTGATCAAGTGACCTTTGGATGGTATAGCCTCTAATTTAGGGCTTGGTCTCTCTATCATTAGCCTGAAGAACCTGCTAATTACAGAGGTTTGTTTTACCAGTCAGTCCATCTTTGACAGACTTTTTCCATAGCTAAAATATCTTTTTACCCATGAGATCCTTGCTCATGCCAACAAGGTGCAGACCTTCCATGTTTGCAGCTGGTAGCATCAGGAGTTAACTAGGAAAACAAGAAATGTGTGATAGGAAGATTCCATAAACCTTAAAATAGACAATATTTATAATTATGAAAATTGTAGGTTTCACAGTGATTACACACATGACTTTGAAAAGTGATCAGGAGTCACTCAAAGAAAATGAAATCTACCCATTAGGATGCAGTCAAACCATACTTATTTTAGAGCTTTTTGCAGCCAAAGGATGTTCATTTTGGAAGCGGTAGGAATAACATACACTGTGTTAAGCGTGACCTCATCAAAACCATACTGCTCTTTCAGGCTCTAGAGCTTTGTGAGGCTTACTGCATTTTTCAAATTAAACATGTACCAAGTCAGCATGCAAAGAATCAGCAAAGCACCCCCCATCCCGGGCGTCCAGCGGTCTCTGGCTATCCGTTATGGTTCTCACATTTGATTTGGCAAGGGGAAGAAGTCACATGTCTCTTCTCAGCTCTTAAAGGTCCAGATTTCCAAAGGGATCCAGCAGGTTTTTGTAATAAATATTACTCAGAGCCTCATCAATTGTGCGAAGTACAAAACTGACAAACCTGAAATTGCAAAGCTCACCAAAAAAAAGGGGGGTGGGGAGGTCCTGAAGACTTCCAGCACATTTGTGTTTTTTTTAGTTAAGCTATTTGGGCTGCAGCAGGAAGTTATTAGTTGATCTTTTAATAGGTGACATTTCTGGGAGCATTTGCTCCAATTTGAAAGGTAATTTGTATCAGCTGTTCTGGTTCCTGTTCGTGACTCTTTCCTCCTCCCCTGCAGCGGGCACCTGAGCTGGCAGCTTTTATACTTGCTCTGAGAAAGCAGGAGAGTGAAAAGGGTCATCTTTTATGCAGGATGAGAAGAAGGTTTAACACAACGGGATCCTGAAAATGTCTTTACTTAGGCCTTTACCTTTATTGAGGTAAAGAGCCAGACCTCAACACACATTTCGCAGAAAGGCCTACCAAAGCACATCTCCCTTTTTATTCTAAGACTGACGATAAGATTTTAAACTTGAAACAGTTTAATTGTCAGTGCCCTAAAGTGATGCTCACTTGGATGGCCTAGAGCATTCTTCATTCCATTTACCTAACAGTTTGCATTTAACAATTTTGAAAGCTTAAGTGCTGCTGCTGCTCCCAACGCTTGTAATAAACACAGAGACTGCTATTTGAATGCCCAGATTAACTCCAGACATTCAGTGTTTCAAGTAGATCTTGCAAGTTTTATTATACTGGGTGAGCATGATTTCCAGCAAATTAAAGGAATCCATATCGATATGGGATATGATTAAAGGATTTGCTGCCTGCATCTCCTGCCTTGTGCTGTGCGGCCACCCAAAGCCCAACCAGATTTCCCTTCAGGGTCTGACTGGAGCCAAGGCAGCCGCAATGGCCAGTGACCCACCTCACCTTTGGCTGGGTGCCTGCTGGGGAGGCAAGAACTGAATTTTAGCCTATGGATAAACTGTATCCATGGGCATCACAGATGGATTTCTATGTGGGAGAGTTGCAGAACACTTAAATTGGGGAGTATAACGTTCTCTAAAGACACAAGAGTCAGCTTGGTGCATCTTCTTCCCATGCAAATCTCATAGTTCTGATCAAGATCCTCTCTGCCCAGGAGAGCAGCGTTTAGAGCAGCTGAGAGCTTCCTGTAGATGTCAGAGTGACCTTACAGCAGCCACGCGAGGCTTGGACAAGGTACTGGCTCCCTGTACAGCTAGGTTCTATGCTCACCTGCTTGCCCTGCCTCAGTTGTGAAGGAAACAGTGCTGCTTTGCCAGGCTCCTTTCAGAAGGGAAATGGTAGCAGTGGCCCATGGCAGCAGAGGTTTGGGCAAGGCAGGAGTTAGGCTTCTGCTTCTTCTATCAAGCAGCCAGCCTTCCCCCGGACTGTTTTCACGTCAAATACTTATTTAAATCTATTTAAGGTCATCTAGGCATCAGCCCTTGGGAGACATTGTGCTAGCAAAATGCACTGTTTTTGAGGTAAGGCTGGGTATCCAGGATTTGCACTCAGACCTGAGGTAAGTGCACAGCGGGTTTTTGGCATTCTCAAGAAATGTCTGGGTTTCCTACATATAGGATCTGCTGGATGAATCACTGCAGTTGGCAGAGATGAGCTGCGCACCAGCTACAGATTCCAGGACTATTCGCACTTAAGAAAATCCTGAAACTCCTTTCATCTTAACATTCTCCCTCTTTAGTTCTTTAAACTGGGTAAGTTTGGCTTATGTTGCTAGCATAGCCAGGACACAGCATGTACTCCCCTAGTTCCTCACAGACAAGCTTTGATGCTCACATCTCTCAGTAGCCATCCTCACCCAGCCAAGTCTGTGTGCCCCTGGCCTGGAGTGAAACCATACGTACCTGTAGGCACCCAAAGGCTGCCTTCAGAAGCATTTTGCTGGGTACAGTTCAGGGAGGCTGAGAAGCTGCCGTCCTTTCCAGCAAGCCAACATCATGGGCACATTTAGCACATCTGTGCTAAAGTAAACCAGCATAACCAAACGAAGTCATGAGATTTGCCTCCCCAGCCCAGGAGCAGGTTAGGCAGTAAGTGCACATGTACACACACACATGGTTACAGCAATAATGGATCAGAGAGCTTGGGATGAATGGGGAGACACCATTAGTAGTTTCTTCAACCTGATAGCTGCAGCCAGCACTGTAGCTTCCCTCTCTTCCCTGTTCCCCAAGCTCTGAGCGACTGGAGGTACAGCAACAAAAGGCTGCCAAGCTATTAGTTCTGCAGGGCCCAGAGCGGCCTCCCATGGGGCTCCCTCACAGGGCTGCAGGAGACTGCAGCAATGGACAAACTCTAGAACAAACTAGCTTCAGAAGGGTGTCAGCTGAAGGGCCACCTACTGCTGTACTGCTTCCCATTATACCATCCTCCTCAGATCACCTCTCCAAGATGGTTAATACTCTTATTTCAGGAAAAAAAAAAAAAAAAAAAAAAAAAGAAGCACCTTAAAGCAAGAGAAACATTGAGGATTTGAGGATTTGCCTCATCTGTGAATTAGATTTTCTCTTTCTTGGCCTGAAAAGGGGTGGAAGGGCTTTAGGTGATCACATGGTTTAAATGCCTTTCACCAGGAGGACAAGTCTCTTCTGTAGTTGTTGCTGTGATGATAAAGAATCCCAGAAGGGTTTGTTGTTTTTTGTTGTTGTTGTTGTTTGTTTGTTTGTTTTGTATATTCTGTGGGTTGTATACTTGGTATTGAAAAGTTAACAGCATTAAGTGTGATGTATTATTTGAGTATGAAATATTCTTAGTCATAGTCAGAAGAAGAGCTGAGCAAATCTTTGCCATGAAATAATATAATTTTATATATATATATATATATTATTTTTTTTTTTTTCCCTACCCCCATCTCTATGAAATTTGCCTGTTTGGGAGCCAGGAATAGTTTTACCAAAGTTTAGACATGAAATGAGAGGCTGTGCGTGTGTGTGGAGGGACGGAAGCTCAAGAAAGAACTGACAACAGAGCTGGGAAGCAGTAGATCCTAAGCTTTGCTGGTATCTGTGACCTTGGTCTGCTTAAGTAACACATTGCCCAGCAAAAGCCAAGACCAGCCCTGAATATGGGTCCATCATAGATGCCAGGGTTCAGCTCAGAGGTTTGTCACAGGTACTACATGAGACAAACACACCCAGGACTCCTGCTGAGCATGCGTTCAATAAATTGTTTCAGGGAAAGCCTTGCCAAGGGAGGCTGCAACATATGGACTCTGTCATAAAGCTTGCTCTGAATGTGCTAGATGTGGGTTTTCTAGGGGTCAGGGGAGCTTCACCCTTTTTGCCTGCAGGGAGCACACACAAGATTGGCAGCTTGTGTTGCCACTCCATGGAGGTCACAATTGCATCTGCCCATGTCCATCACTGTCAGCTGCGAATTGCTAAAACAAAATTATTTCATAGAGGAGTGTATGTACAGCATCCCATAGTAAGGTTTGCTAAATCACATGCTTGTAGATGATTATAAGTTATTCAGGAAACATCCAGAGATTAGTCTTTCAAAGCTGCATCTTGTGTGGACATAAACATTTCAGTGTGCATAAATAGTCCTATGGAAGAAACTGGAGATGGAAACATCTTCGCCAGATGACGTTCAAGTGTTCTGCAAATTATCGCGTGTGCATTAATGCTGCACCAAGAGCTGGACAGAGTTAGCTAATGGCAGATACTGCTGCATGTTTTATTAGGTCATTTATCAATCAAGTGAAATGTAGCAAGATGTACTCCATGAGTGTATTTTCCTGAGAAAAATCCATATTTTCTTAAAAGGTCTCTTTTCATTTCTCTCTGCTTTTTCTATAACAGCTATGATCCAGACTAGCTAATTTTGTTCTGCCAGTGGCTGTTCAGTTCTCCCACCTCCATCTAATTTTTTTTTTTCACAGTTCACTATGTATAAGGGTCTCTTTGTTCTTGTTTAAGGTGATCTCCTGATTCTTATGCAAATGGAACAGCTAGAGGCAGAATGCTATCTCTCTTCAGTTAATTTAGAAATTACATTCATCACCACAGATCAATGTTTCCTTACTTGTGGCCATACTCAAGACATATGGATCAAAGGCCTTTCATCTGTTTATCATCTCTGGTGATGCAAGTGCCAGCAGGGTGATCTGGGAGGAAGCCACCATCCAGAAGAGCATTATCTAATACCACAGTAATGCAGCCCCACAAGACGCTCATATCTTCACCACAGTCCACTGTAGGCCCAAACATGTATCATCTTTCTCACTGCAGCCAGCAGCCTCTCCTTTGCTGTCTGGAGACACTAGCTGTCTACCCACTGCAAGAGCTGGAACAAGATGGAATGGTTTCAAGTAGCTTAAACTGGGTTACTTCTCCCAGAACTGCACAAAGGGAATAATTAAGAGGCCTGATTCAGACAAGTAATTTCATCTGGGCTGGCAGAATCTGGACATAAATATAAAGGGGGATCTGCTGAGCTGGACACATTGGTTCTTACTGCACTGCTTTTCTGTCATCCTGAAATTAGAAGAGAGCTTCCTCTCTGACCAGGCAGCAGGCACTTCACTCCCCGCTCTGTCTTTGTCGTGTGGGTTTTAACCCCACCACGTCCTTTTTCACTTGCTTAAACAACAGGGCCTCGTGTATGGCAGCTGTTGCAGGAGTGCCTCCTGGCCTGGGCACTCCCATCTAATCCAACCTGAGACAGCATGTCTGTTTGTTGTAGACAGACCCAGAGAATGCCAGGTTGCTAAAAATTTTAGTGTACTCTTTCACCCAGGGATGCCATTGCTGGGAGCCATGCATTACCTAGCATTCTCCATTGCATGATCTTCAAGCATTTTTTTTTTTCTTATTTGAGCACCTCATTAAATTTCACATCGCCCACCCTCCGTGTGAAGATGAAATGCATTATTGTCCCCATTTCAAAGCTGGGGAAACTCAGGCATGAAGGGCTAAGCTTAAAACAGCCTTTCTAAATGGATGCAAGAAGGCTTTGGCAGAGTTCTGGCAAGAACCTGTCTCTCCCTTGTTGCGGTGCTTATGATTTTAACCTAAGACCATTTTTTTTTCTCTCCTGTAAAGAGCCCTGACAGTCCTGTGAGGAATACTATGTAAATACAGGTTGTGGCTGTTGATATAAATCACTGTAAATCAGTAGCTGACATCAAATCATAAAGCTGCTACTTCTTTTCTAATGGATGGGCATTTCATATACCTGCCAGTGCTAAGGATCACGTCTTCCTGAAAGACTGCTCTCATCCCTTGCTCTCAGTGTAACCAGAGGCAGGGCTGCCCCATCCCTGCATCCAGCCATACCGGCTGCCTTCAGCCCTGCAGGGGCTGCAAATATGTCCACTTGATTTTCCTTCCCTCTCAAATTGACAACTACTGGGGCTAAAACCTCGAGAAACAACAGCAGAGCACAGAACATAACTGGGTGTAGAGGGAACATGGAAAAGCCGGGCCTTAATTTTCTTCTTGATGAGTTAATGCTCAAATGCAGACTTCAACAGACTCTGCCTAAAATGTTTTGTTGCTGGTTTTTCAGCTTCCCAGGGAACACATTTATGCCACCAACCGAAACAGCTTTCTAAAACATTTCTGGTGCCAACATCAGCCTTCACCCTTTAACATTTTTCCAACTCCAAAGCATTGCCTTCAGGGTCTCTGGGCAGAATTAAGATGGGAGGAACTAACATGTTAAAATGTGAGGTGGTACCTGTAGACATATGGAGGTTAGTGTTACACAGAGGACATCCCAGTCAAGGAATCCAGATCTTTTCTACTTTCAGCACCACTTACTGGGGTGCCACAGAACAGGATGATTTTGTCAAAGTCAGGTTGAACTCGCTTGGGGCATAGACAGCACTGCCCTTTGGTGTTGGACTCAGTATAAGAGTATCTAAAGGGTCAGCCACCAAGCTGTGGTGTGGCAAGGGTTCTTCCACATCCCATCACAGTCCTCTGTGTCCTCACCGTCCTGCTCTGGCCCTGTCAAACTCTGAGCACAGGTAGTGCCCAGTATCTCCCCCCATGGTACCCCAGGTCTGCCTGCAGCTGCCACACCTCTTACCTTTTCAGTGCTTTAGAATGGGCTAACACTTGCTGGGGGAGCCATGGAAGTGGCTGGGTATCCTCACGGAACAATACACCCTTGGTACTGCACAGCCATCCCTTGCACTCACAGAAGTGAGTGTCTAACCAGCTGCATTGATATTTCAGCACAGGCACCCTGGCAGTGCTGACTGAAGGGGTGAGTAGTTCAGAGGAAAATTGTCCATCCCTCCCTTCACCTGTGCCAGATTCAGAGCCTGCTCCTCAGCACGGGGTGAGGGGAGGAAGAGCAGTGAGGAGACGTCACATGCAGCCTGGGAGAGAACACAGCTCAGGTCCCAGACAGCTGGGTTGCTATGGCTGAATAAGCTAAATCTGGACTGAGGAGTGTGGTGAGAATAAATGCGTCAGCACCCAGCAGAATGGGAAAGCTGTCCAGGTAGATGTCCATTCTTTCAGGTTGAGCTACACAGCTTTGCTCCACTGACTTGCAAGGCAGAAATCATTGATTTTGGAGCTGATTATCCAGCTAAGAGATTACAGGGAAGAGAAGAGCAGTAGCTCTCAGCCCCTGGTAACCTATCTAGGGAGTGAATGAAACTGACAATCTGACAGCACGCTGCCTACAGGTAAAGAAATTCTGTTTCCAGTCCCCTCAGGGAGACTTCTGAAAATCCTTTTTTTTGGAAGGTGGGATGGAGAAAGGAGAATCACTCCATGTATGTGTCTGTACATGCCTTTTCCATCTGACATAGACCTATGCAATCAACAGCACTATCACAATCACCACCGTTGTGTCACGGGGATGGAACCAATTTGCAGCTGAGGACTGTGCTAGATGCATTATTGGGGTGACTCCAGTGCAGGGCGGTACATTTGTGTAGACCACCAGTGGTCTGCAGGCACTGAGAGAAATCCATCTTTAATTGCCATCCATGGACACGGGGACCACACAGAGAGAGGTGCTGAGGAGGCCATGCGCAGAGCTCACAGTGTTCTCTGTGCTTTCTTTCTCAGAGACCTGGGGACAGGAACCCACCTGGGAGCTGAAAATGCAAGGGAGGAGCATAGCATAGATGTCTCCTTGAGACACCCTCCCTCTTGCAGTGCTCTGTGCAATTTACATATGAATACTGTGGTGTTCTTCATATGCAAGAATTAAGAGAACAAAAGGGTACGGGAAGTGAGGGGCAGGGAAAAGGAAAAAAGACATGACAGTAGCTGGAGGTGGCAACAGGCACCCAGAAGCAAGGTTACTGCTCAGTTATTCAGCATTGTCCCTGCTGACATGCACTCCAAGGGTATAATTTAAGAAAGAAATGCTTCCTCATGCTTTGCCCTCTCCTGCCTGGCCCTCTGATGCATTCTGCCCTGATTTCTGATACTGGTGTGCAGCATCCAAACCATCCTCCTGGGGTGAACAAGGCAGGATGGGCTTTTCCAACTCAAAGAACACTTCTCTTAATGCTGCAGCCCTCCCTCCTGTGTGTTATGGGTACAGCTTTGGCATGTGGCTAAGAGCCAAACAAGAATTAAACTGATTTGGTGAAATTAGTTCATATAGTGCATACACTTTTAGGATCTCCAAGGCAGCAGAGTAGCTAGCACACAAGCTAAGGTGCAGATTCCTACCTAATGAGACACACAGAGATCATGATATTCATAAATTCAGCCTTATTTGACAAAAAATAAAATAGAAGACCACAAATGTACAAGCACATATTTTTAGAGTTCCCTAAAAATATTTGCTGATAAAACAGGACTTCTACAAGGAACAAAGAATCATATTTTTAATTGGTCTTTTGTTAATTTAAAAACTCTCAGTTTCATCATATGGGAGCTATATCCTCAGGAATTCCTCTGACAAAGGTGTTCCCAAGAGTCTGGAAGATTTTCCAATTTCAATTTAAAGAGAAGTGCAGCAAGAGTGACTGAGTACAGATAGACAACTCGGAGAGCATTAGGGGAACACAAAGAAAGAGGGTAAGAGAGCGTGTGAGAGACTGAGGCATTCACTTTCTCATACGAGTGAAGTAAGGAGAATTATACCTGGCCTTAAGTGTTGTAATGAGTGGAGCCAAGGCCCCCAGTGCCAGATTTGGACCTGCTTCCTTTCCTTTCCTTTCCTTTCCTTTCCTTTCCTTTCCTTTCCTTTTTTCTCTTTATCTCTCATTTTTAATGTGCAGGCCCCATATTTTTATGAAAAGGTTACATTGCTTCTTATAGTTTGTTGTTGTTGTTGTTGTTGTTGTTTTTAGATTTACATGTGTTAATAAAAAGGGAATCTTAACTTAAAAGTGCTCTTCGTGGCAGTACCAGCAGAGGATAGCAGATTGCTGTTACTCCTGGGCTGAGTCAGAGGCATAGTAGATGAATTCTCCTGGGAACACGTTGCAGAGAGCCATACCTCAGAAATATCACCCTACGCAGGATCACCAAGAGCTAACAGCTCTTTCTACCTCTCTCTAGGTACTGGGCATTGTCCATGGAGGGAGACTATACCATCATGTCTGGAAGGAGAAATGCATGATAAGGCATTCCCATCCCATGCCTATCACAGGTTATTGTGATCCCTGAGCTGGCAAGGGAGAGTGTTGAGCTGATGCAGAAGCACTTGAGATTAATTGCAGATGAAGCCCATCTACTCTTCTACATTGCTAACAGCTCCTCCTGCCCAACTCACCTTTAGGCATGGCTGGGCAAACCCTACTTTTTAAACCTCGCAAACTCAGATGTGATCTGCTTCAGCAAACATGGTTGCGAGCCAGCAGATTGCCCAGGTGCAAGCATGTGGTGCATGTGGCCCCAGGCTCCCTCCTTGTGTGGTTGAGTTCTGACTCAGTTCATGTAAGGAGTATCCACAAGGTGTTGCAAAGTCTGGAGGTGAATCAGGAGGTGGTAAAACCAAAGGAAGACATGGAAAAAATAAATAAATAAAGGCAAGTGATTCTCAGCTGGAATCATTCATTTCAATTACAAAATCATCTTTCACATTAGTACCCCATCTATGGTCATTTTCACCAGGTTTCAGGGAAATCAGCTCACTCGTGCATGTATTTGCAGAAGCAGCAACGTTTAAATGAGTCCTACAGGAGACATGAGAAGAGAGATTTCAGACTCGGTGTAGTCAGGATTTGCATGAGAAACCTGATTCCAGGAATTACATCCAACAAGAGAACAAAGACCTAATAAGTGACCTACCTGTCCAGTCTAATCAGCTCAAGCACCGAATGAAATTAATTACAACAATTAGAAATTGAAATGAATATGCCAATGGTTCTCAAAAAGTAGAAATTGGTAATGTTTCAATTATTTAAACATTACAAAATTACGTTTTCAGTTCTCATATTTCAATTTAATTTCATTTTCCAGTTTTATACTACCCTTTATAGCTTTTAAATGTACTATGATGTCAGCACATGTAATCTTCATATCAAAAAATAATGTGAAAAAAGAAGTGAAGAATCTATATTCTAAAATCATATTTTCAAGTGTGATTCCAGCATTTTCTGCAATTAAATCTTTTTCTTCTTGAAGTTTTCTTTTCCCACATCCTCTCAACAAGAATTTCACAAAATGCATTCAACTCTTATCCAGGGAATAGAAAGACAACAGAGAAACAAAACCCCCAGCCTTCAAGATGAAGTTTTCAGTGAAGCAGTTCTGCCTAGCCTTGCTCAATGCAAAGTCTTTCTGGATGAGTGACAGGTCACAAATTATCTATAGAAATCACATGCCAAATCATTTCAAATTAAGTGTGCAAGAAAACCATGATGTGCTCTTGAATAATTCACAGAGTCACCTCTGCTCTCCACTATCTACGACCGCCCAGCTGTAACGAACGGAGCTGCCAGCCAGCACTCAGTCTCGCTGTGCTGGCAAAGAGGGATGAAGACCTGAGAAGGAAGGGACACGACTACAGAGGACACGATGGAAGCGCCATTGGAATGTTGAGATGGGAAGATAAAGGCACTGGTGTTGGGCAGATGAGTTTGGGCCCGTGGCTGAATGAGAAAGGCTGGGGTAATGGGTGGGGTAAAGGCTGGGGTAATGGGTAATAAGCCTGACCCCAGTGTTGCCTGGCTTGGGAGTAGGACAGAAGATGTGGAGTTTGTGCAGCAATTACAGCCCCTCCTGCCACCTTCCTCTGGTGGCCCTCTCCTGCCAGCCAGCCTGTGGTGCAAAGGGTTTCTGAGAAAGCCATTCATCCCATTGCAGTCAATTAATCAGAGCAAGTCCTACGCCCTGTCTGCTGTCACAAGCCATTGCAAAAAGTTTCAGTAATCCTGCCTTTGAACTCCTTGGTTATTGCCATTTACAATGGGTTTATTAGAGGCCTAATTGAATTGGTCCTGCTTGCGGTGCTCATCGCTAACACGCTGGCCATTAGTGGCTGTTAATGAGGGAATCCAGAGGATTACTGCATCAATTATCAGGCCTGGTTTGGACTGGAGGAGCAGCCCGCAGCAGGTTGCTGTGAATCCAGCTGAGAAGCATGACACAGCGAACGCGGGAGCAGAGAGAGAAGCTCGCTGGCTGATGACCTCCCGGAGAGGCACACGGTGTCACAACCCAGAGAGCCACGGCTGAGGTTCAGCCTTTCGGGTGCTCAGCCCCATCCTGTAGCAGGCATAGTGGAGAGGAGATGACCAGCACCCCATGCTGCCACTGGAGGAGGAAACCAGCAGAAGAAGCATGCAAAACTATGGAAAAAGGAAGACAAGTGACCATAATATTTTAAAAAGAATATAAACCGTCTGTAAGCCAGTGACTTTGCTAGAAATGGGTGGTGGAGCCTTGTGTACAATGAGCCAGTTACATCAGAGTGCCAGAAAAGTTGGAGCGCATCCCAAGTAGGAAAGGTTCTTGCAAGTGAAGCAACACTGTGCACTGCAGTATGCAGATTTTCACATGTAAGGTAGGTGAACATCCCCACTGCTGGAAAAGGGCTGACCTAAGCAATCAGGTCACACCTCTGCTCTCCCACCGAACACAAAAAGGTGCACAAAAGTGCACTGTGTGGGGGAAAATTATAGTTCCTCACCACCTCTATGCTGAGCTATGCCTGGACTCCTTCTGCCTAGTTATGAGTGTGAATGAATAACCCTGCCTGAAAGAGTGCAGCCCAGGCAGGCTGAGGGCAGGCACATATTCATGACTGCAATGAGCTGGAGGCAGCCCCATGGCAGAGGTCACAGCCTCCCAGGGAGGGGACAGCAACCAGCTGAGCAGAGGTGGGCAAAGGGACAGCCAAAGCTCTGCCTTCACAGAGCCATGGAAACTGGCAAAGAGATGGAGCAGCTAGGGAAAGGACGAAAACAGGAGAAGGAAAAGGCAATAAAAGAAAAAAAAGCTCTGGGGAGGCAGTAGAGGCAGAAAAGACCCCCAAAAGATCTGGGTTATTCTCTCTTCCCATGACACATAGCCTGGGCCATTAGGATCGCCAGAGGTCCTTCCCTCTCTGCAGTTTTAGCTAGTTTTATAGCTGAGGAGCTTTGGACCTGGAAGGAGTAAATAATTCCTCTGGGATCCCACATGGTACCTGTGGTAAAGCTGGAAACAGTTTCAGATTGTCCAAGTGCCAACACACACATGGGAGATCTTACTGTGTCTCACACCAAGGCCGATTTAATGCCTCCATGGGGAACAAATGCATAAGGGGGACAACACATACAAAAATAGAGGTTGAGCATCTTAAAGGTTGAAATCAAATGGTGGACACCCACCAAAGCAACCCCTCCACTTCCCAGCATTTACTGAAAGCACCCAAGAGCAGTAGGCATTGCCAAGATGTGCTCTGGCCAAAGATGTGACCACAGAAATAGTCCAAACTCCCTTCCCTTGTCCTGTTCCCCAGTCATGATTCATCCTCACAGGGACAGGACTGGCCAGGCAGCCGGGTCCTGGGGCTGCTGAAGATGCCCCGTGGCTTCAGGGGTCCTTGGGTTGGGAAACAAAGACCTGAAAAAAAGAGCAGGAGACAGGAGGAAGCAGGAGGAGGTCAGCAGGAGACAGGACACATGCATGAACATCTCCACACGTGGTGCTCCTCAGAGAACTGTCTAACTCATGTCCCCTGTCACAAGTATCACTGGTTCTCCTGTCCTAGGAGAGAAGGGGCTGTCCTGGAAGGGAGGAGGAGAGGGAGGGAGGTCCCCGAAGGAGAATGCCGCATGCAGCCAGAGCCTCCCAGCAGGAGGAGACCGCAGTTGTACCATGCTTCACTGGGCAGCAGCCCACCCTCCAAACCTGGCCTTGCTCCCCTGAGGGGCATCAGGGTCTGACCCCACCTGGCTGTATGAAGTGCTGGGGATGCAGCACAGGGTGGCTGGGCTGCCAGGACCACAGGATGCTGGGCTGTCCTTCTGCTGCTTTGCCTCGCTGCCAAATGAAAAACAGGGGGAGGGATTTTTCTCCTCTCTCCCTTCCCGCAGTTCATTTTTCTTCTGCCTTTCAGATAAGGGAGCGTGCCTGAGCAGCATTAATTATGTTTTGTGGAGGTGAATACGGGGCTGATGGCTGGTGGCATCACAGCCTCTCTGCCTGCGTGCCCAGGGCATTGCCTGCCGCTGCTCCCCTCTGCTGATGTGGAGGTGACACAGGGAGATGTGAGCTCACACCTGCCTGAGGAAACCCTGCACATGGACCTGCTGCAGAGCTGGGGCCAGCTGCCGGGAGGGACCTCAGGGTGCCTGTGCACCATCCCCTGGACTCTCCCCTGCCATGGGAGCCGTGGATACTGCAAAAACACAGCTCCAGCAGCCTAAGGGGTGACAGCTGCAAGGAGAAAGAAGGGGAAGGTATTAGTGAGGGACAAGCAAAGAGGTGAATGGCATTGGAAGGAGATGACACCAGTGTCAGAGGGGGATAAAGGAGTACACATCCCTACAGAAACTGAGAAAATGACTGTTTCACATTAGATGTTTTCAAATGTCATGACAGTTCCTTCTTTTGTAAAATGTTAAAGGGAGAAATTGAGCTCTCCTTCCCTGCTCCCCAAACCCGTTCCCTGCTCTTGGCTTGCAGCTGTGGCAGGAGGACTCTTTTAAAAGGTTGCCTGAAGGGGAGAGATTAACACAGAAAAGCATCTTCTCCATGCTCCTGAGCTAGAAGAATAAAGTAATTGTCCTGGCCTGCCTTCAGGGTCTGCTGGTGCCAGTTTCTGGTTGGAAGACAGAAAGGCACAGAAGAAGATGAACGATCAACCACCACCAGAAGGGACCACCTTCATCCTGTCATGCCATAAGAAGTGTCCCCGCTGGAGACGAACACAGCAATATACTGCTGGCAGCTCTTCAGAGAAGTCCACGATGGCAAGTGAGGGGCAGGAAGCATAGGCTGGTGTCAAGGGCAGAGGTCATGGGCTGTCTGTGCAGCCACACACCAGGGTGGACAGAGGAGAAGTGGGCAATGAACACCCCCAGGCAGAGCCCTCTCTCCCCATCAGCTTCCCCATGGGAGGAATGGGAAGGAGACACGGGGATGTGAGGTTTGTGTGCTGGATTGGACCTTCTACCCTGAGCACACAATCACCAGCAAGTCTGGGGATTGGGTTCATTCTTCAAATATTTATCTGTGTTTATCTGCACTAGCTTCGGCATCCTGGAGTGAACACAATACCTCAGTGTCCCACGCTACCGACACCTGGTAGCTGTTCCCACCTCCCTGCTGCTGCTCTCTGCCACTGCCTCACTGGGTGCCCTCCAGATGGCTCTGCTGACTAACCCTACCCTCCCACCCACACAATGCAGGGAAAGAGAAGACCCTAGGTGCTTTTTTATTCCTTCACTCAGCCCTGAGGAGTATTCACAGCCTAAAGGAAGGAAATTGCGAGTCTTTCTGCTCTGAGGGGTGTCAGAGCTCAGCAAGCCCTGAAGGCCAGAAGGAGCACAAAAAAAGGGGATCACTGAATAGAGGAACTCATCGACAATGAGTAGAGCAAGCAGAAACTATCAAACTTGGATCAAAATGACACTGGGAAAAAGGCAAAGAAGCCTCTTGCTGAGGTGGAGTGGGCTGGACATTAGCTCTCCAGTTTGGCAGAGGGGGAGGGAGGCTGCCGGAGGATCTGGTGGGATGATTACTTGGGGACCTGACAAACCGACTAATGCAGCGATTTCCATTTCAAATGGGAAAGCGAGAGGAGATCAAACACATTTCACAGTAATGATTCGGAGCCTTTCCCTGCACACTGAGACACACAAACACTCAGGGTAATTGAAGCCACACGCAGCTAAGATGGAGAAGCAGAAATCTGCTCAAGGGGACTGGGGTAAGAACACCCACAAAGCAAACACAAAATCCCAAACTGCAAAAACAAACAGCTCAGCTGCATCCACAGAGCACCCGAGGAAAAGCCATTCCCCGGTGTAATGTTTGCCTCCCTGCAGTTTGCCTACCACAGGCTGTCCGTACACGTCAAGAAGTGCTCCAGAAAATAACACCACCCTGCTTGTCCCTCCTCAAAATCTGCCAACACCTATTCCAAGCACATGAGTAAATGAGCCACTTGGAAAATATAAATAAATAAATAAATAAAAAGTGGTAGTAAAAAACATTTGCTATTGGGCCTTGGTTTTAGATGGATGTGGAATAAGAATGTCAGTACAGAAGATGAACTTGAGCTCTCTTTACTTATTCATCCATTTTGTAAAAAGGATAAGGTGACTCCAGTATGAAATTAGTGAGGAACATAGATCAAGTGTTCACTGGTTTTCATTCCTTTTTCCTCCCTGCTGAGAATGCCTTTAGTTATTCATTAGTAGCCTGATAGGGATTCTTTCTTCCTGCCTAAAAACCATCCAGAGATCCATGAGCCTACTTTAGAGGGTGAGATCTGTTGCTATTGCCCCCCTAACACGGGGTTTAAGAAACAGACTGTCATGAGGTAATAAGGACTGAATACCTTACCCAGTCCCAGATTTCCCAATGTCATATTTAGAGAGCAAATCTGAGCGCTTCCCAAGAACCATCTTACAGCCTCAGTGCTTTCAGACAAGAGAGGAAAATGTTTCCGTGTTGGAAAAAGTATGAGTCAGGTTTATTTCATGTAAAGTGTAGTGTATTTATTTATTCAGTGAATCCAAATTTGGTTAAAAATGCCTGCCCCGGGCTAGAAATGCTTGCTTTGAAACAAGAGCATCCACAACCTGACATTGTATCAGTCACCCCAAAGATCATCCTCCTTCTCCATGTTGCCACCTCAGCCAACCTACAGCAGAACATCAGGGCCTTCCACGCAGTCTAAAGAGCTGGGAACCCCATCACTGGTGGGGGTAAACCACTCTGCAGAGCACTGGGTCTTTTCTCCAGCCTGAGGCAGAAGCCTGCATGCCTCCTGCTACCCACTGCTTAACTTGTGCACAGCCACGGGAGGAGGGAGAGAAAAAGCAGTTTCTAAGGTAACCGCGCACCCAGTGCTCAGGGCTGTACAGGAGAAAGCAGCTGCTGGGAACAGCTGGGAGGCAGTGGACAGCACACGGGTGGGAGCTGTTCCCTGCAAGAAGCCCCACGTGGCACA
>NC_048893.1:42909049-42972502 GCF_011077185.1 Oxyura jamaicensis | reverse complement strand
AAGAAAGAAAGAAAGAAAGAAAGAAAGAAAGAAAGAAAGAAAGAAAGTCATCTTTGCAAGTGTGTTTCTGTGCAGGCATTGCGAAGATAGGGATTACGTTATGCTGAGGGGAAGAGGAGCTGACTGACAGTAGAGATTTGCAGTCCATATTGATGTTTCACAATTGTGCAGCTGTCTGCAGAACAGCTATGGAGCTCTCGAAGTCATTGCACTAAAAAAAAAAAAAAAAAAAAAAAAAAAAAAAAAAAAAAGGAAAGATAAATCAATAACTTCACTCACCCTTTTACCACAGCTCAGAGGGTGGAGGAGGAGAGTGTCATAACAGCTCACACTAGCGAGAAAATTTTAATCGAAACAGTTTTCAACCAGAAAATACTATTTTGATAAAATCAACATTTTTCGCAAAATTATAAGTACAAACAAAAACCCTATGGAAAATGAGGTTCCAGCAATATTTTCTTTATTGGAAAATTTGCCTTGGGGAAAAAAATGCAACCTTATATTTTCTTATCATATTGTATTCCTTCAGTTGGTTTTACATCCTTCAGTTAATAGTGAGGGACACTATAGTGTTCCATTTCCTACCATTAGGTAGCATGGAATCAGGTTTGTCAGATATTAAAACCAATTGGTCCCTTATTAGTACCTAGCACATTTCTTTTCTTCTTCTGTGTGTAAAAATTTCAACTGTTTCATTCAGCATAGACTAATAAAGTTGGCTCACTTTTTGTAGAAAACCCATTACTTATTGCTTGGTAGCAAAATCACTTAATTGTTTTGAAAATAAAAGATCGCCTGTACTAAGTTATATAACAGAATATTTCATTATGATATTCCCAGTATACTACATTACTGGTAGGATTGCATAACATGTCCTTGTATGAGACATGATTTGGCATAATGTAACTGTACATTACCATTGATGTGAAACTGTAACAAAATTTAACTAGTTTTCAAAACAAAACATCAGTTGTATATCTAATAGTATTAGATAATAATATTTATTATTATATAATAAAATAATTAATATCTAATTGGAAGCTCATAATTTTCAGTTCTTAGGAAGACACTGAAGACAGTATTTTCATCACTCAGAGTAACAAGAAGCTTTGAATTTATAAACGTTGAAATTTCCCTCAAAAATGAACATTTCGACTTTCATCTAGCTCTCACTTAATCTGTGGTTCATTCTTACACTAACTCTAAGACTTCCAGTTTGGAATAGCTTTAAGACTGGAGGATCTCTCAAAAGCAAACGTCATAAATATAGCATGCTCTTCATCTTAGCTAATTCTACCAGCGTTTGTTGCTAGATAAACCAGCTCACCAGTATTCACTTTCAACTGATTTTAATACATTTTATATGCATTTTTGGGGATCTCAAAATTATTCTCATCAGGATATTTAAATGAGGATAAAATAAATTAGGATAAATTAAATGGATCTTACAACCCAACCATATCCAAGAACTACAAAATTTTCAATGCTCCCACTGCAGCTATGCTCACAAAATCCTTTAGCTGGGAAGAAATGGGACTGGACAGACTCTCCTCCATTCCACAGCACATCCCACTCCGCATCCGGAGAACTTGGACTTTCCATTCTAGCGTGTGAGAGCAGCGAAGAAAGAAAAAGGTCCACTTCCCCAACGCACAAGTGGACTGCTCTTACTGCCTTCAGTGACTGAAGTGAAACTGCAGCCCAAGGCCTCCACCTAGTGTCTGCTGGCAAGCTCGGCACACCACCTCGACTGAAAATGCGGGATACCAGTGGGTGCACTGAAGCTTAAAGAGCAAGAGCTTAACCATTTTCGAGAGAGGAATGTTTTCCTTGCAACACCAAAACGAGTCTCAACTCATTATGATCCACCCATGCTTTGTGTGCTGTCACCTAGAACAGAGACACTTAAGAATTAGACCTGGCCTCTAGAAAATATATATGATATACAGGCGCATTCTTTCCGCTAGTGTTTGACTTCCTTCTCTCCCTTAATGTCACAGGTTTCATGGGATTTAGCTAGCAAAATTCTCAAAGACTGTCACCAATCGTTTCTGCCTAGTCTTTTCTCCATTTCCAAGGAAAGACGACATATTTTTTATTGGGTATTTCTTCCTCAGTGGCAGCTAAAGCAGAACTATCTCAGCAGCTGTCCAAGCAGCACACTTTCTGTCCATTGCCACACTCATATACCATCCTGATATAAAACTGTCCTCTACCTTCTTTGGTTAAGTCCAGGTTTCAGATATCTCTATTACAGGTATTTCCATGGCCTGCTGTAGAAGCCTGTTCCTTGCCAGTTTTAAAACATCTGTCTTGATCTCATTACTTCAGCTATCATGGAATAAACCTCCTTGCACTCCCCTGTTCTCTGGTTTATAGAGGCTAGGGGCTACGTTCTCCCTCTTCTCCCTCCAAGACCTGTTGTTAGTCATTTGAGCAAATGGGTGTGTATATGTAGATCCACACATACACACATTCTCAGGAAAACTCTGTTGAGAGGCATTCAGAGCTTACAACATTGTCCCAGAGCTTTTTAGAATATGGAATCACACCTAGAAACTGGAGTCACTGAAAACCACAAAAACTGTCCAAATCAGGAAATCCAATCCAGCCTGCCCAATGACCCGCTGCCCCCTTTCTCTCACCTACAAGAGCCCATCCCAGACACCTAATATTTTGTTTGATATGCACATGAAATTTAGAATATGTTTTAGGGTGTTTAAATCTCATCCTAGCTGAATCTATCTGTGTCCAGTGTAAAAGGGGAAGGAGAAGCCCCTGTTGGAAGAAATGATTGGAGTGGATGAACGCACTTCTCCCCTTGGGAGATGATGAAGGCAGTGTGCAGTACAGACATTTCATCGTCCTGCTAGCATAAGACCACCAGATTCCTCTGTGGGAGCTCCACCACTGTACTGGTACAAGCTATAAGGTAAAGACAGAGAGTATATTTTATTGACGTCACTAGCCAGCATTACTTAGAACAGGGCTAAGCACAATTGCAAAAAGAACTGCCTCCAAGCTATTCTATTTATATTCCTACCAGAGCTACCATTGGTACAGTCATCCTGCTGCTGAAATCCTGACCCTGTCATTGCCAGTGTAGCCACAGATCTGAGAAGATCAGTTTGGATCGTTTGAGAATTTGGCACCTCTTAATACCAGCAAAAGCAGCATTGGCAGGGGGTGGAGTGTGCTATTTGCACAGGACCTGCGTCAGGATTGGCATTCAGTGAATAGCAAGACATATGAAGGCATTTTATCCCAATATAGAGAATAACGCATCTTCCTCTGCGTTGCTGGTGGTAACTTTGGCAGTCCAAGGAACAATGGTAATTGCTTGTTACTGTGGAAACAAGACCTCCAGAAATAACACTAATGAGCCAGCAGGGTCGTGGGAGAAACACAAGCATACTGTCTCCTGCAAACATACACGATTTGGCTGCACACAAGAGATGGGGCTCTGGGGAGAGGATCTGAACACACCAGGCACCCAGCAGAACCTCCGCTCATCCCCCATACCAATCTGAGCCTGAAAACAATTTAAGTGACTTGAAAAAAAGTTCAGATAACTTCGGAAATCATTGCTTTTCACCTCCCTGTCTGCCTTAAATTTTGCCACAGGGGGGTTGTGACTGGGGCATACTCCCCTTGGAGAAAGCTGTTTCTGTCATTTGTGCAATAAACCTGAAAGGAAGTTTTCCCTAAAAATCTCTGGTAGGAAAAACACGTCTTTACAAATGTCCCTACCCCCTTCTGCAGATGCAAGGGAATTGGTAATTTGGGAGATATGTTTATGAGTCTGAAAGGCAATGGCCTTTCCTGAATTATGATCATTTGGTGATCCACCGCTCAAAACAAGATGAAAAGAGGGAAGAATGCAACAGAAGAGGGGAAAGGGGGTAAGAGACACCAGAGAGCTTACGGCAGCCTCAGCACACCATGTCTTTTTCCCCTTTCATTCTGTGTTGCCCTTGACAGAGAGGAAAGGATGGTGTAAAGAAAGTGAGATTGCGGATGGCAACCTGTTAACACAGCTATTTTGTGCCTTGTAATGTCCCCAAAATGCTGCTTTCCACCCTCAGGCCCTACTGGCACAGCAGCGTGGTGGGTGGGTGCATATTTATAGTCAGCTCAGCCTCATGCACTAGGTGCTGAGAAGTGGACCTAGCACTTTCTCCTTAAGACTTCCCTCTGCCTGACAGTGGCTATGAGGTCTTTAAGCTTTATGCTAAACTCTATAAAAGTAGGGTTTTACCTTTGAGAAGAGCAGGTTGGCAGCAGAAAACAGTGTATGTTACACCTAGCATTATAGCCTTGCTGCTGTATTTGGGGTGGCCTTGCAATAGCCCCTCTGCTCACTGAACACTCCTTGCCAGCTCAGAAGGAGCCAAATGACGTTCACCAGCAGCTCTCTCCAATAGCTATTTGGCTGTGTCAGGCAGGTCATGGGGCAAAGCACCAGCTATGAGCCATTGAGAAAGGAACTGCTGGTGTCTGCAATTCCCCCCTCAGTGCTTTACCCTATTAAGAAACCTTGTTCTGATGTACTTCCAGCATATTTAAATACAGGTACAAATCAAGAGCTGATGGGGCCCTTCCAGAAGGTATAAACCAGCAGTTTGGTTGTTTTCTAAAAAATCTACATACAAGTGAGATCATAGCCCAGCTCTCACAGTAACTTCTGAAACACATCCTCCCTTTGGGATAAATCCTAGGTGTTTTTTGTTCTTCCTAGTAAAGGATGAAGTACTTCAGATTAGCAGACAGTTACCAAGGGACAAAGATGGGCACAGAAGCCAGAGCTGGTCCAGGCCAGACAACACTTGAAATCATGCCCAACCTGAATATGAAGGAATTTTGTGATTGCCCCCACCTCACAGAGAGAAGAAAAGGTGTAAATGTTAGTTGCAGGGGGAATAGGGAAGTGGGTGTACTCAGATAATAGGCACTTACTTAATGATGACAGCTCCCATGGTGGGCCAGGAGCTTCTCAAAAAGGAGATGGGGTCACCATTTTGCTTGTTGTTGTACTCCCTCTAATCACTGCTATTTACTATTTATATATTAGTTGCAAGAGGAAGCTTCAGATAAAATCGAGGCACTACTGCACAGATTAGGAACATCCCTGACTCCAGCACACTTTCCACATTGGATGCCCACACAAAAAGCAAAAGTACAAGAAGAAAGATTGTTTGCTGTCTACAGAGTAGACCTGAAGCATGAACACTTGCAATGACTCAACCACAGTTACCTCAGGAGTTAGAAGCAGAGCCACGAGTTCATTTGTAGCAACTTCAGTCTACACAGTCTTTGTCCAGAGCTTTAATCAGAAACTCTTCCTTTTTCCTGCAACCTAAAAGCCAGAAAGAGAACATGGGCAAACAGTGGGAAATAATTTGGTACTTAAGATGGGAAATAAAAAACAGAAGTTGAATGATCAAGATGGTGACATGTCCCTAAAATACAGTCCGTTGACACAATATTAGAGGGGAAGGTTCTCTTAAGTTTTAATCATTTTATTTTCAGAAGTCCTAATGCACATTTGTGTCAGGTTCTTTCCCTTAAAAAATACCCCCCCAAAAAAAGTGATGTCAAGCCCCAAGTCATTCTTAGATGTGTTTGTCAAACAAAACAGAACAGAGCTATCTATACAATGAAGCCAGCAAATGAGCAACACACTCCCCAATGACGAGCTGCTAAGACCCCAGTTCAGGATTTTTGTTTCCCAGCAACAGTGGGTGACGTGAAGGCACCTGAGCAGAGTGCGGTCCAGCAGCTCCTGGAGAGCTGGGCACGCTTGGAAGCTGCAGCCAGGGAAGGACAGAGCCAGTTGAACAAGAGATGAAATTGCCCCAAACACTGTTTCTTTCAATGAAAGCAAGCAAGAGTTTAAATCCACATGGCCTCCCTCTGTTCTCTGTGCAAGAACCTTATAGCTGTGAACTAACAAGAGGAAAAATGAAACCCAATTTGGATAACGATTTCTGAGGTTGCAGCCACAGATTTGCCTGGAGCACCCCGCCCCTCCAAATCCAGAAGGTTACCATGGTGACAAATTTCAGCTGTAGGTAAGAATAAAATGTTTCTGTATGAAAGCCATTTTGTAGAAACATAAAAACCAAAGATTAAGACCCATCACACTGTTTATAATCTTTGTTGCCATATATTCACATCTAGATGAGCTTCTCATCTCAGGAACGGTTAATCACAATGCAAATAAGCTGCTTTTGTTTTAATTCATGTGTTCTGCTAATGGAGTTCATCTCCATAAAGTAAATAACACTGAAAATTTACCAGAAAACATGGGTATTCGCTTGCTTCCAAACTGCGTCTAAGGGAGTTATTAATACTTCTGATTCTCAGATGATAGATCTATTCCATTACCTGATTGAATTAGAAGAAAATTACCTTAAATCATGTTTGGATCCGATTCATAGCACCTTAAGCATGGATAGGCCTCAGCACAGCCCAGATCACGAAGGCACAATGGGAAGGAAGCTGGATGTGTCTTGTATTATAGACTTGTACTCAGTAACTCAGGGAAAGGTTATAGCCAAGTGCTCCTGCATTCACCACGTCTAAATCATAGACCAGCTAGTGAAAGCCACCACAGGAAACTACCTCAGCTCCCATTCTGGGGTCCCCAGGTAGTTGGTATGAATTGAGCTGCCATTCCCTTGGTTGTCCAAGTCTGAATAACTTTGCTCCCAAAGATTTAATTTATTTCAGTCTTAGCTCAGCAGCAGATGTAGGTAGTCACACAGTGTTGGTCTGTGCTATATCATCACATGGGTACTCACGACAGAGTGTCAGCTGCTAGAAGCTCCCATAACATTACTGACCTTAACACCACTGAGGATCTGGCTTTGTGGCATTTAGCAGTCCCTTTCTCTGCAAAATCTTCCTTGCCTGCTGAGTCTCACACAGACAACAACCCCCCTGTGGCTGTAGAACCATTCCTCAGAGTCACGAGCACGGCAAAGTCACACTCTGGCTTTGGTAGGGTCAATTGAGCAGCAAGACTGTACTCATGTTGTGGAATTAAACCATGCTTTAAACACCTTCTGTCTTCTACAGGAATTGAAAGAAAAAGGTGTAGGGTTGCCACCCCTGACTATTGACTACAGGTACATGATGTAGTTGGTGATGCATTCCCATCTCCTTTGCCTCCAGCACTGGAATGGTGGCCTAAACTTTCCTTCTCCCCATGAGCCCATGCAGCCATGTGCAGCTTGACCAGCCCCTGCCAGCTCACACAGCCTCCTCATAATCATTACACAGCACTGCATGTAGTGCACACTCCTTTTACCTCAAATCCTTTCAAAAGACCAGTGCTGCAATCTCTAATCTCAACATCCTGCTTTATTTAGTCTTCAAATTGCCTTTCAGTAGTCACTGAAATGTAGTGATTACAATCCATTTATAGTGTAAGGATTTACAGTGAACTATGCCACAGTTAATTGTGCTAGGTTAATTGTGCACTGAGCTCCACAAAAACACAACCAAAGTTCAACCTTTGCCCAGCTAACAGAAGTGCTCTCTGGATACTTTATGTCCTCCAGCCATCAGAGCAGAAGAGGGGGCAACCGCTAGGCATAAAGTCAGCAGCAGTTTTGAGTCTTCATCACATACTAGCAAATGTGTCCCTGTGGTTTGTGATGGAGTGAAAATCCTTGCTGCCCATCTTTCTTCCTAAGATTGCCACAGGACTGCAAGTAATGTTTGTAAGAGAGAGTCCAAGTTAAGCAAGGGTCAGGTCTGGTCAGAGTTTGGATTACAGTGGGATGGCATCATAAGCAGTCATTTAATCCACTTTGGTAGAACCAGGTGTTAAAACCTGCCTCCAGACATCTCTATTGCCTGCATCCTCAGCCAGGAGCAGTGCCAGCTGTGCTCAGCTCAGCCAGCAGCCCTCCCCGTGTCAGATCAGGCTCAAACCCCAAAATCTCTGCCCCACTTCCAGAACTAATGGATATTATCCTGGCAACACAAGATAGCAGTTCTCCATGGGAAAACCATGTGGGAGTAGGAAGGACATTCTCTTGGGAATCCAGCCTTTCCTGGCGCTAGCAGTTGTCTTCTTTCTGGATGAAATAAAAAGCCAAGGTCCTTCCTGTCAATAGTAATTAAATAACTTTATTTATTTATTTTTTTCCTTGTACCATTTCAGTATTTTGATCAAGTTCCAGCTTGGTTTAATTACATACTTTCTATCTGAATTCCTGCCCAAGCTTCATTTAGAGAAATTATTCATTTCCCATCTTCAACATTATTATTATTGTGCTTATTTGCACGATGTGCTTAACATTCATTGTATGCATCTTCAGTGCTCTGATGGGCTCATCAGAGTGGTGCCGGTGGGACGGAACAGAAGAGCACTCCTCATCTGCCATCCTGAAAAATCAGTCTTCCTCCCCATTACATACAGGCAATTTTGCACTGCTGCAGATTAAGGAACATTCACCGGTCACACTTGAGGCATCACAAAAATATTAGCGATTCCTCAGGACATGCCTGAATGCTGAGCAGTAACATTATTTAGAAACAATATCTTTATCTAACTGCATATAACAAGTCAAAAGGAAAAGTGTTCATTTTAGACAACTACATTTTTCATGACACACTTTTGCCCTGGGAACCTTTTTCATATTTCCTTGCAAGGGTAAAAAGGTTTAAAGAGTCTTCATCTCACATGACAATCTTGTGTGAGCCTTGTGCAGTGTGTGGTTTTCTGTCACATGGCAATGGATGCATAGAGAGAATTTCAGTTTATGAAATATAGCTGTCTTGAAAGGAACGTTTTCCTCACCCCAGTGATTTTTTTTCTACCCAGCTCTTTTCGCCAGCTTCTGGGCTGCACATCTCAATATCTCTCCATAGCCCTCTGGGTTTCACCATACAGGATCAGAGATGAGCATTTTTTCCTTCTTCCCACCTCAGCCAGGAACTTCATTTGAAAAACCCTGGAGACTGGCAGAGAGACCACCATGGCAGCCATTTGCTGTCTCACTGACAGAAGGGCAGGATGAGGACAGCCAGGACGGAGCAGTGCATATCCACACATGCACACACCCTGCTGTGATCGTTCCCAGCACGTGAGGTCAGGCAAGCATTATGTAAAATTACAATGAATATAAAAAGGCTAATCTAATACCAACAGCATTAAATACTTATGTTGGGTAATAATATCCCCAGGACAAGAAAGAGCCTTACATAAATGTCAGAAATGGAGTAAACACCCAGACAGCTTATATTAATACATCATCTGCACTCCTGCTCTTGGGGTTTGTTTGCTTTTTGATGTGGATCAGGATCTGACTCCAAATACAGGGTATTAAAATCAAAGCAGCAGCAGCAGCAGTAGCCAGCCTGAGAGCCCTGTGTGAGACAGCTCCATCTGGATCTAATCACGGATAGACGCAAGCAGTGGTGGAGCAGAAGACACATTGCTACTCAGTTGGAATGCAGCTTCCTACCTAATGCAGAGGTAAAACTCCAAATGGGTTCTGTGGCTCAGCCTCAGTCTGAAGAGCAAATACATTCTGCTGAGGTGACACCCGATCCTCTGCTTTTCATGCACACTCCTTCCTGCACTACCCATTACTGAAATCTCTCTTGAAAAAGCAGAAAGCCCCTTAGAGGCAGGAACTTTCAGTGTCTGTAATATCAAGCCACGTTACCAGCACCTTTACAGCCTTGCCTTGGGTTAGACACATGCTTATTCTACAGAGAACTGGAGGTGACTTGAGATATTACTGTTCTCCAGATGCACGTCACCCTCCATCTCCTCACTCTTGTGAGGTAGGATCCTCACTCCCACCACCAAGAGGACAGAAGATGCAAGTGTTCATCATCCACCTTTGTTCAGAGTCCATTGCCTGAGCTTAAACTGCAGGGAAAGGTGATGTGACATTGTGCTATAGCATCCTTCCCATCCCACCAGCTCAGCTGGGGAGGCAGAAGTTTCCAGAGCTGGAGGAAATTGAGCAGCTGGGGCTAGGGCATCTTAAACTGCCTTAATGAGACCCAAAGAGGAAGCTGGTCCACATCTTTAAACATCTTACATATCCTCTAAACTTAATCAAGATTTGTCTTCTACTGTACACAAGTAAATATGTTCATGCCCCAACCCAGCATTCAAATCCACTTTCCTCATGGCTCACAAGTGAGGATCTCCCCAGTTACACAATCCAGAGTAGTCAAACGCAGCACAACTCTTGTGCTACCCAATAGCTTTGTGAGTATTGCGGAGGCTATAGTCAGGTAATTACCCAAGAGTCTGAGATTTAATTTTTTAAGCATATTCCCAGCTTTCATCACAATGCAGTGAGCTTATAAGCAGACAATTAATGTTCCAAGAGCAGACAGCAGATAAAAAGAAGAAAAAATGCTTTAGGTAGTTGGTGGTGGTGGTTTAATCCTGTAATTTAAAAAATTTTAAAGGCACTATTGTTTTTTTTTTGGGGGGGGGAGGGGCTTGGCACTCAATTTCTGTATGTTTGGGTTGGCAGCCTTATTTCCAATAAACAAACAGTCTGACATACTAAATATACCCATGTTCAGGGACAGGCTTGCTACAGGTAACTTTACACCACATACTTCTGGTAGTCACAAGCTCATGCTGTAACACAATATACCACATAGCCATACCCGTGATTCCCTGAGGTAAAAAGTCCTTGTTTCACTAGCTTTGCTTGCTACAGCCAACACTACCCCATTTCTCAGTACAGTTTGAGAACTGAGTTGTCTGAGGTTTGCTCTGATACACATGGCATTACAGTGCCACTATCCCCCAAGCCAGCTGCCACTAGGACCCTCACTTTCCCATCCCTCATGACTTAAGGATTGTAGGAAGCTGAGTCAAATACATTTTAAAATAAAAAATACACTTTGTCTTTCCAGTAGAATCTTACCTCTAGCAAAAGGTTAAGACTGAAAACCCTTTTTTTTTTTTTTTTTTTTTTTTCCTGTTAATTCTCACCACAATTACCTTTAGTTTGCCAGAGCTATGACTCTGCCCATACCCTGCTTAACTTTCCAGTTCCCCGAATGAGGGCCTGAGTAGTATAGAGCCCGTCATGGCTCTGGTAGTACTAGTCACCCTATGTACAAGCAGTGAATGCTCCCTGAACTGGCAGCAGTTCCCTCCTCCTTGTGTAGCTGCACCTTTGCCAGCATGGAGGTATTCCAAGTGGAAAGGAGAGAAATTTTGCATAACAGCATGACAGGGCCATGTCAGCAGGACTTTGCAACCCAGACATAATGTCACTCAGTGCTCTTGTGTTGAAATTCCAGCTTGGCCCAGGGATGTTTAGACTATGTACCTTCCTTTTTTTAATGTAACATACTTGTTTTGTTCAGTTCAAGGTAGCACTCCAGTAAAACTGGATTTATCAAGCATTCTTCTCTCTCTCTCTCTCTCTCTTTTTTTTTTTTTTTTTAACTTGAAACCTACATTTCTGTCCCATGCAAAGAGCAGTCATGCTCTGCTAAGGCTGTGGTAACATGTTGGTCAAAACTAAGGGGACTCCCAGTGGTAATGGGGTACAGGGATGTGGATAAAATGCTGCTGCAGAGAGGTTCTCTTCACATAGCTTGTTGCTAACACTGCATGCACTTGCTCAGTATAAAAGCAGAGAGATAGAAAGTCAATAATGCAACCAGGTGGGAAAGGAAAAACAAGTTTGATTTGTAAATTCTTCAGAGATACAAGCAAAGATCAGCTGAGGACCTGATTTGGAGCTTCAGTGAGGAGCCATCCTAAAATAAAAGGAAGTAAGAGAGAGCACCTGGGAGCTGCCATTTGAAAGAAGAAGCAATCAGAAAAGGGATAAAAAACTACCAGGGTTGTCTCTAGAGCTTCCTAGAAAGCTCATCCATTTTATTAAATAACAAGATCCCATGAAACAAAACCAGTCTTGGCTCTACTTGCTGCTTCACATGCTTTTTTTCTTCTCTGTGCTCTCTTCCAAACAAGCCAACCAAGAAAAAACGTTTCATTTCTGAAGAGCCCTTAATCAAAACAACCGTTGCCCTGTTCCCAAACCTTGGTGATGGAGAAGCCCCAGGGCCACTGGGACCTGGTCAGTAAGAAGTGCTCACATACACAGGGGCAGCACTATACAGCCAGATACCAGCACAGGATCACAGAAAGGCACAGGACTCAGCAGCAGGTCGCAGGACAACAGGACAGCCAGGGCTGCAGTGGTGCATTTGAAGAATCAGGGTGGGAGATATCTGTTGAGCATTGCTTTAGTTCGTACAAATGCAAATGTTAACCATAGCCTTTGAAGTATTACCCTAACGCCCATTGCGATCTTTGAAAACACCATCTTTTGTCCAAATGCATGACTGCAAGTGGCCTATTTATTTCCCCAGTAGACTTCAGCTTCTCAAAAGTTTTGTTTTTCAGGTGCCTTTATGAACACACACCTTCTTTTCACCACTGCTCTCTTCCCATTCCATAATAAATTTGTGTGGCAGCAGGATTTCATCTGTGAAGAACAGAAAAGGAATTTCAAATAAAACACATCTTTAATATACTTCTTAGATCCAATTGCAAAGCCTCTGGCAACCAGCACAGTTGTCTAGGGCTCTGATATTATGCCATAAATTACCTAGCCAACAGCATCACAAGTAGAATAAGTCCAAGAAAAAATAGCAATAAAAAAAGAATGTGAAAATAAAAAGTTGTCATTCTCCACCCCTAAAATGCCAGAGTAGCAATGTTACAGAAGGAAATTACCATGGATTTTTATTTATTTATTTATTTATTTATTTATTTATTTATTTATTTATTTATTTAAGGGGGCAGATGTGAAATTGTGTTACAGATCCAAATATTTCTGGGTGATCAAGTCTGTTCCCAACCAGATCAGTACTCTATAATACATAACTTGTAAGCTCTATTGGACATCACAAACCAGTTCTCATAAAAAGGTCATCCTCCATAAAAAAAATGTACCCCATTTAAAATGTATTGTAAGAATGAGAAGGAAAACAGCAGAAATCCAAATGGAAACTTTTATTTTCTTACTATTAATTTTGATATTTTGAATTGATTTTAAAAAGCATTTCTGGAAATAGCTAGACTGGCATAATTGCATTTACATACCAAATGCAGTTGCCAAGACATGGACTACAATCACACCAGCTTGTTTCAATCTGTCCAGGAGTTAGTATATTTAGAAACAAGGACAAAGTTCAGTTTCCTCTGGCAAAGAAGATTAGAGCTGTTGAGAAATGTTATATTCCATTCAAGTCAATATCTAACCATATTCATTTTCAAAATACATCAAAACATAGACAAAACTAGTTTGTAATTAAAACAAACAAACAAAAAAATCAGTAGGGTTCAATTGAAATAAAGTATGTCTGTAATTTCAAAATGTTACCTTCAGATTTCAGTTTTACATGTTCACTGACTAAAAAGCAATTATCATTGTAAGTCAAAATCTGAAATTATGATTTTGTAAAGCTTCTGGAAAACCAAAGCCTTTTCAAAACCACTTTTTTTTTCTATTAATTCATTCAGATATGAGAAATCGATATCGTCCAGTGACAAACTTTCTGATTAAAAAAAAAAAATCTCAAAAATCTCCACACATTATTATAATTTGGAATCAACATTTTGAATCACTGACTGAAAATTA
This sequence comes from Oxyura jamaicensis, assembly GCF_011077185.1. Lineage (NCBI taxonomy): Eukaryota > Metazoa > Chordata > Aves > Anseriformes > Anatidae > Oxyura > Oxyura jamaicensis. Next base: position 42,958,847 of record NC_048893.1, on the reverse strand, counting down.
AGCTAAGACCCTATCTTACAGAAATCTCAAATCAACCTTTGCTTGGGAAGAGAAAGTGGGTTCTTGACTTTCACAAACTCAGAATGAAGGAGTTTGTTGTCTTTACTCCCATCACTATTTCCAGCCATATTTCCAGACACATTTTAAGAGTTCAAGAAGCATCTAGTACTATTGGACAGATTTGTTGTTGTCATTCCTTTGACTTCTGTTTCTCAGTGTTAATTTTTAATTTGAATGACAGCAGTTCAGTACAACCTGTTTCTGTGACCCAGTGGATGAAGTTATTAAAAACATAAAAGACTGCACGTAATCACACTCGAGGGAAATGCAGTGATGTGTTGAAGGAGCTTATTTACACAAAAATTGAGAGACTTTAGGGGAAAATAATAATAATAACTGCAGGGGTTTGTAGGAGGGTTATTTTCCTTTATAGAACCTGACCATATCTCCCAGGAATTATTTTTTTTAAGTAGCAATATTAAAACAAAACAAAAGATGGCAGCATTGGTAAAGCATCTCACCACTCAGCCGTGTTCCGTTTTCTGTGCAGCACTAAATCTGTTCAATACATTGCTTCCATGTTACTAAAAGTCCAACCTCAAAAATGTTCTGATTAAACATTCCCTGAATTGCTGTCATTTTGTGGATTTTGCTTATATGTGGGTACACTGGGGGAAAAAAAAAAAAAAAAAAAAAGTATTGGAAAAGAAGGAATAACTACTGTTCTTACTGGAACATCAGCCAGTCCTCCAGTAATGGAATTGTCAGGCACATTGCTGCTATGTGTATAATTATGATTAGTAATTATTTGTCCTTACGGCAGACCCCAAGTGTTCCAGTCAGAACTACATCTAATTGTAGTGTTGCTGCAAAAGCATATATTAAAAGGCAGTCCCTGCCACAGAAATTTACAATGTAGATTAGGACGCAGAATGAAAACTCACTAAATCATTGAAAGGAATGGCAAGAGTACAATGATAATAGAGAAAAATCATGCTGCATATGATAGTCCACCCTCATACATGCATCTTGTAGCAGGATGAAGATGTACGGTACAAAAATAATAATAACAATAATAAAGATTTTTTTAAAAAAAAAAAAAGAACCACATTTTATCTAAAGATATCTCTATTTATATTTAGAGTCTGCCACCTCGTATGTCCAATGTTTTTTTAAAATCTAGCCATCTGAGTCTTATTCAGATATGGGAAAATGGTTGCACAGTACAAACTAGACTGATTGATTTCAGTAGTACTTCAGCCCACCATAAATGTAAACATTTGGTTGGGTTGTGTCCTAGATGGTCTGGGGTTCAATCTGAAGGTGAACAATGACTGCAAAGCACTTAAGACACATGAGAGTCTGGCAGAAAATCAAGCACATTTTCACAACTTTCACCTACTACAGGAATGCATGTACTTCTGAGGTGACTGTCCACCATGGGATCCACTGACAAATATTATTGTCAAGACCATTTTGTGGTATGCAATGTATTCATGACAGGTATTAGAAGTTTTTTTAAAGAAATAGCTTTGAGGTCATTACAGTCATCCAAATAACTCTATGGACACAAAGCTAGGTATATTATCTTTGACTTCATCACTTAAGTGTAACATAACCACCCAGTCATAGGGCTGGAAGTCTTTTGGGACCAGTGAGTTGTACCCATACATCCACAAGCACCAGGAAGGGGAACCAGTGATCCTACTGCAGTGGGTGTCCAGGCATGTACCCCCACAGGGCTGGAGCGAGACATCAGAAGACCAGGAGCCCAACCTAAGGGCAGAGTGGTGCTCTCCCTCTGCACCTCACAGGCTAAGACTTCATCAGACACCTCAGCCAGTGTAGAGCTTGCTGCCTCCAAAAGGGGAACTCCACTCCTTCCCACCCTTCCATACCCATTTGTATGGTCTAACCTCTACAGCATCCAACTAGCCCTTTGGTCAATCAGTGTATCTTGCTCACGTGCAGAAAACAAACCTGGCAGAACAGTAACAATGGTTTTCTGCTGTTTTTTGTGAGTGTTCAGATCACTAAAAGTCATGCAAGAGTACAGGGATAGAGGCAGAGGCACATATGGAAGCAGAGGAAGGGAAAGCACGACTGCCCCTCTCAGTAGCCACAAGCTGTTAGATCAGCTCAACTATCATGTGATAATGTAATTAATCACAACCCGTAATTAACATCTGAAAGACTAGAAACAAGATATTTTCAAGTAACATCATCGTATATGACTCTGTATGCTAGTGATAATGATGTAAACCTTAGCAGAACTACCAATCAACTTAGATTCATGGTCTCACAGTGGACTTAAAACATTGTGTTTCAAAAGTGCATTCCAAATGTTCCTATCCTTCTTTTCACTTCAGAAATGCCACAGACTGCTTTTCTTTTGTATGAAATGCATTGTCATCTACTCATGTTACAGTGTTTTAATGGAAAGATTAGTTTGATTTTATCAATACCATCTAACCACATCAAATCATCTTATACAAATCACCTAACTACATGAAACTACATCAAAGTAATCTCACTTGTAAAGTAAGATTATGTTCTATATTCCACATAGTCGTGTATACCTTCCTTTCAGAAGCACAGTTCATACATTCACCCTTAGAAAGAAATATCAGAGATTCATCAAGAGGAAGAAAGGAAGCCACCTTTGAGAGGTTCCTCAGTGCAGACCTTAAATGAAGCAAACAGAACATATATAGTCAGTGTCCACTTTTCAACACTGTATTTTCCACAACTTCAGCAAAAAGAAAGCTAAAAGCTGAAAGTTCACATTTAATAACACATTCCACAGAAGAAAAATATTCAAGCTAGCAGCAGACAAATTTAACATCAATTTTTGCATCTATGCTTTTCTGCATATGCCTTTGTGTTTCATTTACAGAATCACAGAATTTCTAGGTTGGAAGAGACCTCAAGATCATCAAGTCCAACCTCTGACCTAATGCTAACAGTCCCCACTAAACCATATCCCTAAGCTCTACATCTAAACGTCTTTTAAAGACCTCCAGGGATGGTGACTCCACCACTTCCCTGGGCAGCCCGTTCCAGTGTCTAACAACCCTTTCGGTAAAGAAGTTCTTCCTAATATCCAACCTAAACCTCCCCTGGCGCATTTAGTGTACAGTTTCCTCATCTTTTAAAAAATTAGGTTTGTTGGTTTTGAAATGACATGTTTGACAAATCTTAAGGGTGATTGTCTAAATGGTGGGGCTAAGAAATGTCTTTCCAAATTCTATTTGGATGTCAGTTTTCTATCATCTGTAAAATACTAACCCCGCACTTATCTGATTGCAACAGTTAAAATTGCAAGCTACTTAGATGGAACATGCCGCTATCTCTGGAAGAAAGATTGCTAGTCTTATGCAGTCTCTTGAAATTCTGAAACCCATTTGTCTTGTGTGTCTAGATCTTTTAGATTACCTGTTTTCTCCACCTGAGATGCAAACTTTGTTAATAACGAAACAACCAGTGCTGGGTTCATTTCAGACTATGACGTTGTCCTAATTCTAAGGCACTCTGCATATTTTACAGTGGTACTCTTCACACCTGAGAACTTTCTTGATGCAATTATGAATAAAAATCATAAGAATGTATGCTACATTGGCCTGACTTTTATTCATCAATGGCATTAAAGATGTTTCAACCCATAAACCTGATAACCCAGAACCCATCCAATGCTGGACTGATTCCAGAATAATGAAGGAACTGTTGACTATATTTTCTCCCATATTTCTGTTCTCCTGAAAGTACACACAACTTTTAAATAATAAAAAGGCTTTTGACAGTGTGGAGTGGCCACATAGTCAAAATTCTGAAGAAAAGTTTCTTGAAGAGCTTATTTTAACTGTCTGAGCTAATTTGCAGAGAAGTTCTAATGTCTGTGAACTTCAGACAGATGATAAGAATCTTTTTATTTTAAAAAAAAAATAAGTACAGATTTCTCTACTTTCTATATATATATATGACGAGTATCAGTACTTGCTCAAAAAATACCTGCTTTTATTCACATAGTAACAAAGAGAAAACATTAGCTTTTATGTAAACATTCTCTCGCATACGGGCAGTGGAGAGGTTTTCTTCTTGCTTCTCTCAGAATATTCTTTATTGGTTTTAAGAGGCTTCAAATTGAAATGAATACTGGCATTCCTCAAAAATGGTGAAAGATAACTGATCTTTCAGCTATTTAAGAACTTAGTTTTCTAAAAGGTGTGTTGAATGCTGTATATTTCTTAGAGTTGTATTTTTGGTATGAATAACAATTTATGTCATTTTGAAATTTTATTTTCCTTCTACTACTTGGGAAAAATAATAAAATAAAATATCTTTCTTAAACTGTAAAGGTAAATATAGTGTTGCCTAATGTCAGTCCCCCGTTAATATTTAATGATACTTTAAAATAATTAGGTAATTACATTTGAACCCATTAACTATTTAAAAGTTAGAAAATGCCAGACTTTTGGTCACATACACATATAACACTGTCCTTCATAGACTAGTATTATTATAGCTATTCAAACTTCAAATGTTTGTTAGTCATGTGTTAAATACACTATAATATGCTCTTTATGATGTTAAAAATTAAACGCTAAGTAATAGCTAACAAAATGTTTTCTTAAAAAATAAATTATAATAACTTTATCTTTTTATGTTTTATTTTTACAAAGATCATTTATGTGCCCATATGAATAAGTTTTGCAGCTATGGAAAGATAAGAATCTGCTTCACAGTAATTGAGACATACTTACATAATGGTGTGGTTTTGTTTTGTTTTGTTTTTTTCCCCTAGTGAAACGCCCTTTGAACTCACAGAAAAACAGTCAAAGATATGCTGAAAGCTATAAATCAAACAAAGATTAAATTAGCTTGAAGTAGTACAAAATATTACCTATCGGAAAAATCAGTCATAGAAACAATGTCTCTAAAGACATCCATTAGAATTTTTAATCCATGAGTGAATATTATTCTACTGAAGCAGGAGGACAGTGGTATGTCATTTTCACATCTAGCCTTAAAGTGTATTACATTAAGCATAATTATCAAATTTATGTATTTTATTTTCTTGATTTAATAATTTCACCACGTAGAAAAGAGTGTGTTTCTTCCTTTCACTTGTTGACCAACTGCTATATTTTAGCAGTACAGTCTTATGAATAGAAGCATATATAACATCGTTTGGCAGTCTTTTTCAAAACTTACTCCTGCCTCAGAACATCCTAGTCCCACTACACAGACAGGAGAAAATATATCCAAAATTGCCAAAAGCCTGTAGAGCTTCTTCATTTGTAATTCAGGAACAGAAATTAATTGTGAAGCTAACATAAAAATTCTCAGAAGCACATAGGTCACTTCCTTTTCACACAGGCAGATGATGCTTCAGCCTTCAAAGTCCTCTGGCAATTATTTCTGTAATTATTCAAATAAGTAATGCTTAACCTTAAAAAGTATTTTCAGAAGGGCACGGTTCAGCTCAGGTGACTTGGGCTAACTAAAACTGCATTAGCTGGAGAGGTTAGAGCCTGAAAAACACACTTGCTATGATGCTTCTAAAAAGGATAATGAGGGCATAGGAGATGCTTGCAGGCTCAGCAATTTGTGCTATAAATAACACCCAGCTCTTCCCTGCCCCCAGCAAATTAACCTCCTTTGGCTTGTTAGGCTAGTTAGATTACAGCTGCTGGCCGCAAGAGACATCTTCATTGTTAAATAAAGTTCCTTTATGTTACAGGGATGTAATCTCTACCCAGTATGTTATGCTGTATCTAGCTAGGTTTTATTTGGTTATGGTTTTTTTTCCTATCCCCACTTGCCTCCTACCTCTTAGTTGTTAGTCCAGTGGATGGCTGTTGGTCCAATCTTGACTACAGCTCTCTCAGCAACAACTTACTTCTTTCTCCATCTAAATCTCTTCATTTTGATAAAATCAAAACCAGAACACAAAATTCTTGTATCACATCCTTTCTCCCCAAAAAATACAAGAGTGTCTTCAAAATTATATGACACTTTTAAACTTGCACCCTTTTCAGTAAGCGTTCTCATTCTGGGTTTTTGGGAGGGAACCTACCCCCATATCAACTCTTAAATTTGCACACAAAAATACTGACTTCTTCCTGGGTGTTTTAGGAAGAATACTGCCTGTTCTCTTTTTTAAGAGAATTAGAGAACTTCTGTTCTACTCTTCTTCCTAAAATCCCTTCCTGCTTCTCTTCCCTTCTCCTTGCCATCCTACTGTTCTCTTCCGCTCATTTTTTTCTGTCACCTAATTTCCTGTCACATGTGTACCCTCAGAATTTTGCCTGCTCCCATGAGGCTCTCTCTCCCCTTACTCCGCCCTTAGTTCTGCTGTTACACTTCTCTCACCTGTACTTTCATTCATTACCCTCACCAACAGCCTGGGCCCTGCATGCCTTCATGCCGCATTTCACAGACCAGACTTTTCCTAAGCCTGGAGTCTCCATCCCTTTTATCTGCTCAACCTGTGGCAGAGATGACTCCTGCCAACAACCTGAAGACAAACCTCTAACTCAAGTTCAGCCAGGGAACGTTCTGGGCTCTGGGTATAAGACTTGGGGGCAGATGTTGCAACAGCTCTGTTTCCCTTGGTCAGACATGCAGAGACTGATGCCCTAGGAGGCTTCAGTGAAAACCTAGGCCAAGAAAAACAGAAGCAAAAGGATTGTAACAGCTCTATTGCTTCAGGGAGTGCTTTAACACTGAGATCAACAAGGAGGCAGCTTGCTCCACCATCCACCCTTTGAAAGGAACCCAAGAGGACTGGAAATAACCAAATTTAACCCCTCCTTCCTCTCACAACCAAAGTTTTGACTGCAGAGCTCAGCATTCAGGCTGCAATTGAAGGCAGCATCCAATGCCACCAAAGTGCTGACACTTCCCCTGCCTGCTGCCTGGGGAAGTCTCCCTGGTCTGCAGGACTCCAGTGATGCAGGTCAAGAGAGAGCTTGCAGCACAGCTCTGCTGAACCAAGAAAGAGCCTAGAGGTGAGAGAGGACAATGGCCACTCTTAACATGTATCCATGGATGCGCATCACAAGGAGGAAACTTGGGGAGGAAGGAAATGCTACCATGTTCCTTAATACGGACCTTACACAGCTAGGGTGCGCAGCTGAACCCAAGAGCTGGGAAGCATTCCTAAGATTTCAGAGTTAGAAAGAGCTAAAAAGATCATGTTTTGAGGGCAACAAGATTAATAGTTATTCAAAATACCTCACAGCAATCTCTGAGCCCAGTTTCTGCTTTCTACTTTTCTGAAACAGGATGATAAGAATAAAACTCATGAAGTTCCTAAAGCCTACATGATTTCCAGATATTCCTACTTCCCCATTTTCAGATAATTCCCATGTTGTACAGATGATGGTGATTGTTTTCTTCATTAGTGTTTCTTCTTGAATGTGTTCCCAGTCTCTCTTTTCTGTCATGACATACAAACTTACAGGGAGAAAAAACTTCACTTCCATTTTTATCTTCTTTCTTCATTTTTTTTTCTAGAGAGAAATCTGAAGTAAATATTACTCTAACATGGTTTGAATTCAAAACCAACACATTTTCAGGGAAGTTAAGAGCTCTATTAAGAAGGCCTCACTAATTCTAGATATCAGCTATCCTAATGTCAGTTATCTAATTCAGATATCCTAGCAGCCTTGGGGATCTGGAGATGTTGCACAACAGACATCCATGTGTTTTTAGTGTTCACTGGCCTTTTCTTGTCACATTTGTATTTTTCCCCGTTCTTTTGAGTCTTCTCATGACTCCCCCTACTTCACCACTTGCTTTTCCTGCCTCTTTTCTAATTCTTTATGATGACACTTTTCTCAGCTTCATCTCCTTCCAATCTGCTTAAGAGCTTTGAAATCACACAAGAGCAGTTATTCTTCTTTCTAGTTTATTTTGCTGGTCCAGCTCTGGGTTACTTAAGACAACTATTGCATGTGCCAACTACAGGCTGCACTGGCTACATTAGAATAATGTGTAATGATTTTCAGCCTTGATCAATCTACTATTAGACTCCTGTCACTGCTGTCTCACTAGCTCTCATTGAAAACACCAGCCTTTCATCTGTGACCATATCTGAAATCAACATTACAGAAGCATCATGGAGCATGTAAAGTCAACACATAACATGCATTTGTCTAACTCATACAAAACCCTTAATCTAATTCCCTGAAAAACACGTGAAACACAAACATTGATTTCACAGGAGCTTAACTCTGAGTGTAAACAAACAAACACAAACAAACAAACAAACAAAAAGAAATAAAAATGTTACTGTATTTTCATCAAGCTCAAGAAAAGGGAGTGATATCCAGTAGTCAATTTTAGGACAGGAAAGCTGAATGACTTCCCAGCAGTTTATTTTAAGAGAAAATTCCCATTCTTTCCAAACTGAGAAACTGCATTCATTTTCTGAAAGCAGAATCAAGCTATTCTGTAGAAAAATATAGGGCTAACATTACTTCTTCTATGTAAGCACAGTACAGGAGCATGCCAGGAAGCATTCTTGTACTGCCAGCAACTAGCAAGTATGTTCAGCTCTCAGCAAGTACCCTTTGTCAGAGATCTGCAGGCTTCATCACTTGCTGAGAGAACATTTTGAAGTATATTTTTCCAGTCCCTTACATCCTTCTCATTCACCTTTTCATCTCACCTGGATATCAACTCCCCACCCCCTCTTGACTCCTAGCTCCCTACTTTGCACCACCTCATAAATTTGTTCAACTTCCAGGTCACCCACACTTCTCTGTCCTCAAGCCTACTGAATATACCTGAACACTCTCTTGAGAAAGCTTACCAGAATAAATTCAGTAAATTAAACCATCTGTGATTTTTTTCAATACTCATTTCAGCTTTTTTTTTTTTTTTTTTTTTTTTTTTAATCCATAATTTTGTGACAAATTAGATTTGTGAATAAAAAATTATGTTCCTTTCACTTGAAATATAGTGCTGCAAAAGAAGTATATATCTGTTTTGGCATATGGTTTTAAGTTGAAATTATACTGACCACCTTCAGAATATAAAAGTATCTCAAGATGTTTCAAGATGACTGCATCACTCAGGAATTTAAAGAGAGGTGATACATAAAGATCCCATGCCAACTTATGGTTATCCTCTACACATAGGTTTCAAGGAGTATTATCAGGATTTCTTGTAGGGATTCAAACACCTGTTTTATTTCAAATCCTGTGCTAGGGGACAGAATTCCTTCTGTAATCATGGAGGATACTAGTAAGTTCTCAGACCTAGGCAAACTAAATCAGAGGGATAAAGAAAAAAAAGAAGATTTGCAGATCTGTATGACAATACAATTTGACACAAATTTACACATGTGAATTCTGAACTAACAATCTTATTTAAGCAGTGATTTGTATTCTATTTATTTTAATGTACTGACATATTTCCTAGTTTCTTATGCACTTAACCATACTTTTGTTATACATGAAATAATGAAACCTTTGGCAAAGTGGCTGAAGTGCAGTTGGCAGCAAGAATCTCGTGTAGATTCTACTGAAACAAGTTTGATCTATAGTCATGGTCAGCTTTAGTCAGCAGACAAAGCTTTAGATCTTACAGGTCCCTAATATATCAAGACACATTTGAAGATTTGTCTTTTGAAGGCTGCAGGCACAGTCTACCTGGACCTCTATTAGATTCTTATAGGCTTGCCAAGATTATATTACCAGCAGCTGTAAAAATTACTCAGCTTATCCAAACTGAAATAGTGCATTTCTCAGGCAATTGGTCTTTTGCTATAAAATGAATGGGTTCAAAAAGCAGACAAATTAATTCTGTTGAAAATCATTTTTCTACAAAGTTATCAATATTTTGTACAAAACAGTACAAATAACTAACTTTAGCACATAATGAGTTCAGTAATCTCTGTTTAGATTAAACTGACTATTAAATGAATATTGAAGGATAATCATGTTCACCTCCCTGCCTGGCTCCAGACACATTTTCCTGCTGCTCCCCTTGCACTGCTTGCATTACTTGCAGTGTGGGAAACTAGGCTAGCAACAACAAAACAAATAGCTTTCAGCCAGAGTGGTTCCCTGATGCAACTCATCCCAAAACCACAGGCATAAGAATGGCAGAAGGGATGTGGTGTGAAGAAGTGGCAGGAGACGGTGGAAGAAGGAAAACTGTCCAACTCCTTTCAACAGCAGACTGTACTTCTGCCAGATTAAAATAGCAGTATAATGGCAGTCTAAATCACTATGAACAAAAGAGGGAAGCTATTTAAAAGAACACTTTTTTCCTTAAAATTTCCATAGTAGAACATTTGTTTGCTAAAGAGAAAACATTCAATTATAACAAATTATGGAAAAAAACAACACGTTTAAAAATTCCTAGTTATGTCAGTGTAGGAGATCTGAGTTTGTTTAATGAGCTGAAAAGTTTGAAGAGTTATCACAAGACAATTCAGGAAACCTAAAAAAAAATGAAAATAATAATAAAAAAAATGACAAACTTTCCTAGAGGACTCTAACTAATTAACAAACATTGCACTTCCTGAGAATATATTTTCTGCACTCAGAGCAAATGCTGATGTAGTCCTCATAAAACTACAGTTGCTAAATGCTTGTTTTACTTGCTAAACTGAAACATGGAAACAGAATTATTTGAATTTTTAGTGCATATCTTCTATGCTACATATTCTCTGATATGATTTTTCAAAACCTTTTTATCTTGACACTGTTTCTTCCTTTGCTTCCTAAATAATGAAACAATCCAGAAAGCTTCTTTCTTAGAACTCAGTCTCCAGAGTTCCTCACTCCTCTCTGCAGTTCTCCTCTTTTCTCTCCTCAGTATATCAAAAATAATTGTTAAAATCCCAAACACAAAATCAGGGGATATTTGCAGTTGAAGAACAGATTTCTCCTTAAGACTAAAAGACTATTCTGAGTTCATATGAAACAAGTTTGTATATAGCTTTCATTTTTAAAAACGTGGGAAAAAGGAAATGGTGGAATGGTGGCAGAAAGTCAACACAGCTGCTGTGGAAGTGGCTCTATTGGGTTTACATGGAAAGAGTTTGGTACCAGGGGGCTGCAGGGGTGTCCTCTGTGAGCACAGCCAACAGCTGCCCCATGTCAGATCAGAGCCAGCTCCAGCTGGCTCCAAAAGGGACCTGCCACTAGCCAGGGCTGTGCTAGGGAGTGACATTGGTTGGGCCTCTGGGAGAGCAGATTTAAGAATGAGGAAGTGGAAAAAAAAAGTGCTGCACAAGAGCAGCTGGGAGAGGGGAGTGAGAACCAGCCCTGCAGCCCCCAAGGTCAGTGAAGAGCACCAGTTCCCCTGCGGGCTGTGGAGAGGCCCCTGGTGGAGCAGGCTGTCCCCCTGCAGCCCATGGGTCCCACATGGAGCAGATCTCCACGCTGCAGCCCGTGGAGGAGCCCCCGGTGGAGCAGGTGGATGTGGCCTGGAGGAGGCTGCGGCCCATGGAGAGCCCCCACAGGAGCAGGCCCCAGGCCGGAGCTGCAGCCCGTGGAGAGGAGCCCACTCAGGAGCAGAGGGTCTGGGGGGAGCTGCCGCCCATGTGGGACCCGTGCTGGAGCAGTTTGCTCCTGGGGGATGGACCCCATGGTATGGAGCTGTGTGGGAGCAGTTCTTGAAGAGCTGCTGCCTGTGGGCATGCCCTGTAGAATCAGTTCAGGAAGGACGGCATCCTGTGGGAGGGACCCCACGGGGAGCAGGGGCAGAGAGTGACCGTGAAGGAGTGGCAGAGACAAAACATTAGGGACTGACCGCAGCCCCCATTCCCAGTTCCCCTGCACTGCTTGGAGAAAGGAGATAAACAAGGGTAGAAGAGGAGAAGGTGTCTTTAGTTTGCTTTTAGTTTCTCACTGGTCTTCTAGTCTGCTAGTGATAGACAATAAATTACATTAATCTCCCTATACTAAGTCTGTTTTGCCTGTGATGATAATTGGTGAGTGATCTCCCTGTCCTTATCTCAACCCCTGAGCCTTCTGCATCGTATTTTCTCCCCCTTTCCTTTGAAGAGGGGAAGTGAGAGAGCAGCTGTAGTGAAGTTTAGCTGCCCAGCAGGGTAAAACCATCACAGTGGCACACTGGGATATTTAACTACTTGGAAACTTTCTGGCTGCAGGTTACTCACATTCTTCAGTAGCTCACAAATGAAATTAAACTGGAAAGTCTGTGTCATAACATAAAAGATCTAGTCTACATAAACTACCTAAGTTAGCTATCCTGTCAATGAAAGATCCCTGACTAGAACGTCAAGGTGCTGAGGATGAAGACTCCAGAGTCTAGAGAGAGGTCTGTGGAAGTCTGTGCTTAAATTAGTTTCTATGGGTAATGGCTGAGGTGGATTTCAAAGCTGGAAAGACAAGGTAATAGAACAGTGGCTAAAGTATCTGTTAGGAAGCTCTAAGATGCAGAAGAAACAGGCCTAGCATTGTGCAGTACGTGAACTGCCAAAAACTGCAATTGCTGGGTAGCCCTTGAGAAGATACTGCATTTGGGGAATAAAGAGTACTGTCAAACTACAGCAGGAAGATTATGTATTACCTGAGTACCCTTCAGTCGATTCTCAGGCTCTTCATTATACAGAATAATAAGTTAATACTGTCTCTCTCTCTTTTTTTTCATTTTATTTTTACGACTCATTAAAGCAAAAGGTAAAAATTGGCAGCCTGCAGTGTATTATGTCAATATTAAGCCTTTAAAAGCCAGAATAATTCAATTTACTGTACCAAAACTGTCAAAGTCTCTTAAAGTGACTGACTCCAGCTCTTCTCCCTGTCACCACCTCTTCAGAAATGTAGTCACCTCTCGGCTCCACTATTCCTGGCATCATTCCAGGGTGTCAAACTTGACTGAATGTGAGTACTGCAGTTAGCAGGTTCCCCTGCCCATTTTCTGAGATATTGCAAGATTTTTTGTTTTCTTGTCAAGAGTTGTAGAGGTAATTTTTTTAATAGATAAATACAGATTATGTAGATTTAACCCTTCAGTACACGAGAACAAGTATGTATACATAAAATCTATTCCAAACAGACACAGATTCTTTGAACTCTGTGTCTGATTGGACAAAAGCTAAAGACTTCCTTACCCAAAATCAGACAAAATCTAGATAATAATAATAATAATAATAATAACTGCCACTGACCAGGAGAGGGAGGCAAATGAGAACAGCCAAAATCATAACAGTTGGTCTCATCCTGAAGCATAACATACTATAAAGACTTTCTTCTTTAAGTCCTGTTTCAAAGAAGATGGCTGGGACAAGCCAGTTTCCAAATGATTAGTGTTTGATTGCAAGATAAAACAATTTTCTGATTCCCCAAATTCCTGAAGGTTACTTTCTTTTTCTTTCTGATCCCTACAGCTACAAGCAAAAATCCAAACCTTTTCCCTAGAGTATTTCAGAGGCAGTCTGACCTGCCTTTTCCAAGTAAATCAGGGAGAGAGCAAGGCAGCAGGGCAGGCAGGTAGAGCAGAGACTTTCCCTTTCTTGAAGTAGCATCCCAGAATCAGAACAAGGTTTGCCAACATTCAAAAGCTATAAATAAATTTAAAATGAGGGAATACTTTCAACTCTACTGGAAAATAAATAAATAAATAAAAATAAAAGTCTGAATGCAAGCTTTTTCCCACAGTGTAATGAATTCTACTAAATCCACTTTCCTCAGACTTGGTAATGTGTGTGTATGTGTGCATGCATATGTTTGTACTTATGCACACATGCATAAATTTTCCCCCAAGGTCATTGCTGCAGTTATTTTAGAGAAAAGCAGCAGTTGGATGTGTTTCCTTTTGCAGGCAGTGAGCCTGGCAGAACAGCCTTCTGTAAAACACTCCAGAGCTGGTTAAGGGAGTGCCTGCGCTGTGGACTGGAGAAGGAGAGATCAACAGGCTCTACAGTTGGGCCATCTCTCAGCAGCAGTCCCAGCAAGCTGAAAAAAATGGGCCAGCAGAAACCACATCAAGTTTAATAAAACCAAGTCCTGCGCACTTTCAATCAGAAAGCCGCTTAGCAAAAATAAATAAATAAAATAAATAAATTTGTGACTCCTGGTAGACAAGAAGTTGAAAAGAACTCAGTGGTGCACTTTTGCAAAAATCAAGGCCAACAACATACTCAATTGGAAGTGAATGACCGGGAGGCGCAGACAGCACAATCCAGGGAACTGTTATTCATCACTTGCAACACTGCACCACCCTAAAGTACTGTGTCCAGATGTAAGCTCTCCAGTACTAGAAAATTATTTGCAAGCTAGAGCAAGGTCAGTGGAGGGCCAGCCACATGGTTAGGGTCCTGAATCACAAATGGTAGGACGAAAGACTGAAAATGCAGGAAATAATGTTGCCATATTGTAGCAACAATGGGACATAATACAGGAGGAAAAGGTGATTTCATTTCGATGAAAAACTGTTTTCATTTACTTAAGCTTATAAGAAATGATGCCTGCTGAAAAGTGCTCCTCAGCTTTCCTGGGTTCTTAGTTTTGTGTTACGGTGGATGTGGTTTTGTTTCGGGATACAGTTGTTTTATTTATTTATTTATTCCCCTTTGGTAAAGTATATAAACTGACACTAATCTCTCCATCCTTCTATCTCTGAGTCATTAGAACAGTCTTTTGTGTCTCAGAAAGCTGCCCATAGATTTGTTGGGATCTTAATGACCTGCTAATCTAGGTGCCATCAGCACAGATCGTTTTATAGCCATTTTTTTCTCTCACTCCTGATGCCACCATGTACATTCATTCCCTATTAATACCAAACTTAATGTTACTGCTACTGCTCTCTGGGTTTGTTCAGACTGGAAAGGCAGCCAGCCACAAGGGAATCAAATTGGTGTTGAACTGTCGAAGTGTCGAACTTGGTAGTTACAGAGTAAATAGAACTGTTTCATTCTTGGGGGTGCACAGCAAAAGGACAGGAGACAATGCTCACAAGCTACAGCAAAGGAAATTTTAAGGAAAAAGTTTTCACAGTGATGATGCTCAACTACTGGGGCAAGTTGTCTGGAGAGAATATGGAATCACTTTCTTTTGGAGGCATTAAAAATTTGTCTGGGTAAGGCTGGGAACAGCCTAATCTAAGTCTAAACTAGCGCCTTTTGGTGTGAGGGAGGCAGAGGAGGCTGGACCCAGACAACCTCCAAAGATTCTTCCAACTTAAATTATTCTGTGGTTCCACAACTCTTGAGTACTCTACTGGTTGTAGGTGTCAAGGTGTTGGTAGTGGGAAGGCTGCAGGAGTGCCCTCTGTGAGAAGAGACCAGGGTCTGCCCTGTGCTAGACGTAGGTGGGTTCAGCTGGTTCCAACAGGCCCATTGCAAGGCCTAGCTGAAACCAGAGGACAAGTGGTGGCACCACGGGAAAAATAAATGTTGAAAGAAGCAGAAAATGCCACAGTCAGAAGAGGGAACAGCAAAAATTAATGAGAAACAAAAGAGGGGGCACCAAGGTCAAAAGAGTCAGAGGTGCTTCATAACAAAGCAGATAATACCTGCACCCCTCCCATCCTCATGCCAGACCAGATGAAAAGTGTGAGATGAAAGAAGCAGAAAAAAGAGACTGTTATATACTGACCATAACATCCCCCAGCACCTTTAAAACCATCCTTTTCCTTGGTGAAAGAAGTGTGACCTATAGTGATAAGAAAGAGAGAGGAGTGAAACTGAGCCTAGGAAATGGGGGAGGAAAGGAGTTTTCCCATGTTTTGTTGTTGTTGTTGTTGTTTCTCAATACCCAAACCAGTAATTTTATGTATAGGTATAAATTAACAATAAATTAAGTTAATTTCCCCAAGGTCAGCCTGTTTTGCCTGCTATGGTAATTCGTAAGTGGTCTTCAGGTCTTCATCTTTGACCTATGAGCTTCCTCTTTCTTGTTCTTCCTGTCTTCTCCCCCATCCTGATGTGGACAGAGGGTGAGCAAGCAGCTGTGTTGTCTAATAAAAAGTTTAGATTTGTTACCTGGTATGCAATAAGCCAATCCATACACTAGGTTGAGATACTGTTTATTTCAGAATCGTGCAAGTCTGGGTACCAGGTGGGTTCCAACAAAGCTAGCACCCTAAGGATTTTCTATGCCACTCTTTATACAATCCTTTATCAATATTCACGTTTGTACAATCCCCTATCCTCCATACATAATTAGCATACTGCTGACATGACAGAATCATTCTGCGCATCCTCAGAGGAAGGTCCCTTATTAGCCGCAGGCCTCCCAGATTATGCGCATGATTTTTACTAATAATGAGGACAGTTCATGGATAAATCACATTAGAATACTCCTGACCCTTTCTTTCAGCCAACTAGTCACATGATTGGTGATGTATTCAAGGGCATAAGACAGGATGTTTTCCTCAAGAATGTCAATATAATGGTCTTCCTGATTAGCAGTTCCTCAATTAATCATCCTTTAGACATCTCCAAGGCCTGGGTCATCTTGCCCTTATCTCAAATTGCGTATTTTAACGCTTTCACACAAAACAGAGTTAACTATACACTGGTATCAGCTGGGTGAGAGTTTGTTTTCTAACTTGGGCCAACCCATCACAACTCCTTTTACATGAGGATGGCAAACTGTTTGCATATGTATGAGCTTTTCTTCCTACTTCTCTTGGGAGCCTCTACATTTTGTCACAGCATACCATTTCCTTGAGAACATCTAAGTTCGTCACAGCATACCAACCAGATGACTTGTGACTGCTGTCTGTGCCACCTTCAAAATCAGTAGTTGTAGTACACATATTTTTACCTCCAGATCTGGATGTGAATGGCATGCCCACAAGGCAGAAGTCTTTACAAAACCTAGCACTTATACCCTTAAGGACAATGGAAGCAGCACAGAGCCATTTTACTACCTGAAGCCTGTGGAAATGAGGCCTGCAGATGAGGGGCTGACTTCCAGAGATTCATGTGGAGGTACACATCACCACGTTTGCCTCTCCTCATTATGGTCAGCGGGAGTGGCTCGGGTATCTGCCTTGTTCAGATACGGTTTAACAATATCAGTGAGTCAAATAAACATCTTGCTGCCACAGAAAGGGGGTTGCCTCAAACTTTTGCCCACACCTCGCTTGTGGCTACATGTAACAGACCTACTTTAGAGAGTCCAGCATTTGCTTGACTCTTTGGTGAGCTGGCTGAACTCATGGATCTGGCAGCACTTTTCCTTTGATGAGTGCCAGAGCTAATGCAGGTGTAGGGGAGGGATTCCTTCAGCAGCAGCCAACGGACAGATCTACTCAGGTTAATTATCAAACTAATGCCAGGGAAAGAGAGTGGCAACCAGATACATGTCCCTCACCGTTGAGGAAGTAGGAAATGATCCCCTGCAGTTTATAGGGTCACACTACCTCAGTTCTTCTCCAAAACGTGGCGAGATCAGGTTTCCTTTGATATGTAAGAATGGGGGGGGGGGGGGGAGCGGAGGGACGTGGATGTGATCTTCGGTTTAGGAATGACAAAATTGGGGGTGTGTTTATCCTCCCAGTGAGTGTGAAAGGTGGGGCAGAAGGGACAGGGCACCACCCAGGTTTCCTTGCCTCCTGTACTGCCATGAGGTGATCACAGCCTGTGGCTGAGGAGATGGGCACAGAGGGGCCTTTGTCTGTCATGACCTTGGCAGGTAACCGAGCTGTGTTCCTCCTTTTGGGGCTGTGACAGGAGGGGACAGTGCTCCTGTCAAAGAAGAGGACAAGAGTGTCTCTGAGGGATGGGGCAGTAAGGAGCCCATGTGCAGCACACCTTCTGTGGACTGGGGGGAGTGTCTCTGGCCAAAAAGGACATGGCATTCATTTCTTCCAGAAGTGGAAAAAACATGTAAAGCACACGGTGTTTTCATCATTGTGGCAAAGAGGAACATGTGGGTCAAAAGCCAGGGCAGCCAGGCGAGACGTCAGTTGTGAGGGCAGCGCAGGGCTCGGCTGGGGCCCACCCAGGCGGTGGAGAAAGAAGGGGTCACGGTGCTGTGGGAGGGAGGCCAGGGAAGGAGGAGGCGGAGGCGGGGGAGAGGAAGGCGGGGGCGCTGCCCGCAGCCAGCACAGCCGGCCCGGGCCGGTTCGAGCCGGTCTGAGCCGGTTGTGGCTCTGCAAGGAGACTGCAGCTGCGGAGGCTGCCGATTGCATCAGGGCGAGCGACGCTTTTCGGACTGGATTCCTCAGAGCCCTCGGAGCGGAGCTCCGCGCGAAGTTGATCCCGCGCGGCTGCTGGCGGCAGACACAATACGGCACGGCCCCGCCGCAGCCCGGAGCCGGAGCCGCCTGCATGCGGGAATCCGCTCCTGGCTTTGCGTGTCGCCCCGCGCGGCCGCAGGCTGCCGGAGGGGCAGGGAGGCCCCGGTGTCGGGTTTCAGCCGGAGTCCTGTGGCTGCTGGGGGAGGGGAAGGAACGGGAGGGGAGCGGCGGCGAGGGGGCGCTTCAGGGCCAAGCCAGGCAGAGCCAGGCCAGGCCAGGCCAGGCTGGCCTGAGGGTGGCTGGGAGGGCTGCGTGCGGCCCTTGCCGGCCATGGAGCCCCGGCTGCCCCTAACACGGCCAGCCCAAGCCCAGGGGTGTCCCTCTCGGGCATTACTTGGAGGGACGGGTGCTGCTGAGGCGGCGTGGGGCGGGAAGCCTCCTGTGGTGTGTGGAGAGGGGAGCTAGGTTTTCCCAGTGGTCCTTTAAACGCCAGCATTTTTGGACTCACCTAGAATCTTTGAAATGACTTTCACACCACATCTGTTCGGTGGTTTGTTTCTTTTGCACTGCATTTGTGCATATGCAAATACTGCGTTTGATCTACTGTGGTAGCATTCAAAGTACAAAAACACCCGAACCCTTTTGTACGGGAAGTGACAATCTCCCCTGGAACACTTTTTTTTTTTTTCTTCTCCCCAGCTGATAAAATCTTGTTATTAAACTGCCCATCACTGCAGCAACAGAGGAACAGGCATTCAGACTCCCGACTTTCTTTGCAAAATGTTTTCACACTTTAATGCTTTACTTAATAGAAGACCGTTCTTTCCGCTTCCCCAGCCTAAAGTACCATTTTATTATATCGTATTTTCTAGAACAAGTTTTAGTGGCTGTCTATAGCATAGCAAGTCAACCTACTTTTAACAAATGTCATGCTTTTCATCTGTACATTACCTTCACGGAGATCTGCAGTATCTCTGAACATACGCAATTTCCGGTCTTAATATTATTTTATACTTTCTGTCACATCAAGTTGTTAACAGGAACATAAACTGGCCTGTGGTGTTTCAGCCTAAGGGCTAACTCAGTCATAATACCGAATCAGTAAAAGAACAGCCTTGTCCCCTCCCTTTCTATTAGATAAGATCTCTCCTTGTGTCTTTAATCTCCTCATATGTGTTTGATTTGCTTCTAGTTTCAGTCTTTCATCTCGCTGTCTTAGATCATGTTACATCGTTCTCTGGATCGCCCTGATAAATGGAGGCCACTCCCTGTCCGTCATCAAGAGTTTCTCTTTCTTTTTTGCCCCTCAGGGCATACCAAGATGTCACTTTTTCACTACTGGCACAAGTTTGTGAGAGGTGGGAATGGCGGTGCAGGAAAGGTGCTCCTTTGCTTAGTTATCTGACCCATTTAAAGTACAGTCCTAAAGTCTCACGATAAAAATCCTTGTGGCTGCCCAGATTTTGCCTGCAGCAGTATTCTTGCATGTCTTATCAGAAGTAGAGCTGCTCTGATAGCTCTAGTGCAGCCACAGGAGATAACCTAGTTCAGACAGAACCTAAACATGTAGGAAGAGATAGGAGCTGTATTTTGTTCTTTGGAAGCCCAAAGGAGTCAGCATATGTCAATATGGACAAATTATATTTTTAGAAGCACTAAATATGGACAGAGTTCACTGGACCAGATGTGTTTGTGTCTCAGCTCAATATGTTTAGTACTTGGAGTGCAAGATGTGTCAGTTGCTCAGATCCTTATTCACTTCCAAGGAGATCTACAAATAAATGCAGCTGTCAGCAGGTATTCTTTCTCCTCCACACGAAAGATAATGAAACAAGAGAGCTCCTTTACATTGGTTGATACAGTGCAGTCACCTCTCGTTGGTTGGGTGAGCCACTGTTGCTGCACTCTTGTATCATCTGTATCATCAAAGGGTGGGGATGAGTCCCATGCTGTACAGTAGAATTAAAACTATATTGAAATGCATGGGATGGTTTATCCTCCTAGTACTTTCCAGTTCTTCTGGAGCTGCCTCTTTTGTTGTTGTTTTTTTTTTTCTTATTACAAAAGAATAGAACTCTTGCCACGGAGTGTTATTTTGTGTATCATCAGAGGGGAAAAAAAATAATAATCATAATAATAAATGTTTCTGTTCCTTTAGTTCATAGTTGTTGTGTCTTGAGATACTTTTTGGAACAGAGAAAGTCAGATTTGATTATCTATGACAGATGCAGGAGCTGTAAATTTGTTGCAGCCAGATTTTTTAACCCATGTTTACTTGGGAATTGTGACTTGAAGAACAAGGTGGTTTATAGAAAGCATGTATCTCCTAAACATTGGTGAATATGGGGTATTTCGTTCATAGTTGCTATGTTTATTTTGTCATACTTTAAACTTATTTTATTTTTACAATTAAAAAAATATCCTAAATTATAAATCAGCATATTTCTCTCATCTTCTATCCCAAATGTCTCCCCCAGTGTGTTCATTCAATATAACAGTTTGGAGTTCCACTGAGACATTCATATCTGGAAGACTGCACGTGAGATATTGTAACAGAGGCAATCATTAAGCAGATTATTTTAGTCATTCACATATTTTAGATGTCTTGTTTAACACATTGCAAAGGAAGCATATGTTCTTGCACTTTGAAGAAAGAACATAGTATCACCTCTGTCACAGATCCTTTTATAGGATAGGCATGAAAAAGGTTGTTCATGTTATCATGAGAATAGCACTAAGTGATTTGCTGATGGTCACAGTAAGTCAGGTCAGACTGAGTCATACATAGAATGTCAGTCATCTGATGGTTAACCACTAGACTGTACTGCTCAAATTACTGGGGTTTACATTTTTAAATGAAATTGAGTTGCAATTCTTTATTCACCTATCTGCAAAAGGCATCTAAAACAATGTAGGATGCTTAGTGAAATATTCCTCTTTCATGGCTTTTATCTACCGTTTCCTAGGCAACAACAATGAATATGGGTCTTGACAGAGAAAGGAAAGAAAAACACTGTCTTTTTAGCATAAATACTATCTGTACAAACATATTGCAAGTAGTTGCTTGGTATATTTGAACACTATAAATGGAATTTGTTAGTTTAGTCTTCATTTTATCTGATATTTTTAATGGCCTATAGAACTGGAGGCCTAACAAGTTTGTGACCCCAGATCTTGAGGTATCTTCTTTCTTGTTGCTGGAATGGGTTTTTAAACCTAATGTCTTGACCATTCTCCAATTTGTGTAATTAGATTTCATAGAATCATAGAATATCCTGAGTGAGAAGGGAACCCCAAGGATCATCCAGTCACAGAATCACAGAACTGTAGGGGTTGGAAGGGACCTCGAAAGATCATCGGGTCCAACCCCCCTGCAAAGCAGGATCCTCAGAGCAGGCTGCCCAGGTAGGCGTCCAGACGGGCCTTGAATATCTCCAGAGAAAGAGACTCCACAACCTCTCTAGGCAGCCTGTTCCAGTGCTCCATCACCCTCACCATGAAGAAGTTCTTTCGCATGTCAGTGCGGAACTTCCTGTGCTCTATTTTGTGGCCGTTGCCCCTTGTCCTGTCCCACAAACCACTGAGAAGAGGTTAGCTACATCCTTCTGTCTCCCACCCCTCAGATATTTGTACACGTTGATAAGATTCCCCCTCAGTCTCCTCTTCTCCAGGCTGAACAGACCCAGGTCTCTCAGCCTGTCCTCATAGGGAAGATGCTCCAGGCCCCATATCATCTTTGTGGCCCTCCGCTGCACTCTTTCCAGGAGGTCCCTGTCTTTTTTGTACCGGGGAGCCCAGAACTGGACACAGTACTCCAGGTGAGGCCTGACCAGGGCAGAGTAAGTCCAACTCCTGGCACCACACAGGTCTACCCAAAAAATCAGACCATACGACTAAGAGCATAGACCAAACGCTTCTTAAATTCCGACAGGCTTGGTACTGTGACTACGTCCCTGGGGAGCCTGTTCCAGTGCACGACAACCCTCTCAGTGAAGAACCTCTTCCTGATATCCAGCCTGACCCTTCCTTGTCACAGCTTGACACCATTCCCTCAAGTCCTATCACTGGTCATTAAAGAGAATAGATAGGCACCTGCCTCTCCACTCCCCCTTGTGAGTAAGGAAGCGGTAGACCACAATGAGGCCTCCCCTCAGCCTCCTCTTTCCAGGCTGAAAAGGTCAAGTAACCTCAGCCACTCCTCATCTGTCTTCCCCTCTAGGTCCTTCACCAAAGGTTTTGTCAGCTCAAGATTCCTCTTGCCTATCCTAAGCCACTGTGTTGTGTTCTAAATCATGTATGTGCAGTATTACAAAGATAAAATATTCCTGGCTGAATTTTAACCATGCAGACAGAACTCTTTGGGGTTACCTGAGGTGATTATCCCCACAGTCATTCTCTCCTTTTTATAGCAGGAAAAATAATAATAATAAAAATGCATAGACTGTCCTCTCAGGAGTTTTGCCTCCCTCAGGTATCTTCAATTTTCCTTCTTTGGTGACTGTCAAAACAGATTATCTGGAAACTCAGGGGATACTTGACCTCACAAAAGCAGCATATATGTTGATAGCAAAATGTTAAAATGTGTGACTCTTTTAAATTATCAGTCAAGCCTGCCTAAGGCTAACCTGCCTAACATGAGTTCTTTCATCAAACATACATTTTATAGGAGCTGTATTTCTCTTGTACTTCTAAGCAGAAGGATCTTTGCAGTGTAAAGCCTTCTCGTTGAACAGCCCTTTCATTTATGACTCAACAGGTGCCCTATTGGTAGGAAACAATCTCAAAATATGTAACAGCAAAGCAGAAACAAAACTGTATAGTTAAGTTTTTACTAACAGTAATGGAACTAAGATTCTGAAGAAGCCATAGATAAAATGGAATTAAGGAAGGGAAGTTTGGTACATACACATTATACCTGAATATTTCTGGTTACAAATACAGAAAGGAAAAAGAAAGAAGTAAAACCATAAAATACTATAGAAGTATATATCTTACCATGGTTCCAGCTAATATATTAATTTTGACTTTTAAAGACAATTCATGGTCATTATTGTCCACACAGCTGTGTATATGCATTCAGCTTCTCCCAACAAATCTGTACCTTCTTCTGCCAACAAATCTATACCTATAATATGGAAAACAATGAATAACATTTTTTTTTTTTCCTATAAAATAAGTTTTATTTGTATGGGTGATTCTATCTTATAAATGGGACTTAAGATCACAACCTGTTATAATAATTGACCACACTTCCTATGGTAAAACCCATTTCCAGTTGCAAAAACCTCCACTAAGTATTAACTATTAAGGCTAAAACCTTTTGGCTATGTGTCTGGCAATGTGTGTGTGTGTGTATTTCATTTGATTACATTTTGATTTATTTGGAAAATAGCAGTAAAAAAAAAAAAAAATCTATTTCCAAAAATGAAGTCAAGCAAAAAGAAAAGACTGTTTTTCTCCATTTAGAAATTTTAGGAAACTTTAGGACCCTCCAAAGTAACTTGACATTTTGGAGAGAAATGATGTCTGTGCTGAGCTTGTACTTTTTAGTATTTCTGTGAAACTCCGCACAGATTTGGCAAGTTAAGGCCCTTTCAAAAAATATAGGATGTTCATGCTTTCAGCAGGCGTCCTAATTTTTATTATCACGATAATCATAATCCCATCTAGCTGTCACTCTTAACCAAGATCCCACCGTGTACATTGTAACGACAGAACTTCAAAGCAGTCCGTGCCTCAGAAATGTTCTGAAGAGGTTACATGGTGCTGGACAGCAGATGGATGTGGACAGGCTGGTAGAGGAGTTAAGGCATAAAGAGTTACAGCTGAGGATGGAACATGGTCTTTTGTTGTAGCTCTGAGCTGTTTGTGGGTTAGATTGTGGCCAGGTAAAAGGACTAAAGCCACAATGCCTGTTTCAGTGACTCTCTACCCCATTGATGCCCAAGCAGCAAAAAGTGAGGACGTAATTTAAACAGAAAAAGGGCAAAAACTAGATATGGGAGGTGAAAGGTCACGTGAGGCATGGGAAGAGGCAGGAATATGACTGGGACAGCAAATACAGAAAATAGAACCAGAGACTGTGATTAAACATGGAAGTCAGATTGGCTGATTGAGAAAATTGGGTAGAGAATTGAGGAAGAAGTGGAGTCTGTGAAGTGATGAGCTGTTGGGTCTAGAGCAAGTGATACAGGCTATTAAATCATTTGTCAGGGATCTTGGAAGAGACTGGAGCTGTCCTGGGAGGAAAATAGAAATTTGGGAAAGCTAGGCAATAAAGTATGGGATAGAAATTGAGGTAAGAGAGACCAAGGATTTGGGAGTCAAGTTGGAAAAACTGAAGCAGAAAGGGTCAATTTCAAAAGAAACGGGTAGAGGAGCTTAGGACTGATCTACCAGCTTTCTATTTCAGGTTTGGAATAAACCTGTGAATTTTGAATCACCCCTGTCCTCAGATGGAAGCAAATAGTAGCATGGCACTCTGCATAGTGGATGAAAACATGCTACATCGCTTACTTCTCTGTGAATACAAGTTGCAAAAGTCTGTAATTAGTCTTGCCTAAGACCAGTGTCAAACTGACATCATGTGATTGAATTACAAGGGAAGAATAAGAAAATAGGCCTTTTTTTTTCCTGTTAAAAATCACTCATAAAAATCTTAGTTAAAACCATCAGGCTCTGAAGTAAAGTATTCAAAAATACCATAATGAGGGTTCCCTGCACAACTCCAGTTTATCCCTTACTTTGAGTAAGTATTATGGTAATTCACAAGATCTTTGTCCCTTTCAGTGTACAGTGCTGTAGGAATGAATCAAGATATACAAGAACAGAAACATCCACAGAACCCTTGTGTCTATTGCTGGAACTAGCAGTTGTACAGTACTTCACCATTGCAGTCTGAATATTGCTCACTTTTTTAACAGTTTACAACTCTGAGAAGTCTCTAGATTTGTTACTAAGTTGCACCTTGGCTAATAGCTTTTGTTGTTATTAATTGTAAACAAGCCTGATTCATGGTTGTGGTGTTTGGTCAGCTTCTAATTTATCGGTAATGTAAAGGAATGTGGACTCTTTTTTTTTTTTTTCCCTTTCTTTATGACATCTGAAGAGTTCATTGTTTTTCTTTCTTTGAGGGCATATTGATCCTGGCTGGACACTGTTTGACATTTTCTTTGATTCCTCTTACAAATTCAACAAGGCTTCCTCATTTAGGAGATGCTTTGTGTCCTGTTAGTGTTGAGGTTAAAATACAGACAACAGGATGTATTTCTGGAATGAGCAATTCCTTATTTGTTTGTTAGTGTGTTTTCTTCATTTTCTATTGCAATTTATAGGTAAAAACATATGTTAAAACTTTACATTGAATTCATTGATTCTAGTGTGGCTGTCTTTAATAGCTAGGGTAGAAACATTTTCACTTATTCTCTTGCTTTACAGACTTCTAATTACCACTCTTTGGAAGAGCGAGTGCAATGTCTTATGGGATAAGGGGGACCAGAAGTGGTCTGGCTTCGGGGCAAGTTTACCATTTCTTCAACGTTCTCCATAATTTTGAGAGCAAGACAGATTGTTCTCCATTTCGGGTTCTTGGGTTCTTCCACAGCAATGAGAATGTTGGAAAATAATTTATTTAGAGAATTAAATAGCTTTCTTTCCTCCTGGTAAGGAAGAGAAGAGAAAGAGAAAAGGAGAAAGAAAAGAGGAGAGGAGAGGAAAATGAAAGATTAATTAATTTTGCTCACAGCATTTCTAAATACTTTCCATCTGAGATTAAACATGGAAATTTTTTAAGGCTTAATGTGGAAAACTTGCACAAATGCTTCACAAACTTCCATGAATAAAAAGTTGTTGTAAGTCAAACTATTCGGAATTCTCAGTTATGAGACACTATCAATGCCTGCTGCGATACAAGTAGTCATAACTAATGAATAATGGAGACTCGCAAGAAATAAATTCTAACAGCAAGGGTTTACGTTTTTTTCTCCAGAGCTCCCATGCTATAAAACTCCCATTAATGTTATCTGAGTTGTAGTTATTGATACCAGGGTAGAGTTTTTGGAGAGGCTTAGGGAATCAGTAGCAGCCTGTTCAACCATACAACTTGCAGTTGGCATAGCCTAGTGGTTCCTCTTATACACCTGAGAGGTGGAAGCCTGAGTTGCTGCACGAGCACCTAATTCATTAATATCATGTCCATGCCCAGCCCAGAGCTGAAAAGAAAATGAACACTTTCTTGAGAAAGGTTGGAGAAGGTTACCTATCAAGAACTCCCTCTCTGCAGATTTTCTAATAAAGATTTTACATTAGGAAAGATGTTTACACATCTCAATAGTTTTAAATGGCTGCATAGTCATGAATACAAATATTTTAGTGTCTTAAGTATTTTGGTGAATCGGAACTTAAGAGAAAGAGGGGAAGAGGAACAGAACAGGAAAACGAAATTACTATCAGTTTCAATTCTTGCAGAGTGTAATCATCACATTGGATGAGTCAAGGACAGGTACTGTGAGATAGCACCAGAAGAGGAGTAAGTATGGTGAAGGTAATGGGAAGAAAGTAAGGGGTGGAAAAATTATACGAGACATGAAAATGGAAAGCATTGTAGACGAAAGACAGAAAGTAATGAAGGAAAGTCTGACTGCAGAGGAAAGGAATTAAATGGGAAGAAGAATAAATGAAGGGCAACACCAAAAGAAAACCTAGGAATTAATGACAAAGTAGATTTGCATACTCTTTCCTTCCAGAAGTCCTTCAGAGGTCAAAATATCTCACTGGACCTCAGTATCAGGTCTATTTTTTTTTCTCCCAGCTTTATCTTCTAAGTGATATAAAGTCTCATTTGTTATACTGTAGCTTTGAGTTCACATGCAGCACAAAAAATGATGTACCTTGGTACAGCAGTGCAGAACATGGCTTATAAGCATCCTTGTTTATGGTTCTTTGAGCTATGGAATGACCAAGTAATTGTGATGCATTTGGTCTTTTAAAGATAAGTGTCTTTGTAACAGAGCAAAGATAAGATTATTAATGTGATATTCTTAAAAAAAAAAGTCTAAAGGATATTCTATTGACTGGACAACAGCATTAGTTATACTTTTATACTATATATTAGTTTATACTTTTTATAAATGCAAATTTCTGATTTCTGTAGTTTACACGTATGTGTGTGTCAGTGTGCTCTGTAACACTTATATATATATATATATATAAGCAAAAAAAAAGTAAGTGTCTCTTTTTATTAGTTTCCTGCTGATTTCAGACAATATCATTGTGCGCAATCTTTCTGAAGAACTGGAATTGTTCGAAGAGCCTCATGCCTCCGCTGTCTTTTTGAACATACTAAAAGTAATTCAATTTCCCTAGCTAGAGCAGTAACTTGGGTAATTGTATAAGATATGCTACAAGTTCTGGATCATACATCGCACCACATCCATATTGTATTTGCCTTTGCCAGAAACAGGGTATATATATGCTTAACTGATATGCTTACTTTTTAGTAGTGCCTCTTGTCAGAACAATTCGTTTGTTAGTACTAGCTGTTTCTAGGTTTTCTCTCATTGTTTGCAAGTACTTTTTCTTTAACTCTGAGGATCCACAAATTGTTCATTGTTTGACAACACAGAGACTAAACTCACCGAATGTCAGCAGATGTGTGTAAAAACCTTTTCCTAGTATGAGAGAAAAAATGCTGAAAGTTAATGAGACACTGCTGCAGAATTTAAAATCGTGCCAATTTATGCCTAACTGATAGGTATATATCGTAGATCCAATATTGTCTTAATGTAATTTGAGCAGGACATATATTTTCAAGCAAACTGTACATCCATAAGTAACATGAAAATGCAGAAACACTTTGACGTGTCACTGTGAAATGCTCAGTGCAATCAGGACTATGAAACCAGTGCAATATAGCAAAAATTTCCTTTGCGTTTACATTATGATTGCTAAAAAAAAAAAAAAAAGGATGGGGGAAGGGTGAGCAGAGAGAATGAGCAGAGAATTTTTGTCATTGATCATGTGACCAACTCTCATTTGAACAATAGTGCCCTAACCAAAAGCCTGCATCTGGAATGGAAATCCTCTCCCACACCCTTCCAGGCTGACCTTCCCTCCCCCTTCTACCATAGCTCATATTTCAGAGCTGAGCTGGCAGCCAGCAGACTGTAGGGGGGATGCATAATTTGCTGAAAAGAAAAGCAGAGGTATAACTGTTAACTACCCCCTATTCCACACCCCTACCTGCATTTACATAAGACGTTGCTGTTTCCTGTGGGTACCTGTACAGGGGCTTTACCGTCCTCAGGAGGCTGCGCTGCTTCCTCCTAAAAAGCTAAGTAGGCCATGGCAGCTGACCTATCCCTGTGTTCTTATGTGATCAAGTCCTACAGCCAAATCCAAATTGTTGTTCTCATGTGTTTTAGGCAATCTGCTCACATCTGGTAGACAAACAGGATTTGGGTCAATAAAATAAAAGTTTATAAAAAGACATCAAGATGATGCTATTGCCTGTGAGCACTGAACGTTTTAATAGAAGGTCGTGCCTCTACTGAGAAGTGTTTAAAATAGTATATATTTGTATTAGCTGCAAACTTTGCAAGTAAACGTGCTTCTGTAGTTGAGTCTCTTTTGCCCATCCTTTGAACAAAAACAGATACATTGGCAGCAATGCCCCTTGAGCTGTAATTGTGTTCACGTTTAGATTTTTTGACTCTGTAAGTTCCGTTGGTCATGGAGATCAGGAGGGCTGAATTTTCTTTAGTTTGTCAGTCAAACTTTAAGAAATTAGGAAGAACGGTGTGAAAATCTCAAATGAGGAATGCTCCAATTTTACTGAAGTTTTATAAAAGCCAAGAATATTTTTGCTTTTCTTCTCCCCCATCTTTTTTTTTTTTTTTTTTTTCCAATAAATATTTCACATACTACTAGTCATCAGCCATAATTACAGCATCTGTGTCAATGTGTGCATACTGGAATATATTTTGATTCCCAAATGTGTTTTACTTTAATTGAAAGAGGATCTTTCCATGGAATTAGGTGTGATGAAGCAATGGAAATTAAATAGAAAAATGGCTGGGCCTAGTGAGACGATGGTAATATAATGAACTAAACATTAAACATCCATAAATAGAAGACATTGGCAAATATAAGACATTGGCATTAGCTTCTATACAGGAATTTTGATTTAAATAACCACTCAAATACTTTATTTTTTTTTTCCCCAAACCATTAATATCTGTCCAATAAACATTCTTAATATCATGTCATCCTGGAAAGTGTGGAATGAGGATAGTTCTCCCTACTAAAACAAGGCATTTTAGGGTGACACACACACACACACACACACACACAATAAATAAATAAATAAATAAAGGTCTAGGACTGTCTGTATAAATAAAATATTGTAAAACAAGCTGGGGTGTGAACTTAACAGCACAACAGCTATTCTCACCCTCTCTTAAGTCATGAGACTACTTGAGCACTCATTCCATCTTCAGTTTTCTGTTACATTGGCAGATAGACAAGCTCTCCAAAATATGTTTCTTTTTAGAGCAGGGTGGGAATGAATTTAGTGCTCTGAAACAACGGCTCATGTGTATTCCTTATTCAGAACAAAAGTATCCCCACATGGACTTAATCGGGAAAAGCTTCATGAGTAAACAATTCATAATACAGTATTTAGAGTCTGAGTGACAGAACTGGACAGGTGAAGAGCGGATGTTTTTCCATTCTATTTAGAAGCTATAAAACTGAATGTAAGCAAGGCTTCTGGATAGAAACTGAATTAGAACATTAGGTGAACAAGATGTCAAAATGTCTGCAAGCCACCTCTTTTTTCCCTTGCCACTAAACCCAGTTTAAAGCCAACCTCATCTGTTTTGTGACTGAAAGAGGTCTGAGGGTGCAGTTAACCGGGGAGGAGTGACCGTCTGGGGAGCAAATAGCAGAGATGCTGCAGCACAGCTCATGCATGTCAAAGTGGCACAGGTAGAGAAGTACTGAGTAAGTCGCAAATATTTTTGGGTTGCCAGAGTTGAGAATATAGTGTGTCGGTGCTGCCTTCCTTTGATCCTCAACAGATCAAACCGGTTTTAGGTTTTAGAGAGGATGCAAGTCTGGGCTTGTATGTATGGGTTTCCCACTTCCTTTAGCTGTGTTTCTGTATAGTTAGAAGGAACGACTCCCCCCAGCTCCAGGAGAAGTGTACAGTCGTTGTATGGGAAACAATACATAGGAGCCTTCTAACTCTTGTGTGCCTTGTCCTTCTGGGTGAGGAAGGAGAAGACGTTGCCAGTTCACATCTTCCAGGAGGTGATTGCTAATGCTGCCAGAAATGCTGACAGCTCCAAGGGGGTTGTGTCTGGACAAGCTAAACCTGTTAAACAAGTGTAGCAGCTCACACAAATCACCATGCTCCAGGGCGGCTCTGCAGGCCTCCAGAGCTTTGGTCTGCAGGGATGCCTCTGTATTACTGTTGCTCGCAGCCTGTCCCGCCAAAAGTGTGCAGCAGAAGTCAATAAAATTTCTGATTTTTACGTCAGTGCTTGGTTTCAATGCCAGGGGATGGGGGTTGGGTTTCCTTATTGGTAGAAATGCCTCTAACCACTCCTTGTACCTTCAGCTGTTACCATCTCATATGTTAAATTAAAGCATATTGCTATTACAGCTGCCAAAAAAGTAACGTGTCGAATGCAAGAAGGTACATTCCCTGGTGCCAGCAGCCAGCTCAGCTGAACATGGATCTTGGGCTTGCAAGCTTGTGAAAAGAAGCTCCAGCCTGCTGAAGCCAGCCCTACCTACATCTGCTGAGACGGGCTGCTGCCCTCCCCCACCACACGTGGCTGACGCTGGACTGTAAATGTTTGACTCGTACACCACCTTTTCTAGCCAGGATGACTAATGTCTTGTGCATGACAGTGCCATGGGAACAGTTGTTAGGAAAACAATAAGAGTTGCTGGTGCAGGCCTAGTGTGGTGGACCAGCAGCAGAGCTCTTCAGGATCTCAAAACCTCGACTGGCACAGCTTCTCTTGATGCTCCCACAAACAGCCAGTCCTTCAGCAGAACTCAGGGCAGTCCTTCCAAATAATGTCTTCTCAGCAACAGATCTTCACACTCAAGGTGTTTATTCCTCCTGCTGCCTCTCCCTTCAGTAATGCTGTTTATCCCTCCTCAGCCGATTCAGCACACGTGTTGTGGAGCTGCACTGTTGATTGCATCACTGGAGAGGTGAAAAAAAAAAAAAAAAACACCCAACATCCTCCTCCCAGAGCTGCATTTAAAACATCATTTCTGTGAGCTGCTGTGAAGGATGTCTCCGCAAAGAGAATAATCAGCACAATAAAGAGGGTGCCAAACAGCTGGGTGTAGAAGTAAGTAGTTGATAAGGGTGTCTTTGAGGTCCTGGTAAACTGACTTCAGCCTCAAACCTAAGCTGTGTTGTGATGTCAGGGGGTACCAGCCTCCCCCTCAGGCTAAGTGTTAGTAATATTGAAATAAGGTATTTTTACCCACAGGCGTTTCTGAAGGAGAACCTTTTGCCTAGGACAGATCTCTGATACTGTGCTTATCCTCAGAAGAGGTGAGGTGTGGGTAGGAGCACATGAACTTTTACATCCTGCTCCTTCCCTCCCCTTGTGGTTCCTCGCTGAGCCCACGAGACCGCTACTAAGGCAAAACAGTTTACCTTCCGTTTTCTTGCAGTACAAGGCCTTCTTACAGAGATTGCCAAGCCAAGGACTGATTAGTGCCCTGCAAAGTAGAGGGATATGGACACTACTTCCTCAGAAAATAAACACCAGCTCATTTTTTTACAGACTGCCAGGAGCCACCAAGCAAATTGATTAAGTTCAGTCACTCCTTGACTAAGAACAGTTGGAAAAATCTGGGTGACAGATCCTGTTATATCAATCCTTTTAGTTTAGTTTAGTTTCTTAACACATGTGAAATGCTTATCTTGCCTTTCCACAGCAAGAGCATGAAAAGGTCCCTTCCCCTGCTCCCTCTTGCTGTTCATACTCCATGCTGTTTGTTTTTCTTAGCTGAGTCCTGTTTCCTCCTTGTGCTGTTCTTCTCCTTCTCATTCCTTCCTTCCTGCACATCATAATTGCCATATATATATATATATATATATATATATATTTCCTGTTTCTGTCAAAAATGGTAGTAAAAACCTAACCAAATTTTGACAACAATGGGGGAGAGGAATGTAATTTTATTTGCAAAGCTCCTAGTCCCCAGAGAGGAAAAAGATCTTGTATATTAGAGAGGAAAACACTATCATAGAAACAAGAGATCTTTCTGTGGACACTCTAAAGCAACAAAAGCCTTACATTCACAGATTAGAGTGGTTAATCTAGTATGCTGTCTCCCATCTTAATCATTGTTAGTTGCTTCAGGGGAAGGTACGAAATGCAGAATAATTCACATAGAAAAAGTCTCTTTTAGCACTTCTTTCCAACAGAGCCTCACTTGACTTTACCTCAAGTTAACTGATAGCCCTTTGACTTGAGGCACCTGATATTTGTAAAGGTTAATGTGTGCACTCCTCACACAACTCATCCAGTTTCTAAATATTCTTTACCCTGAGAGTGTATCTTTATTGACAAAAAAGGTGTGCGTGTCTACATTCATAAAATTTATCACTGTGAAACTGTAGTGTAGACAAATACATGGACAGTGTCTACTTCACTAGACAAGGTCAGCACCATGCTCTAATATAGGATTTCTACCCAGCCTAACTGTAACATAATAAAAACTAAAAAGTTCTGACATTCCTGGGATTTCCTAGCAAGATGTTTATTTAAAAGGAAAAAATAACTAATTATGCAGAAAAAAACGTGGGCTGCTGCTAGTTGCTCTTCCCTGGAATCTTTTTTTTTTTTTTTTTTACTTTTTTCCTATTTTTTTTTCCTTTTCTTTTTTTCTTCTATTTAAATACCATTCTCGAATGATGACTCATGGCAGGAAACAGAGCTGCCTTCTGTCCTTGCGCAAGAGCCAGAAGGCATATGTAGGCCAGCAGCACATGTACAGACTGTCCTGCAAGCTTGAATGCAATGCATTCCGCATTGTAAGTGCTTACACTCACAAGCATTCATCAATACTAAAAGTGCTGGTGAAACACTGTGTCCTGAAATCAAAAGGGAAACCCAGGGGCAAAGAACGGCATTTGCAAGAAAAGATCTGGAGACATAATTTGTGAGAAATAAAGTAGTTTCTTATTGCTGTTTGCTAAGTTGTCTGGAGGTAGAGGAACTAGAGGACAGCATGAGCATAGGTGATGTGCAAATTCTAATTAAAAATAAGCAAACATTAAAACTGAATGGTGTCCCAAATAACTTTTTATGCTGTCCAGCTCCTTCTGTTGTCTTGACATGTTCTCTGTATGTCAGATGATTATCTCTGATTCACAGAGTTACAGCCTCTTCAACAGTATCAGCTATTGACATAGAAAAGATCTGTGATTCACATAGAAAAAAAATATACACCCTATCTGTAAAGATTAAAAAAAAAAAAAAGTTATAGCGCCCCAGCAGTATAATTCGGTTTGCCAATTCACTTCCAAAAGGCACAACACTGACTTCCTGCTGAAAGCCATGCATGGGCAAGTTAGCTGTCTGATGACTTCACAGATAGCTGCCCTTGGGCTGATGTAGAGCTGGTTACTGCTTTAAAAGAACACAGAACTATGCAGCCACTCTAGAAGTCATTTTTTCCAAGTACTACTCCTACATATGATTCTACTGTGTCAATTATTGCAGCTTTTTACAATCATATTTTCCTGTTTCACAGATTGTCTTCATCAGTACAATAGTAGGAAAACAAATTAGGGAAACTGTGAGTCTGACTGTGCCTAAAATGGTAAGTTCATAAGTTCAAAATGTAGAAATTTCTCTGCCCATAATCTCTCTCAGTTGAACTGGTAATATAATACTACTTAATTACAGTGATCTTATGCTTTACTCTTACAGCTATTTAAACTCTCCTGGGGCCATTTAGGAAAAAATCTACTCATTCTACTGCATATTCAGCCCTGCAGTGCCAGCAAATTTAGCTACCCTGGCCCTGTGAACACTAGTCATCAAAAATCATTTCTACTTGGAGAAAAAAGTGTTTTTAAACAGTCCTTATACTTAAGGAACCAAAATTCTACTCACCAACGAAGTTCTCCTTGCCAACAAAACTACAAAATATTGCTGGGTAAATGTGGGACCTTGAACTTTGCCACAGTGAGACAAGATTTAAAGCCTGCCTGTAACTATATTGCCAGGAGGGTAGAATATGTGTGGATATGCTTGCATGTGCACTGGACAGAGAATAGAGAAATGGAGCCTGTTTTCCCCACACCAGTTTGTATCTGTTGTGCTTCAGTCTACATGAGTAAAAGGAGTAAAGTTGGAAGCACTGGGGAGAGATGAAGTCTGACTTCATTTCAGTCACAAAGGTGGCAGTGAAAGGGAAAGATCCAAATCAAAATAATGATGCACATTCTTGTTTGACATATTCAGTATATTTCTCTTGCAGCAACACTGAAAATATGCTTTTGTTAGAAAATGCTAGTTATCAAATGCACGCTATGTCCCTGGGAAACATAAGTCACATTCAAAGGTCAGGAGACCTCTATTTAGGCTGCAGATCTTACCTCTCCCATTTGAGGGCATAGGACTGTTTGCTATGGACTAGAGAGGAGTCACACAGAGACAGGTCTGAAGAGGGTCAGACAAATTATGCAGAGACTGAAATGTGCTCTGTACTGCAAAGAAAAGGTGTCAGCTGGGGCCCTTGGAGACAATTATCTATCGGTTCTTTAGGCTTCACCCAGTTAGACTTCTTGTTCACCAGCCCTGTCAAGGAGCGGTATCACCTCAGTGAATTCCTTCCAGCTTTCTCTTTCTGTTACCCCAGCCTCAGCCTCTGTGGGTTGTGTTCAGGCTGTACGGGGAAAAGCTTTCATTGCACTGATGGAAAAGGTTTCCATCTGTTTTATATACTGTAAATTCTGAGTTCTATATAATTACTTTAGTGCAGCTTTTAAAATAGGTCTATATAGCTCTGAAATAGATTTCAATTGCTAAGCACTGTTTCTCCCATGCTGAGCCACTGAATTTGCATTTGCAGGGTATCTTAGCCAAGGACATCTTGCAATTGTAGCATGATGTTTACTTGTCATACTTTAGAGATGTGTGAACACGAGCTGTTCAGATCTGGCAATGCCAGCTGAAGACCTGAGCATACTAAGAAATTACGTAGGTTTTGGTTTTGACAATGTCTTCCTCATCCTGATGTCCATTGGTTAATCTCCTGACTGCCTTCAGATACTGTTCGTAGTTCAGGAACAAATACATCCCCCAGCATTCAGCTGCAGTAGCATAAATTCTCTTCCATTCGAAAAAAAAAATAAAAAATAAAAAATGGGGGAAAACAAACGGCAAAGAGGTTTGAACTGTGCATGTTCAAGAACAGATATAATTTTATTTTCACTATGATTCTCCATATTTACTTAACTGCGCTCATTATAACACCATTTCCATCAGAAAAAATGAATAAAACAATTTCTTTAATCTGTAAATTTGCCATTAGGATTGTTTCTCTTTAGTGGACAAATCTAGAGACAAAACAGATGTGGCAATGTAGATTTCAGTATAATGTCCACTTCCATTGGATGAAAATGTCAGCTTTTTGTGGATCTTATAGGAAGTAAGGAAGTTGCATGGTACAAACTGATCATCTTCCAAGTAACGGTTCAGTGCATTTACAAATCTGTTGAGCAGGTGGGGTTCCTTAAGATCAGGGGGTAATTTCTGAGCCATACCTGCTCTGGGTGGCAGTCTGTTAGTGGGTTTTGCTTACTAACAGTGGCAGAAATTCTTGTCTGTGGTTAGGAGATAAAGGTGGAGGGACTTCGTGGATCTATGGGATAGCCCATGAGGATGCACTCACACAGTTTCTGCCTGTTCAGCTAGATGGTTACTATGTTTTCAGAGTTGAAGTTTGAGCAATGGGAAAAGAAGGTATTTATGCCAATGATACTGAAGAAAAGATTTTTTAACACTATATAATTTGAAGTTAATGGAGAGAAACCATATGTCAGTGAACTCCCAATAAAATTCCTAAGCAAAATTTTACATAATAATAAGAAAAAAAAACACCTATTTCTTCAATGTAGTACTAATCATTTAAAGTGAATGGGGAACAATGACAGAATTTCCTCCCACTTTGCAACAAGTAAAAAGCTTGCTACAAACTTACCTCTAAATGTGAGAAATATCCCATTAATTTTCTAAGACAGAGTCTCTTGTGAAGCTAATTTATTTACAATTGCCATGGTGGGCATCCTGCAAGCAGGAATGCACAGCGGAAGTGTATCACAGCCCTATATCCTCTATTACCCGACACTTGATTCCTTCTCTGTTTCCTCATTGGCTGGGTACTACAGGTTTACAACCTACCTGACACTTGTTTCTATGTTCTTTATGTACAGTTTTATTTGACCACCTTTATCTTTTTTTTTTTTTTTTTTTTTTTTTGAGAGGTCCATGATTTCATAAATTCTTGTTCTTGCTGATTCCACAACTGCTTGTCTTGTTTTTCTTAGCCATCCTCCTTATTTTGGGACAGCGGAAGCTTCCACTGTCCCCTTATCTGCTTATCTTAACATACCCCCCACTGTTATGCCTGCACAATCACTTTTGAATATGCAAGGTTAGTGGAATTTTCCACTGCAAAAACAGAACTTTAATTCTTACATAAAGTAGCATGTCCAGTTATGGGAACAACACTCCAAGAAAATACACATCAGCTGGAGAAAAACCAAAGATGAGTAACAGCAAAATGGTAAGGAATCTAGAAAGACTAACCCAGGATTGATATAACTGGACATGTTTAGTCTAGTGAAGAATGAGAGGAAATGTTGAAATATTGAAAATGCATCTGGAGAAAGGAACAGAATGATTATTTTATTTCATACCCATTGGAACAGGATGAAAAGTAACGAAGTGAAAAGCGAAGAAGGTAGTTTGATGATAAGAATGTGTTAACAGTTTTACAAAAACTTTTCTAATTTTTAGGATACATATGTTGGATGGATAACCAACTGAATGAATTGCAATTGGCAGGCTGTGAAATACCTGGCTTCTTCACTTGTCAGCTTTCTGGCCATTTTTCTGAGATGCAAACATGAACTCAGCAAGTTTGTCCTTCATCCCCCTCTCTTTCTTAGAGTTTTATCAGGAACTCAGCAGATGACTGCCTCTGTCTATCAGGAGAGCAGAATGACTGCAAGTAGAAATGATCAAGAAAAAACACAGATCTTTATTGTCCAAATACTAGGCTGAATGGCAGCAAGGATGAAATTAGCTTTTCTTTATCACTTTTTGATTATCCCTTTCACCAGTTTGAAGTGTACTTGGAGAGGAGTTTGGTTGGTTGGTTGGTTGATTGTTTCACTTGGAGCTCATTTCTCTGGGACCTTCAGGCCCATGCAGAGTTGGTATTTGCTTAGAGAGAACATGATAAATGTCTCTCTCAAGAGAATAGGGTTATAATTGAGGGTCCTCAATCAGGTCACATAGAAGTACAAATGTGGCCACTCTGAGGAGTTCTGTACCCTTTTCTGCATTTACTTCCAAACAGGTTGTAACTGCAAACATATGGTGCAGTTGCATTTGGAACAGGGAGATGACATCAGGACAAGATGCTCTAAGGTCAGGAGAAAACTGTACACAAGTAAAATGGAGAAGTTGATCCAGGTGCAGAGGAATGCTGGATGGAAAGGAATAAGCAGCAGAATAATTTATCTGACACATATAATTCACTGTGACCCACTTCCTCCAGAACTTCCATATGTGCAATACTGAAACAGGTGAGATGACCTAGTACCAGCTGCTTGGATGTATTTGTCAGTGCCATTGTGGGAAGAAAGAAACCAGCAGGAAGATTACACAGGTCTTTTCTGTATTGGTCTTCAGATGTGATGAGGTCATTCCTTCTCCTTTTCATGTAATCTGGTATATGGCCATTTCCTGAAATCATGTGAATCATATTGACTCATGAGTTCTCCTTTGGCTTTCTTTATATAGATTAAGTGGCTTCTAAAGTGAAGAATGAACACTCTTGAGTCTGTTGTACTGCGATTTTGACTCACTGGTCTGTTTCTAAATGTATTCCAAATCTTTTCTTTGCCTTTTCTTTGCTAGGCATTTTAATTTAAGAGGAGTTCAAGGAGCCCATTGATGTTATATCCTGGCCATCAATACCACCAATGCATTCCGAAATTGGCTTTTTTTTTTTTTTTTTTTTTCCTTTCATTTTTGTAGCATGCATATTCAATGATTTCAATGTCTTTTTGTTTGTTTGCTTATTTGGGTTTTATTTTTTTTTTGTTTTTCCCATGGGGAAGAAATCAAATAATTCCTTCAAGAACCTATTTGGAAGGAAATAGACAACCAACATTTGTAATATTAAGAGGAAGCTGCCAGCTTGCCCCTGAAAATATTTCTTAAAAAAGTAATTTGGATGCAACTGCACATACTGTTACCACATTTCCAGCTTCTTAAGCAGATCTTACCTCCTAAGGAATTATATCTTTTGTGGTATAAAGTAGAGCATCTTAAAATTAAAAAAGTGTTGTCATCTGTTTGTCTGTTTAGATCAGAAGACAAATGTAACATCCAGTGATCAACTGGTAGGATACTCCAGCATTAACATGGTGCAATTTGCTTTTCCATTCCTGTTTCCCTCTTCTCTGCCTCTTGATGTTGGATATTCATAAAAGTATGCTGTTTATAGGATCTTATCTTGGGTTCCAAGTTCATCAGTTCTCACAAGCTATCATGCCTATATAGGAAACCTCCAAGGAAAACTCATTGGCTTCAGTAAAAAGACTAGATTTTTTTTCCCCCTGTTGTTTTCATTTTGATAATTTTCATTAAAAAAAAAAAAAAAAAAAAAAAAAAGGACCTTAGAATACTTTAAAATGGGGAATGATTGGCTTGCACCATTCCAGCTCAGACATGGTTCTGTTTCAAAATGAGTTTTCCTGCTATTAAGTGTAATCATCGGTGTTTGGAGGAAATCTGTTGTTATACATTTGTTGTAATGCTCCCCAGTTGTCTACACTCCTCATACCAATAGTATTACATATTTATATATGCCATCATAAAACAGACCCGCCCATACAATAATTATTACTAGATGTATGTGACACACTTATTGAAGGCCCACTTAAGAATATACAAGTCTGTACATGGATGAATATATATAAGATGTTATAATGGTCATAAATATTACCAAACCTTGCCCAGTTTAGGTACTTCAGAGATACATGTTTTTATAGGTATATTAATCTGACTGTATTGAATGCAGGTAAGGTGAGAAGGCTTAGACGTTAATTGACTGGCTAAGCTTGGTAGCTAACAAAGTGAGTCTTCCTGAGGCACTAAATTGTGACTAATGAGAGCCTCATTCCAAGTATTTAATACTGCCTTGCCATGCTGTTGTGCAGGCATTCGGCTATGGGAGGGATTTGAGTATATAATCTTCCACTTACAGATGAATAATATAATGCAGCAGAGTATGTGTGTATAAGGTTGCATTAGCTTTCTTGCCTCTAGAGGCAGGAAGTTAGAGGAACGTGCTGTTAGAACTGGACTAGCATGAGCAGTGGAATTTC
Source organism: Oxyura jamaicensis (assembly GCF_011077185.1). NCBI lineage: Eukaryota > Metazoa > Chordata > Aves > Anseriformes > Anatidae > Oxyura > Oxyura jamaicensis. The sequence goes on along the minus strand of NC_048893.1, from coordinate 42,919,000 downwards.
ACAGCAGAGATAATGTTGCAAAGACATCCTGAATGGTAAATGCATATTTTGACTTAGCTGCATATTTCTACATTAATCACAAAATATGCAGAAGTAGAATTGCAGGTACGTTGGCAAATAAGCCCTTTCATCAGCATGCTATTTGCAGGTGTATTTTAGCCTTGTTGTAGGCCAAAAATCATTTCAGACCTCATCGTTCAGTGACCCCGTTTCCATGCAGTCATCTTCCCCCACACCATCATTCTGTGTTTACATGAGCTAAGGGGAAGAATAAACATTTTCCTTTTCCTGTAAGAATTCCACCAAAGGTTGGTGTTGGCAGACACAGACACAAACACAGAAGTAATTTCAGTGGTCTCACTGATGATGTCACTGAGCTGTATTCTTTATACTTGTCTCTTCTGACCCTATCTGATTTACTGCTTCCTGTACTGCACTCACTCACTGCCTTCTTTTATCAGCTTTGCACTTCCTGCTTCCAGTGGTCCTGCGCAACCTTCCTTCCCTTGTTCTCTTAGCGTTTCCTGTAACTAATCCCTTCCGTTTTTCTGCAATATCCTTGCCTTATAAAGCAGAAAGACAAAGCCCAAAACTGAAAAACTGAGACCAAAATCATGGAACCAAAAAGATCACTGCTACTTTTTGGCACTGCCTTTGTCTTTTTGATTCTTCATGTCAGATTATAAGCATTCCTTATTCTCTATAGTGACATTTAGTGCAATATAAAAATTTAAGAAATATGCATTAAAAAAAAAATGTGATAGCTAGTGTGAAATGTGCAAGTAAGAAGCTAGAACCTCTCATATTTTAGCCTTTCTAATAGGTTCAAACTCCAGTGATTTTTCAGTGTTTTTTACACAAAACCAGGAATACTGCAAACCAAAAATTCTACATCTTACCTCTTTGAGAATTACAATAGTATCAAAACCAAGTTTGGAATAATTTCATCAGATTCAAATAATTCAATGATTATTATTTTTTGATGTGACATTTCAACATATGGCCATTTATAAACTATTGCAAATAATAGATTAAAATGAAGTAGCTATTTCAATTTTTATTGTGATGGGCAATAGGGGGTTAAAAGTTTTTGTGTTTTAAGCATATAGAATATTGATATTATCACACAGTGGTTAATTACCGTGTAGTTGCAGTTGAGTTGATACCCGTTTAAAATCATGCTTTTTCAAGATTAATTAATGCCAATACAAATACAAATAACTATACAGCTAAGTCAGATGTTCCCATTCTGCACTACACATGTCTATTCTACATCAGAATTCCATATACACATATAGACAGACACACGATCACATCTATATAAATGTATGTGTGCGTATCTCAGATGTACTAACACCATTGTGTTCACTCTATAATTATTTCCAGCCACACTCTTTGTGGTTACATGAATTAGTGGTAATTGTAGGATAAAAAATTACTTGTGTAACTATGCTATAATTTCAGTGTAATTACAGTCTTTGTATTATGAAGCTCAACCAAATATCGAGCTTGTACTCTTTCAAAACAGAACATTTAACTGCAACCATTGCATAGAAAAGCTTAAAGTTTTAGCTTATTTCACTTTGTAAAAGTTTCCTTTCTCTCCCACACTCACACCTTTTTTTTTTTTTAAAAAAAAAAAAAATAGTCTGTGGACAACTGAAAAATGCATATATCTGTAATATGCTTGAGAGAAAACAAATTATGAAAAATTAACCTTTTCCTCCAATTGCAGAGTTGTGAATGCTATCTCTGTATTTTTTTCTGAAGAGATCTACAGTAAATCCAAGACTTGGTTTATATCTTTATGAGATGCAATAGTAGGATTTTTTTTCCTTTGTATCTCCCTTTTAAACAGTTCAAATGTAATACTTATTATTCTTACTATTTTCATGTCTAGCTTCAGTGAAGATGCATGGAAGTCATATTCCATCTTCAAACTGAATCTGAAAAGAAAAAGAAGGAAGAATACGGTTTATCTACAGTGATGCTGGGCCACCAAGCTGGACCCAACAACTTTGCACTTGCAAAAACAATAAACCAACCAACCAAACAAACAAACAAACAAAAAACAATCCAACATCATCATCATCAACAACAACAAAATAATTAGAAGTATAAACAGGGAGTTATGTTGCTTTTCATAAGAAAGAAAGGTGGTTGCTTCAGTCATACATTCCTAAGAAAAATCCATTAATTTTGCAGCCCTGCAGCGAAAATACCTTTTAATCCCTGAAGTAAAGCAAAATAGCCTAGAAAGCTCGGGAACATCATTGGTAACTGTCCTGGTGCACTGTCTAGCACCTAAAGTTGAAATCCTCATTTTCTTCAAGCATAGGCTTCTCAGCTTTCTAAAGGCTAGAATCAATAGACCTTGTGGTTCAAAGGCTGTGGCACATTTTGTCCTATGCCGAGCTCCCCTTGATAGTAACATCACACGCTGTTGCCAAGGAACAAGATTTTGCAGAGGAACTACTGCAGCATTCTGGGAGATGTGCTGTGGACACAGCCTGTCTGTACAGGCTTTCTCCGACTCTTCATTCACTACGTGCCTTGCAGAGCTGATGAGCATTATCTTGGGTCCTAGAGAAGAGGAAGCGGCACTGCACTGCCAGCACATGAGCTATGGGTGATGTAAAATGAGACAAAAACCTGTTGATACATCTAAAGCTTACATCATAAAATGTATTCCTGAATCAGGGATTCATGTTTATTCCTAGTACGTTTCATTGTCACTGCCAGTCAGATGAACATGTGAAGTTCTACAGGCCTGCAATTTCAATACTCTGAAGCTTATGACATCGTTTACAAAATCAGAATTGTAAATTAACAGCATACCAATACACATAGTCAGTTGTGGGTCAGAGGAAATGTACATTTTATATGTAACTGCTTAGCACTGATAAATAGCCAGAGGGGGCACATGCAAAAGCTGGATATATGTAAAAAAATGTTACTTTCAATAGCACAGAGGACTGCAGAAATGTTACTGTTTTGTGCTTGATAATAATAAATGTGCTTTCAGTTAAAACTCCAAGTGACAGTAAAACATGATCTCAACAGACAGAAATATTCTCTTCCATATATCTTGAATAGTGTACATCCTTTTCTTATGCAGCACACCACAATTTGAACAACTGGTGCTGGTGGAAGTAGCAAAAAAGGGAGATAGAAAGCCAGGGAATTTTATCACATCAACTAGAAACCAGTTACAAAATTTTACACTTCAGAATGAAGTGTACACACCACACTGATATGTACTTTACAGTAAAATTCTAATGTCTGAAGAATTAGGGAAAGTTAGGCAAAGTTAGGCAAAGGAATTGAGGGGTGAGGGAGCACTAAATCTGGGACTTCACAAATTTGCTTTCACTACCATGGCAGTGAGTCTGTCCAGATACTTGCTTCTGGCTCCTCAGCAGCTCCTTGAAAATGCCCATTTCACAGAGAGCAGCAAGGTTTATACTAAAATGGTAATTCTAAAATGCTAAACGAAAACCGGTAGAATAGTTCTAGTATCAGGAATTCAGATTGCTGTGTGGGGATTTTGTCAAAAGAATTATTTTTTTTTCCCTCATTGAGCAATTTGACAGTAATAGAAAAAGCTCAGAACTGTTTTGTGAGAGAGACTCAAATTTAATGCCTGATGTAGAATTAAACCCAACAAGATCAAAAATGAATACATTTAAATTTGAGACATCATATGAACCTGTAGAACCAATTTATGTTATGTGGTGTAGAAATTACTATGTGTAATCTCATCTGAGTGAGCTGCAGTGGTCACAGAAAGGTGGTGTACTGGAGCAACTTCTTTCACATCAGATGGTGCATGGGCAGCACCAGGCAGTTCTAATACGTAGACTACAAACCCCATCGGGCTTCCTGACTGTTGTAACTTAGTACATCCACAGTCTGTGTCATTCGGTTTTCACAATTTGCCCTTGATGGGCTTTTTGAAAGGCCAAATGGAAAGTCAGCCTGAAATCTCTATGCCACACAGTAGTTTTTCATAGCTTTCATAGTTGTTGTCACTTATTACTTGCTAAACAGAACATTCTCAACCTTTCATTTTTGTTTTCATCAATGTTTTCAGTTACATTTGAACTCAAATTTCTGTAATGGTGTGCCTGTGTTTGAGATGGTAGTATCACACCTGAAAACGGTATTTCATATGAGTGCATATGATACAGAAGTATAGATAGACAACCTAATATTTTACTATCATCAATATATTTTTTCTTCCATTTTCCCTTCTTCTATTTCACTTCTATTTTTTAAATTATTAATTCATATTAAGTGAAGATTTACATGTTCCTCTCCATCATAACCACCATGTCTTTCCTGAGAAATCAGTCAATGTAGAAGCTATCATCAAGTCTCTGTATTCCACTTTCTTCCAATCTGTTGTCTAGCACAGAAAACCAAAGAAATGTAACTGTCATAACATAGACAGTCAGCTCCATCAGCTTCTTCTGGACCTCTTTCTCTTGGGACCTCTTTTGTTGGGATACAAACGCCTAGACCTAAGCAAGTCTCCCAAACAAGTTCTGTTTTAAAGAATTACATTTTACCTATTAGCATTACTGAAAGATTAAAAATTCTGTCCCTGTGATTTAATTTTAGAAAGCAACTGCATGAAGCAGACGTGCTCAAGGAGCTCTTTCTGACCTCAGTCTCCGCCAAGAAAACCAAAACTGGGACAGGGACTTTCTGTAACTTCCTTTCACATCGCCGTGCATGCTTTTACTTGTTCCTGGCTGTTCTCCCTGGTAGCAAGGGGAGAACGAGGACAAACACAGAGGATGAGCAGTTCCTGTGGAGAGCTTGCTCCAAGGATGGCCACAGCACCCTGCAGCACTAGGCCAACGCCATATCGGCATTCTGGCACGTTCCTGGGGACGGTTTCGGGACCAGTTTGGGGTCCGTTTTTGGGCCTGGTGTCAAAGCAGCTTCAGGCTCCCTCTCCTCCCCCACGCCAGCTCCCTTCCCCTCCCCCCATTCCAACGGCTGTTCTCCGAACTCTCTAGAGACTCCTCGTGCCCGAAGCCCCGGTTGCTAGGCAACACCATTTACCTCACGCGCATTGCCATGGTGACAGCTCCCGGCGGGCGGGCCGCCATGGCAGCTGCTCACACGGCGGCCGTCGGAGCCCCACACGGCTACACGGGGGGCACGGAACCGCCTCGCCTCACCTCAGGCAGGACCCCAGGCCACCCTCCCTTCCGTCTTGTGGCCGCAGGTAGCAAGGCCAGGCAGCACTCCCAGCACTGGCAGGCACATTCCAGGACCACTGCCCTCTGACAAGACGTGTTTCATAAAAGCACTGAACGGGCACTTGGGGAAGGCAATTTGGGCAAATTGTTTACTTCCATATATGCCATGTGTAGTGGGAACAGTTTTCTCCAGAGCTGCCAGAGGGACATCAGGAGCACGCATGTGGGCGCGCACCCATACATGTGTGCATAGCCAAGAGAGGAGAGATTGCAAAAGGATCATCCTGAGTGGGACTTTAGCCCTAAAAATGCTTGCTCTCCTATTCTAGGGAAACACTCTCTTACCGCTACTGGTGAAACAGCAAGTAAGCAAAGAAGGTAAAACCATGGTGCTATTCCTTAGCAAGAAGCAAAATGGTAGAATGGAACAGGTAGAATGGAACACCAAAACCCCTCTAGCAACTGGAAGATGACAGTTAAAAAAGCAGAGTGAGCAGAGTCACTAAAAAGACTGCAAGCAAAATAAAATTAATCATCCAAGCAAAACAAGGCAAACCTTTTGGCCCTTTGTAACAGGTAGGTGGCTTTCCTCGATAAATAGCAGCAAATCTTTTTGAGTATTTTTGTATAATAAATCCAGTTCTTACAGTTACAATGGGAATAAGATAAACAATTTTGTTTTTCTGAAGTTGCTCTAATGCCTTTGCTGTATCTTACATGTTTGCCAAGTGGTAGCTATTTAGTTACTCACTGTTTTCACTGTTGGGTGACCAAAAAAGTGAATGATAGTGAACTTGTTCTTTCCACAACTGATTAGAGAAGCCCTCAACAGTTTCATGTTTCAGAAAGAAGTGAAACCCACAAGCAGGCTGGGAAGGGTAAAGCAAAAGTGATAACAGAGCCCGGAGCAGCTAGAACGCTTTGAGGTAAGATAAATTGAGACAGAAGCAGCACATCCCCATTGCCTCATCTCAGGAGTAAACGAGCTGTTTATTACCATGAGACTAGTAGAAAAGGCAGGACTACAAAGGAGAATTGAAAGAAATCATGCCTAAAAATTTCAGTAAATTGAAAGGATTTGACTTTGCACCTGTTCCACATCCTTTGTTTACAACTTTGTCCTTGATAGTGAGACTGTTGGTCAGATTCCAATGCAATTCCAAAACACAATTTTGTGGGTCAAGTTCTGAGGACAGGAATGGATACGTGACAGTGGAAAGAGGAATAAGAATAAAAAAGAGAGACTTTTCTACATTGTGTAAGCTTGTAATACTAAGAATTGGAAGAAGTACATTTACAGGGATATGAAATATAAGGAAAAAGAAATAAAAGAAGGCAGGATGACATAGGACCACTGCACAGGAACATAATAGGGACATTTCAGATTGGGAAGACTGCAAACCATTTAGGAAAATGGAAGTGTGGAGTAATCTGGGGAAAAAAAAGGCTAAAAAGCAAATGATGTAGCAAAAAAATATATGATTAAACAGGTTTTAATGAATACATTCTTTAAATCTGTATCAAGTTTCAGACAATTATTTATGTTGCTGTTGGCCAGGTCTGTTGTTAATCAAATACTATGTAGAAATTGTGTTCAAATGTTGTGAAATATTCACACAAGAAGTTTTATTTTGCTAGCTGACAGTGATACAATCGGATACACTAAAACCCTTGTATTCCTCTTGATTTCATGAAACTGAAAAAATATTTAACTCCCCTTAGTATGTCCAGTTCTAGAGATTATTTTGTGTGTGTGTGTGTATGTGGAGACATGAAGCCAGGATAAACTGAGGTCAATGACTGTTTATAAATTAAAAATGTCTGAATTGTCAACCAAATATACTTTTAGTAGTTCTGAAATTTCTTTAAGCAGTACTAGTATAATACAATTTAATATAAAACTTGTGTCTTTCAGATTAAATAATAAAGTATTATTGGTATCTGAAAGTTGGGCTAATGAGAAAATGCAAAGTAAAGCATCAATGTGCTCAAAGATGTTATAACAATTTACAATATTCTGTTGAGTGACAGCAAAATGTCTTCATCATATCTACAGATTTTCTGCATGATCTATTTCTCTTCTCCCTGCTCCCAGAGAGATACTTTTGCTGGAGAATGCACTTCTTTAGAAACCTGTCACTACCCCATCTCAATGAAGAAATGTAATACAATGAAAGAATGTTTGGCTTTGTAATTTTTGTTGTTCACTTCTTTTTGCAACAAATGAGACACATTTGAAAATACAGTTCTTAATATTTTAATAATATGATATACTGTGAACTACATCAAGAAAATATTAAAAGGTCAACTTACAAGAATACAGCAGAATAACACTAAATAATAAATACTAAAAGGAACTAACATTTCACTGTTTTTATCAGAAAGCAGAGAATAAATGAAAATATATGATTTATATATCACAGGAACCTTGGACTCTTGGATTAAGAAGGGGGGGAGGGGGGGGAAGTGTTATTTTAATTTTTGTTTTTATTACTTACTACCCAAATCTATTTTAATTGACAATAAATTAAATTAATGCCCCCTAAGTCAAGTCTGTTTTACCACTGAGAGTAACTGGTAAGCAATGTCACCGTCTTTATCTTGACCCACAGAATTTTCCATCTTATTTTCTCCCTTCGTCCAGCTGAGGAGGTGGAGTGAGAGAGCTGGGTGGACATCTGGCTGCTGGCCAAGGCTAACCCGTCACAGTACAGTAATTAGTGCAGTCATGTTGTGCAGTCCAAGCCTAAGATTTTTAAGTAATTTCATAAGAGCTTGCTATTTCAAATAATGTTTTTATTTTAATACCATATGCTATTGGAAACTATGGAAAACAATTATATATTCTTTGTTTTATTGGTTATATTACATAATACATCTGCTATACATGCTTTGTGCATAATATAGTATCATCACAGCCTCAATTCAGGCTTCAATTGTTATTTTTGTAAATAAAATCTTAAGACACTTCTGCAGGATAGTAGGGTGGAAACACTAGGAAGTATTTTCAGCTTTTTCTCTATCCAGTGTGATTTCTGACTAATGGGAACTAGAAATCTGAATAACACACCCACAACCATGGAAGGACTAAATCCAGTCTGCATTCCATAACAACCTAGTTGTACAAAGAAAGGACCAATGAGCAATTCCGATGTTCTGATGCAACTGTTCAGTTGTAGAACAGGTAAGTTTCATGGATCTTGTTAAGGAAAAAGTATATATATATATATATATATTTGTTTTGTTTTTGCTTTCTTTAACAAGATCAATGAAAAAAAGTTTTTTTGTTGTTGTTGTTGTTTGTTGGTTTGGTTTGCTGTTGGGGTTTTGATTGCTTGTGGTTTTGGTTTACAAATAGTTGAAATTATGAATCCTATCCCATGAACAATGAACAGTGGATTTGATTGTGATCAAAGGAAAACAAGCTTTGGTAACACCTGATTCAGGGCTTACAAGATATGCAGCTCATGAACATAGCACTTGCAGATTTTTATAGTTTTAGCACTGCTATTGAATGAAGGCATGTAGAAGATTGTTGGAGAAGAAGAAACATGAGAGAATGGAGAAGCAGAAAGAGCATCAAGAGAGCAATCTGCAGATGTGGCAGAGAGCAAGTATATTAAGGGATGGAATAAAAAGAATGGATGGAAAAGATAAATGGCAATTAATTAAACTTATTTAATGGCAGCTCTACTTTCAATCCTACTATCTGCTGTTACCAACTGTTCCCCTTCCTTTTAATTTCTACTCCTCCCTTGTCATATGTAGGCATCCATCTGATCTTAAAAGCTGCCACAGACACAGGGAATGGCAGGCATAGAGCAGATGCATCTCACACAAAATTGGGAATAGCGAAGTGATCTCAGGTCCCCAAGTCATAGGAAATGTCTCTGTGAGAGGGCCCTGCTACATTGATAGAAGGATAAAATTGTCTCTTGAGTGTATATGTTAGCCTGTTAGTCAAACTCTTAGAAGTTCTCTCATTAGTGTCTCCTTCATTCAAATTTTGAGGACCATGCCTGTCGTGGTGAGAGGGGCAGAAGAGGCAACCTAAGCCCCCTTCTCCCCTTCCCTTTCTTCCTCTCCCTCTTCCTTCCTTTCTGGTTTCATTCAAGAGCATATGTGTATATATTATGATCTGCAGGCCCATTACCTCAAAAAAATATAAAAGCTCCTATCTCTCTTCCCCAAGTACACCAACATCTGGAGAAATCCTTTCAAATTATTCTGCTAGGTCATGGAAACTAATTATGCCATTATGTAAGACAGTGGTAACTGGCAACGGATAGGTGCTGCGTTTTTCATTTGTTGATGATTTTGAATGAGGATGAGTGGATATCGTGTTTTGGTTAGTTACCTGCCTCAATATTAGAAGAACTGTTCAATATTTTCTTAGCTCTGTTTATACAAGAGATGAGATATTGATCTTGCTTTACCAGGTGATAAAAGAACCTATAGAAGGAAGTCATGAGAAAGTACTCAGATTATGGCAAAAATACCAGATGATGACTTCAATTAGGAAAACCTTTAAGGACAAGATAATGTCTTGAAATTCAAATGTTACTCACAATGACTTCCAGAAAAATAAAACTTGAAAATGTTTTGTTGTTTTGTTTTTCAAATGAAGGAAGGAAGGAAGGAGTAAGAGAAAGAAAGAAGAAAGAAAGAAAGAAATAGAGAAAGAGAGAGAAAAAGAGAGAAAGAGAGAGAGAGAGAGAGAGAGAGAGAGAAAGAAAGA